>NC_052165.1:56877743-57189703 GCF_902713615.1 Scyliorhinus canicula | reverse complement strand
CTGAACAGGAAGAGGAACCTTGGCAGCCCGTTTACCTTGATCATCTGCACTCCCCCCCCCCCCCCCCCCCCCCAACCAGGGAGTGCATCCCATCTCTGTAGGTCCTTCTGAACTTCCTCCGCCAGACTGGTCAGGTTCCATTTATGGATCAGTGTCCAGTCATGGCTATTTGGACACCTAGGTAATGGAATTTGCTTTGGGATAGTTTGAATGGTAAACCCCTAGTTCTGTCCCTCCGCCATTCAAGTTCACCGGGAATGCCTAGCTCCTGTCCCGGTTGAGTTTGTAGCCCGAAAAGGCCTCGAACCCATCCGGGAGCTTCATGAAAACTTTCAGGTCGTTCTGAGGGTACAATATGTAGAGAAGACGCTGTGCTCTTTACCTCCTCTTTGGATGTCCTTCCAGCCTTTCGCCAGGGGTTCGATTGCCAGGGCGAACAAGAGTGGGGACAGTGGGCTTCCCTGCCTTGTGCCTTTTTGCAGCTGGAAAGATTCAGAGCTGGTGGTGTTGGTCTGAACGCTCGCCTTGGGGATATTCCCCTCGCCTATCGACCCCATGACTGGCATGTCTAGTCCATTGAGGAACTGTTTCATCCCTGCGTCCCCTTTGGGGGGGGGGGGGCTTGGAGTTATACAATCGCCAGTTGAAGGCCTCAAAGGCTTGGTTGACCTTTTTTTGGTTTGGCTACCAGTCCGCCTCTGCTGTCCTTCACTTGCATAATCTCCCTCGTGGCTGTTTTCTCATCTGGTGAGCCAATAGGCGGCTAGTCTTTTCTCCATGTTCATTAATGGTCCCCTGTGTCTGGCGGAGTTGGTGTGCTGGATTCCTGATGGATAGCAGGTTAAATTCCATTTGTAGCTTTGTCCTCTCTGCTAGAAGCTCTACGGTCGGAGCCTCGGAGTATTATCTGTCGACCTCCAGGATAGAATTGATCAGTTGCTGCCTAGCCGCCCTCTCTTTCCTGTCTCTACATGCCTTGTAGGCTATAATGTCTCCCCTAATCACTGCCTTCAGTGCCTCCCAGAACGTGGTGAGACTTCCCCATTCTGATTGTTAGTGATGTACTTGCATATGGCCTATGATACGCCGATAGTACCCATGATGAAGAAAAATGGTCAGTATGCATATGTGGCTATTTTAGGCACAATCGATTCGGCACTGTGTGCAGAGCAGTACCTTTAATTGATGATTTAATTGATGTGTTGGCCGGAGGTCAGCATTTCAGTAAAGTTGACCTTAGTCAAACTTATCTCCAAATAAATATGGATCCAGATTCACAGTATTTGACAATTGTGACACAGTGGGCTATTCCACTATTAAAGATTTCCATTTGGCATTATGCCCACATCTGCGTTATTTCAACATGCCAAGGATCAAATTCTAAGTAGACTAGAAGGTGTCCAGTGCTACTTAGATAATATCTTAGTTAGTGGAAAGAATGAAGAAGAGCACCTTCAAAATTTAGATGCTACACTAGAGACTCAAAGAGTACGGACTACGAGTATGGAAGGATGAATGTCAACTCTTCAAATCTTCTATTAAATACCTGAGGCTCATCATTGATGCAAAGGGACTGCTCAAATCACCTTCAAAAGTAAAAGCCATAATTGAGGTACCCGCACATCAAAACATGAATCAACTTTAATCGTTATTGGGCTTATTAAACTATTATGGAAGGTATCTCACTAATCGAGCAACTATTCTCAAGCCTTTACATGACGTGTCAAAACAGGAAATGTAAATGGGTGGACCAGTGTGAGAACGTCTTTGGTATAAGCTCAAGAGGCACTACTAAAGTCAGAAGTCCTGACACATTTAGATCGAAAGTTTTTTTTTTTAATTTAGAGTACCCAATTGAGGGGCAATTTAGCATGGTCAATCCATTTAGCCTGCACATCTTTGGGTTGTGGGGGCGAAACCCATGCAAACACGGGGCGAATGTGCAAACTCAACACAGACAATGACCCAGAGCCGGGATCGAACCTGGGACTTCGGCGCCGTGAGGCAGCAGGGCTAATCCACTGCACCATAGATCCAAATTTAACCTTGCAACTGGCTTGTGACCATCAGTTTATGGGATGGGACCAGTGGTTTCTAATATAATTCTCAATGGTGAAGAGAAGCCAATAGCAGAATCCTTGAACAAAGCAGAAATGATCTATGCACATATAGAGAAGGAAGGTCTCGCCATCATTTTTGGAATCAAACGTTTTTACCAATACCTTTATGGAAGGAAATTTACTTTACTAATGGATCATTGAGTACTGGCAACAATACTTGGGCTACACACCAGTATTCCACCTCCAGCAGCGAGCTGGATGCATAGATGGGGTTTGCTGTTGTCAGCACATACACACATGATAAAATATGGGTCATAGCAAAGAGATCATATAGCTTATGGTGGACCATTCGAGGAGTGAATGTTTTTCATTATGATGTGGAGATAAGAACATAAGAACATAAGAACTAGGAGCAGGAGTAGGCCATCTGGCCCCTCGAGCCTGCTCCGCCATTCAATGAGATCATGGCTGATCTTTTGTGGACTCAGCTCCACTTTCCGGCCCGAACACCATAACCCTTAATCCCTTTATTCTTCAAAAAACTATCTATCTTTACCTTAAAAACATGTAATGAAGGAGCCTCAACTGCTTCACTGGGCAAGGAATTCCATAGATTCACAACCATTTGGGTGAAGAAGTTCCTCCTAAACTCAGTCCTAAATCTACTTCCCCTTATTTTGAGGCTATGTCCCCTAGTTCTGCTTTCACCCGCCAGTGGAAACAGTGGAGATGCCGGCGTTGGACTGGGGTGAGCACAGTAAGAAGTCTTACAACACCAGGTTAAAGTCCAGCATGTTTGTTTCAAACACTAGCTTTCGCAGCACTGCTCCTTCCTCCTTCACCTGAGGAAGGAGCAGTGCTCCGAAAGCTAGTGTTTGAAACAAACATGTTGGACTTTAACCTGGTGTTGTAAGACTTCTTACTGTTTTTCATTATGGTAGACATGCACTCTAAATAATCTGAAGTGGACAGAACAAAAGATATGTACCTAAAGAGTCATCAAAAATAGTTCTGAATGGTGATATTTTCAATTTTGAAGAAGTTGATAACACTCCTGCAATCACAGAACAAGTTAACAAGTATACCAGAAGTAATTCACTACTGTCAGGAGTTAGGAACATGGTACTTTGTGGCAAGACCATGGGAGCAAACCTCGAAATATCCATATAGGCTGATTGTCTCCTCTCGGGAATGAGGGTTATCATTCTGCTATTGTTAAGGGAATGTATCCTCAAGCAACTTCATGAAGGTCATTGTGGGATAGTAAGGATAAAGGAGGTAGCCAGAAGCTACTTTTGGTGGCCAGGGCTCGCTAATGAAAGTGAGGAGGCGGCGGGCATGTGGTTGGTTTATGCAAAGGTTTGAAACTTGCCACCACTAGTGCCATTACACCCATGGGAATGGCCACGAGGGTCAGAGCAAAGAGTTCATACAGATTATGCTGGACCATTCGAAGAGTGAATCTTTTTCATTATGGCAGACATGCACTCTAAATAACCTGAAGTGGAGAACAAAAGAAAAACTGGGTGAGAGTTTTTGAAATATTTGTCATCATATACACCAGTATATCATGGTGCAGACATACACACACTGATGGACACACAGTAGGACCAATCAATATGCACAACACCGCAGCCAATCACCAGTTAGAGCACACTCACTATAAAGACAGAAGGCATCAGTTATCCCGCTCATTCGGGATGCAGCATCTCAGAAGGACAGAGCTTACAGCTTACAGCACAGATGTGCTGAATACATAGACTGGTTAGGATAGGCATAGGTCTTTAGTTTAATCTAACATTGTGTTAACCCACAGTGAAAGTATGTTCAACAGTTTCTAGCTTAATAAAATAGTGTTGTACTATTTTAAGTGTTGGTAGCCTGTATGTGTTCCACGGATCCAGAGCTCCCAACACATCAATATTCAGTTAGACTGAACAACTTGTCAGCAACAATGATTTCACAAGAATTCAAAAATTATTGAAAGGAGAACAGAATCCACACATCCGAGCTGCTCCTTATCATCCTGCCACAAATGGGATGGCTGAAATGAAGCATTCATTGAAGGTAACTCGTGAGCAAGGATCATTGTCTAAATGACTAAGCCAATTCCTAATGCCATACAGGAATACAACACATTCGACAATCTAGAATTCTTCGGCATTACTTATGATAAAATGTCAATTACATACTGTGTTTGATTTGCTGAAGACAAGAGGAATTGTTTTGAGGAAACAGCAAGGTCAGGTTTTGCGATGTGAGAACAGGGCTATATGCTGTGTTTTAGGTCACAAGTATTGGCAAGGAATTATACCACCAGTGAAAAGTGGATATCCCACACCGTTCAAACACAGGATGATGTAGTGTGGAGGAGACACGCTGGTCAACTTTTAGCACCTAGTCTAGTTTGTTAGAGACCGAATCAACCGAGATACTGCAACAAACTGTGCCAAGTGAAGACCTAGACATGAAAATCCTGAGAACCTGGCAGAAACAACTGTGGAAAACAGCACCCCAGTTGAGGACACTTCAATACAGAGTGAACCTCCGAACACTATGTTGCCACCGGTTGAGGTAACTATGGACGACGTCCAAAGTAGACCAAAAACACTAGAGGTCGCAGTCAACACAAAACAAGGGGAAGCCAGAGGTTTACCGAAAGCCACACAGAAATCAACGTCCTCCGAAAGGTCTAACCAATTGACTGTTGTGCTCATCAATTGTTCATATTGTAAATTTTGATTGTTAACATTATATTGTGTTTCATTGCAGGAACCTCTAATGTAAAGAGGAAGGAAAGTGATGCGTATTCATTTTCGTTCTTTGTTGTTAAAAGGTCACGTTAAGAGTCCGATCACGTAACGTATTGAAATGAAAATCGCTTATTGTCACGAGTAGGCTTCAATGAAGTTACTGTGAAAAGCCCCTAGTCGCCACATTCCGGCGCCTGTCCGGGGAGGCTGGTACGGGAATCGAACCGTGCTGCTGGCCTGCTTGGTCTGCTTTAAAAGCCAGCGATTTAGCCTGGTGAGCTAAACCAGCCCTTGATAACGTCGTTGGCCTTTGCATTGGCAACCGGGCAGTGTTTCCTAACAGCCTGTAAGAAAACACCTTTCCAAAAAAGCTCATGTTTGTTTGTACCTTCATGGTCTGCAAATCTATCCTTTAAAAATACCACAGAATGTTTGCCTTTATCTCAAGGGTCTGGGAATCCATATCTGTTACAAGGACACCTGCACCTGAGATACAAAGGTGGTAGACAAAGACACTGATAACTGGGAGACAGTCACTGATGGTCACGATCTCTGGACGCTGACTGTTTGGAAAGGAGAGGTGAGCAGAAATGAAAAGCTCAGCTGGCTGAGAGAACGGCCCAGAGAAAACAAAGGCCAGTGAATCATGCAGCCCACCTCCCAGCCCACTCTCTTCCTCTGCAGCAAATGCGGCATAGCTTGCCATGTCAGAGCGGGGCTCCTGAGATGATTAACAGAGTTGAGCGCCATGGCCCAAACTACTGTCTCATGAGACAGAAGGCTATCACCAATCCACAAAGTGCATTAAGGGATATAGAACAAATACAAGAGAACACTACTGCTCAGTCATGGTCTAATTGAATGGTGAATGTTGAAAGGGCTGAATGGCCTTATCCAGTTCTTAAGTTCCACATGCACCTGATTTGTATTCCAATCAAATGTACACACTTTGCAGAGATGGAAATAATCAAACTATCCAACTATCCATAACAGGTTAAATAAAAAATACAGGCAGACATGTACACATTTATTGTTATCTGCCCCAAGGCCATGAATGCCAAGTATGTCAGGTATGCATTATTCAATTTGAGAATGTACTGCAAAGAACATAACAAAGTGTATTTTACTGACGCTGGGTTCCAGCATGGCTTTGAGAATAGTAATGGGTTGAACGTTCAGACCACAATTGAGGCAGCCACATTCCAGAGATCAAATTTGTCATTTACATGACTGAATAACTATAGACCATTGTTCTGCAGAGGCCCTATATCCACTTACATATCACAATCAAACAGTCAAGGTATCAAGTCCAAACTATAATGCAAATAAATCTGGGAAATTATACAGTAACAAAGGAAACAGCCATCCTGCTATGCAAATCTTTTTTTCTCCTCAATCAGGAAATTCCTTATTAACCACCGCCACCCCCCCCCCCCCACCCCCCCCCCCCCCCCCCCCCCCCCCCAACCACAAAACAAACAATTACTTGAATTACCTGTCTCTAACCAAGAAGGTGGGCAGGGATCCTGCTGCTAGGCCTCTCCTGCTCTGTGGGCACTGAGGTGTGCTAGAATGACCCAATCTGTTTTGGCCACCACCTGGCAAGCATACACAATGTATGTCATTGCGCAAATGTTTTTTTGCAGCAGGGTGCACGCACATCACTAATACTGAAACTGAGGAATGGCAAACTGGTTCAAGAAATACACAGGGACCCTGCTATAATGTGCAACTTGACATACCTGGGTCCATCTCAGACCCTAAAAATTGTCATTCTATAAATGTGGCTACAAGCCTCCCATTACTACAAACACAGCCATCCACTTTCAAAAAGAACATTTTAAAGCAGCCATTTAACTATTTGGTTGACACAACACAGCACCTGCTTTATTCATTTATTTTGGATCATGGGACTGTGCTTGCACTATTCATTCTGTCACTGGCAGGATCAAGCCTGAATGTTAACTTTGAAATAACAGACTCACTTATAACACTGTCTTGACCCTGCCATGTGTATGTATATTTGAATTTGACCTGCCTAATGTGAGATACATTTCTGAGGCAACCTTTCCTCCTCAGTTGCAGAATCAGTGATCTATCAAGAAACTAATAGGGAGCACGGTTAGATTTGGGGAAGACAAAGAGCAACAGAGACATGGAAAGAAAGTATGTTTGTTTTTACCCTTTGATGGGATGTCAGCATTTGTTGCCCGCCCCTAACTGCCTTCGAACCGAGTGGCACTTAAAAAAAATATTTTATTCAGACTTTTCAAAAAAACAAACCGAAACAGAAGCAAAATTATACAACATTATAAATATTCAACACCCCCCACCCCCCCGCTCCCTACACATGCCGCCTCCTCTCGTCCTGCATTCCCCATTTTAACCCCCTTACCCCCTCCATTCCCTTCCCTTTTGCTGACCCATCAACCCTCTTTAGAGAAGTCAGTGAACGACTTCCACCACCGAGCAAACCCATTGACCGACCCCCTCAGGATGAACTTGACCTTCTCCAGCCTCAGGAATTCTGCCGGGTCACTCACCCACACCCCCGCTTTCGGCAGCTCCACGTCTCTCCACCCAAGTAAGATCTGTCTCCGGGCTATCAGGGAGGCAAAGGCCAAAACATCAGCCTCTCTTGCACCCTGGAATCCTGAATGTGCGACACACCAAATATCGCTACTTCTGGACTCGGGGCCACCTTTACCTCTAACACCTTGGACGTTACATTCATAAACCCCTGCAAGAACGCCTTTAGCTTCGGACACACCCAAAACATGTGGATGCGATTCGCAGGCATCTCCGCGCCCAAACCCTCTCCCAAACCTACCCTCTACCCCTTCAAAGAACCTACTCATCCGCGCAGCCGTCGTATGTGCCCTGTGAATTACTTTAAACTGAATAAGGCTTAGCCTTGTACACGACGAGGGCGCATTCACCCTCCACAGGGCCTCTTCCCGCATCCTGGCCCCCACCTCCTCCTCCCATTTCCGCTTTATAACCCCTACCGGGATCCCCTCCCAATCCATCAGCTCCTTGCAGACCTCAGACACCTTCCCCTCCCTATATCCCCCTTCGACAGCGCCTTGTCTTCCAACCCCAAGGGCCGCAACTTGAGAAAGGACGGCACCCCTCTCTTCACAAAATCTCGAACCTCCAGGTACCTGAAACCATTCCCCCTGGGCAGCTCATATTCTTCCTCCAGGTCCTCTAATTTCACAAAACTGACCCCGAAAAACAGGTCCCCAAATCACTCAATCCTTGCCTGCTAACACCCTCGAAACCTCACATCCAGCCTATGATTATCCCTGATCGATGCCCAACCGAGGCACTCACCAATCCCAAATGATGTCTCCGTACCCTCAATGCCGACACCATCACTGGCTCATGGAGTACCTGGCCGGCGAGAATGGCAGAGGGGCTGTGAACAATGCTCTTAAGCGTGTTCCCCTACAAGAAGCCACCTCCAACCAGCCCCATGTCTACCCCTTCCCCACTACCCATTTCCTAACCATGGCAATGCCCAGTAGTAGTTCATTATATTCGGCAAGCCAACCCTCCCTCTCCTTGCCCCACTCCAAAAAAGCCCTTTTGACCCATGGGGTCTTCCCCGCCCATACAAACCCAGAGATCAGGATGTTAACTATTTTAAAGAATTAACTTCAGGACAAAGATCGGGAGGTTCTGAAATACGAACAGGCACCTTGGCAACACCATCATCTTTACTGTCTGCACCCATCTCGTCAATGACCATGGCAGCACATCCAACCTCTTGGAGACCCCCTTCATTTGCTCCACCAACCGAGTCAAATTTAACTTGTGCAGCTGCGCCCAACCCCCCATCACCTGAATGCCCTATCTGAAACTTGCGTTATCGCAATTCCCCTAACCTCTGGTCTCAATCGGGAACACTTTGCTCTTTTCCACATTCAACTTGTACCTGGGGAACCAGCCAAAGCCGACCAAAATCCCCATAATGCCCCCAATGATACCCAGTGGTCCGAAATATATAGCGTGCAAAGAAACCCTGTGCTCGACGCCCTCCCGCACAATCCTTTTCCAATCCCTCCATGCTCTAAGTGCCATTGTCAATGGCTCGATAGCCAAGGCAAAAAGCAAAGGTGAGAGCGGGCACCCCTGCCTTGTCCTGTGATGCAGCCACAGATATCCCAAACTCACCCGCTTCGTCCTCACACTTGCGACCGTTGCCTTGTGCAGCAACCGGACCCAGCCCACAAACCACTGCCCAAACCCAAACCGCCCCAGCACCTTCCACAGCTATTCCCACTCCACCCGGTCGAAAGCCTTCTCCGCGTCCATCGCCACTGCCACCTCCACCTCCTGCCCCTCCGGAGGCATCATCATTACATTAAGCAGCCTCCTCTCATTTGCCGACAACTGTTTCCCTTTCACAAACCAAGTTTGGTCCTCACCCATCACCTCCGAGACGCAGCCCACAATTCGCGAAGCTAACACCTTCGGCAGGAACTTGGCATCCACATTCAATAGTGATAGCGGACAAAAAGGCCACGTCCGCCTTCAGATCCCTCAGGTGCACGAACACACCTAACCGTTTGACCAGCCCATTCCACCCCCTCACATTCCACGTGATTAGCCTGGTTCCCCCCCCGGCACCAATCAACTGTATCCTTTTTTGACCAGCCCCCCTGCCAGTGTCACGCAACCCTCCGGACCACTCTCAGATACCCACCGTCATCACTCCTTTTCCAGCTGTGCCACAGCAGCCACACCCCTGTCAGCAACCCCTACCCCCAAACAAAACAGCAACTCTCCTCTGCACTCAACTCTACAAAACCCCCACTGCACTTCCATTAACTAGCCATGGCCTCCAAACCCCCCACCCTGCCAATTGCCCATCCACGCTCCTCCCCAAAAAATAATAAGAGGTGCACTCACACTTGACATTCCCCTCAGGGAGGGACCTTCCCTCCAAACACCCGCCATCAAAACCAAAAGAACATTTCAAGGGGGAAAGTTTCCTAAGAACAAAGAAACCTCCTCAGAAACCCCATTAAAGTTCAATGTCCTCCTTCTCCTGCCAGTCCATTGTGTCTCAGGCCTCCTTTGGCATACCAAAATAATATTGTCGCTTCTGGATAGTCACCCAGAGGCGGGCCGAGTACAGCACGCAAAACGTCACCCCCTTCTTGAAGAGGGCAGCCTTGATCCAATTAAACCCGGCCCTCCTCTTTGCCAGTTCTGCACCCAGGTCTTGATACACCCGCAGCTTGTTCCCTTCCCAGGAGCACTTGCTCATCTGTCTCGCCCTGAAGAATCTTCTCTTTATCCAGAAAGTGGTGCAACTGCACCACCATCTCCCTCGTGAGCTTGTCCGCTGGAGGCCTCCGCATCAGCACCCTGTGCACTCGGTTGACCTCCAGGGGCCGGTCAAAGGCCCCCTCCCTCATCAACTGCTCCAACATTTTAGCCACATACATGCCAGTCTCCGCACCTTTGATGTCTTCGGGCATTCCCACAATCCTCAAATTTTGCCTTTTGGAACGATTCTCCAGAGTCCGGAGACTCTGCTGGGTCTCCCACACCACATCCACCTCAGGCACCAATGAAGCCAACTGCTCCTCGTGCTCTCCCACCGCCTCCTCCACTTTCTGGATCGCCCAGCCCTGGAACTTCAGCCTGTGCTCCACTTTCTCAATACCTGCTTTAACCGGCTCCACCACCGTGGCCAGGCCCTCAAGGGCCTCTTTCCTCTGCTGGCTGAACTTAGCATTGAGAAATTCCACCAGCTGATCCATTGACCACAGGGTGGGCAGAACAGGCCCTTTGCCCTCCGCCACCTTAGCCTGTGGCACACCATGAAGACTCTCCTGCCCCAACAGCTCCTTTCTTCTCGACCCACTCCTAGTTCGTGGATCCATCCACCAGCCACACCAGAGGACTAACACCTTCCCCTGGTACACTTACACCTCTTTCCATCAAAAACTTTGCCTCTCAGACGGGGAAAGGACTGAAAAATACCACCTTGAACGGGAGCTACCAACTGTGCTCACTCATGCCACCATCGGAAGTCCCGAACTGAGTGGCATTTTAAGAGTCAACCACATTGCTGTGGATCTGGAGTCACATGTAGGCCAGACCAGATAAGGAGGGCAGATTTCCTTCTCTAAAGGACATTAGCGAACCAGAAGTGTTTTTACGACAATCGACAATGGTTTTATGGTCACATTAGATTTTTAATTCCAGTTTTTTAAATTGAATTCAAATTTCACCATCTGCTGTGACGAAATTAGACCCCGGGTCTCCAGAGCATTACCCTGGGTACCTGGACTACCAGTCCAGTGACAAGACCATTAGACTATCGCCTCCCCTGTGCCTTTATGTGGAACCTCAACATGCCTGCAGGATACTCAAGGTATTTCACAATCAAATTATAACTTTTGAAGCACAAACACTTATGTAAGAAGCTATGTCAAGCAATCTATTTCTACAAAGTCTGAAAAAATAACTATGCACTTACTCACATCTAATTTACCTAAACTTCATCCCACTCTCCCTGTCAGGACTCTGATTGAATTCTCCCAGTTTCTCCGTCTCATCTGTTATGGAGCTGTCGGGCGGCACGGTGGCACAGTGGTTAGCATTGCTGCCTACGGCGCTGAGGACCCGGGTTCGAATCCCGGCCCTGGGTCACTGTCCGTGAGGAGTTTGCACATTCTCCCCGTGTCTGCGTGGGTTTCACCCCCACAACCCAAAGATGTGCAGGATAGGTGGATTGGCTACGCTAAATTGCCCCTTAATTGGAAAAAATAATTGGGTACTCTAAATTTATAAAAAAAAAAAAAAAAATGTTATGGAGCTGTCACCTTCTGTATCAGTGCTTTCAATATCTTCCTTTTTTCACAATTGAAAATTCCTCTCCACCATGATTGGCAAGGCCCTTGACCACGTCCATCCCATTTTTTAAACATTTTTCCTGCAATCTTCATTCGGCCCCAAAATACCATCTTCTCATGCCACCTTCCCGTGCAAAAACAGAGGCAATGCAACCCTTGCCCTTTTATCTCCTCCATTCACACTGTCCAATACCTTGAACACTCCTTCCAGGTGAGACACTGATTTTTTTTTTGCATTTCTTTCAATTTTGAATACTGCATTCACTGTTCACGATGTAATCCCCTCTGCACTGGGCAGATCAAACGGAAAACCCAGATTGTGGAACATCTCCCTCCTCTGCCTTTCATCCTATCACAGATATTCCCTTTTGTTCTTTCCTCCCCCTTTTTTCCTGCCCCTGCACTTGCTCAAAACCCATTATGTCTCCTAACTTTTTGAGCTGAGGTCAATGACCTGAAAAATTAATTTTTGTTTCTCTCTCCATAGGTCTGTCTGACTTGCTGAAAATTTCCAGCATTTTCTACTTTAGTTCTTACAAATAATAAATGAGATTGTTTCCCAGATAATCTTTTATTCTGTGGTGATTTTTGATGGAGGCATATTGATAAGAAACCAGGAGAACATCCTAGTTTTCAAAAACATCATTGGAATCTTTCATATTCAGCTGAACAAACAAAGACAGGGTTTCAGACGATGCAGCATCCATTCTGTGCCACATTATGTTGATACACCTGCTGGGATATTTTAATCCTTAAACCTCATTATAACCTCAACGGCAAGTTTCCCACAGTTAATCCATCAGGAAAACTGCTCACCTCCACAGCGTAATTTCCAGTGAATTAGTTGGAAGTCTTTTTAAAGCAGCAAAGCATCTCTTAAAGAAAGATTACATTCTCATCCAGCTGATCTGACCATTGTGATTGGTGGAGCAGGAACTGATTCAGCACAAATCACAGAAAAGTCCCAGTTCTCTGAGGCCAACTTGGAGGTACTGCTGAAAGAGGTAATGGTGAAGAGGGAAGTATTCTTTCCAAGAGTTGCTCCATTGGCTGGAGGTGTGGAATGAAACCCAAGATTTTTGTGCAGCTATTTTGGGCCTTTTCTTTGGTGTCAGAATGGCAAGAGGTTCCTTTAATATTTTAACTTTCAGTCAGACGCAGATGATAAAAGGATCTGTGTCCAGCCCCACTCTGCTCATGCATAAACTCTAATCCCCACTGTCACGGATTTTGGATCTTTGGGATTGGGCATTCAGGTCCTGGAGTCTTCAGCATCCCAGAAATTTCAAACCTTCTCACATGTAAATGCTCACTATCACCATGTCACCACAATCAATGAGAAAAGTCAGTCTTAAACAGAAGTTCAGCTGCGGAGATACGCCGACACTAACAGTACAGTGACAAGATCCTGAGCATAAAACCGAGCAAGGGATAAAATCAACCAGGATATTCATTGAGGGTGACATCATCAGAATTTTATTCTGCAGTTACTCTGCACCCGGTTTAATGCTGGTAAACTGAACCTGGCCTATTCTAATTGAATTCAACCAATGCAATTCAGTTACAATTCATATTTAAAGATTATTATTATTCTTATTATATTTCAAGTGACTTACAGAGTCTCTAGCAAGTTTAACCTGGCAGCAAAAAATCTCTTTGAAAAGCAAAGATTTGAAAGGCATTAAGATGATGTCACGTGGCCAATTTGTAGACAGGTTCAATTCCTCCAGTAGGTTGCCAGGAGATGGGCCAGTTAATTCAAAATCAAACCAAACTGACAGGTGTGGGCAGGAACATTCTTTACCAGAAAGCCAAATCTAGGAGCTCCACAACATACACACCATCATAACAAATGTATAACAATTACACATTAAAAGTCACAGCTTGAATGAAGTTTGACAGCCCTGGCCAAGTTAGCACGATTACTGTGAGAACCCCAAACTGTACGGATCCTGACAAAATCTGAATAGAGAGAAAATGACAGAATTTTAAACAGCAGGAATTCCTGCAATGTGAACAGAACAATGAGAAGGAATAAAACACCAACCACATGCTTAACTTCAGTAGATGTAATTCCTTCACAAAAGGGACCACTTGAAAAACCGCATTGGGCTCTTGTATCCAAAAGCAACCACCACTGTGATCGCTGTGGAATGGAATTAAGTATCAGACAATGATGAGCCATTTCAAGACTGACAAACCGTGTCCTTTTGACAGCTGCGTAAATGTAGCATCCACAGCTGGTTATTGTTTGCTGAATACTTCATTAGGAATCATTAGACAGAAAGAACTGATGTAATGAGCAATGACAGCATGTCCAATTACCTGTTTGCTAATCGATGTTAGAGGAATTCAAAACCCCAAAACAATTGAACACAAGATTGTATTTAATTTGTCCAACTGAACAATTCAGAATATTAATTTATTGATCACTTGGTATATTTTGAGTACTGTGTTTCTGCCTGTATTGTTTTCTCTATTTTTTTTCCCATAACTGCACAATGTCCCCAATTCTCCTTAGAGAATGCTATGAATACTGCAAGCAGCCACACGATTGCCCCGGCGATTTTCCAAGGACGTGATCCAACGGCCGCGTCCTGCCTGACGCAGCCGGTAAATCTTGCGGGAGGCCTCTCGTGAGATTTACCCGGCCTGCCATGCCTTGCGGGATCTAATGGGATCTCATAAGACTTCAGATTGGATATCTGGGATCCTGCCCACAAAGGGCAGGACTTAAATTTGCATATTTAAGTGTGCAGATCAGCCAGAGCTAACCAGCCCCTGGGATCTAATGGCCTTGCTGGCGATACCACAGCCGGGAGCCGATTAGCACTGATCTCCGCAAACAGGGACCAGGTGGAACGCACTTGGGATAGTCTCCCAGGCGATTGGAGTCCTCCGGGTGGTCGGCCTCTGGACAGGGTGGAACCCTGGCATTGCTGATGCCACCCGGGCACCATGGCACTTGTTAGGGTGCCTAGGTGGCACAACAGGATGCCAAGCTGGCGGTGCCACAGTGGCATTTTGCCCATGCCAGGGATCGAGCCCAGGCGTGCCGGCCCTCATGAGTGAAGGTCCTCAGTCCAGGAAATGTAGGTAAGTGCAGCCTCAGTAGGACCTTCATCGCCAAGGCCCAAAAAATTAACAAAGTCCCGTTCAATAGCTGGCTCATTGGGAAACACCCCACTAAACCCGCTGACAATGGGACTCTGTTTTTTAAGATTAAATCGCATCCCTGGTCTCATTGTTGGAGAAACACCTGGTTTCTGTTTCTTCCAATAGTTAGTGAATCTCTCAGTTTCCAGTGCATGCCATTCAACCTACTGCATCCATGCTAGCTCTGAAAGAGTTATCTGTTCGGTTACACACCCTTTGGGATTAAGTCTGTATCTATCTCTCAAGCTAGGAATGGCTGGTCCTTCAAGGCTTTGTGCTATTCAATTGAATCTGAAAAGCAGCTGCAACAAGTGGTACAATGGAATATTTTCAGAACAAACCTCACCCATGCATGTCACTCAAAGAATTAAAAATGTTTGCTTTCCTGCAGTATTACAGTGTTCTTTTTGTTTAAACAGTGTAAGCTCATTAGATTGTTGACAGAACAGGTTTGAAGAAGTCATTGACCTTAATAGAGAGGCAAAAAAATCATTGCGTAGCAAATACCAGTAGTTAACTAAGGAGCACTTCAGCAACCTGCACTCTAAAATAATCTCCCCTGTACTGAAACCCAGCTTTCAGAGTGGGTGCGGAAAATATTGGCGAGAATGGTTCCAGGCCGGAGAAACGTCAGGTCCATGGATAGACTGGAAAAACTGGGGTTGTTTTCCTTGGAGAAAAGAAGGGATTTGACAGAGATATTCAAGGTTATATTGGATCTGAAGAGACTAGATACAGAGGAACTGTTCCCAATGGTGGAAGGGCAGGGAACCAGAAGGTAAAAATTCCAGATCAATGGCAAAAGAACCAAAGGTAATATTATTTTTCATTTGTTCATGGGATGTGGGCGTCGCAGGCTGTGCCAGCATTTATTGCCCTTGAGGGGACAGTTAAGAGTCAACCACAGTGCTGTGGGTCTGGATTCACACGTAGGCAAGGCCAGACCAGGTAAGGAGGCAGATCTCCTTTCCTAAAGGATATTAGTGAACCAGATGGGTTTTTACAACAATCAACAATGATTTAATGGTCAACATTAGACTTTTAATTCCAGATACTTCATTGAGTTTAAATTCCATCACTTGCCATGGTGGAATTCGAACCCGGGACCCCAGATCAATATCCTGGGTCTCTGCATTAATTAGTCCTGTGACAATACCACTATGCCACTGCAGCCAGTGGTCAGGATCTGGAATGCACTACCTGAAAAGGGTGGTAGAGGCAGATTCAATCGTGGCTTTCAAAACTGAATTAGATAAGCACCTAAAAATAAAATAATTGCTAGGTTAGGAGCACAAGGAGCTGAATGGACTCCTACTGAGCTGTAACCAATCTATGATTCTATAATATTCTTGTGATCAGCTCTCCCTAAAAAGAGACAGATAGGATTGGAAAATACTGCAGCACATCAGTACAGCTGTGCTATACTGGAACATGCTGCTGATCAGTGGTCACCTTGGTTGGCATTCCTGTTACTACTTGGTAGCAAGTAGGTTAATACAGTGATTTGGAACTTGGTTTGAATGGGAATGAGGAAATAGGGCAGAACGAAGAGATTCTCCACGAGTGAATCCAGACTGCTGAGCATTTTTTCTAAATTCATGCGGAGGCCAATCAGATTAGTTCTGCATGTTCCACAGGTGGAGGCTTTCTTAACTCAACATCAAAAACCAGTGCCGCAGAATCTAAAGATGGTGATGAGATTATCACAGCAGAAGAGAAATGTTATAAAAGCAGTAGAGTGGAACGGGCACCGAGAAACTAAGCTGTTGAGAGGATAAGAAGCCTGAACACAGCCTTATGTGAAGGATCTAAACCTTTACACTAGAAAATGATCAACAGTACTACAAGAGGCACATTTAAAAAAATATCAATTACAGACACTCCATGAGAGGTAAATAAGCCAGAAGGAACAAGACTGTGCAACAGAAATTACTGTATACCATTTTCTTCCCACCAACTACTTGACTCGGGATAGTTTAGTGTTGCAGTTACAATCTTGAGGTTTGACACCATTGAGGATTTAATAATTTAATTCTGACTAAATTGAATGGTTTGCTTAATAAAGTATCTGATCATTAGATTCTGGACAAACAAAAACAAAAGGAAGAAATAAAGATGATTCAAGATCATTTCGAAAAAGCAACATTGTGCAGCAGCAGGAGGAAAACATTTCTAGTCCATAACAGTAAAAATTGCCAGTAAAATGAGAACATTTATTTTAAAAAGTATTAGCTTACATGAAGATATTGTAGTAGCATTTGAGCAGAGATAAGGAACCATAGATGATGTGAGACACCCCTATGCAGAAAACTAGTGATAAATAAACCCAGTGCTGTTAAACCATTTAAAACAAAACCCTCTCCACTTATAGTTCCACAACTTTTGATCTTGCATTCTGTCTGTAGAATCTATTTGTAGCTGGAGCTACCTTGTGCCGGCAGCAAACTTCAATTAATGCAAACATGTTCCTTTGAAGATGACTATCCTAGTTCCTTTGTAATCTGACATCAAGATTCTCAGACTACTTTTCGCTTGCCTTTCTTGTCCTAAACCAATAGATACCTTCCTTTTTTCAAAGTAATATTTATAGTTCTGGGTTAACCCTTGTTCTTTTTGGTTCCCCCTCATTCCATTCTTGAAATTCTTTCATTATGCTGTTATGTACAGCTTTATGTGTGTTGGGTACCTACGAACCCCTGCAGAGTGATAGTAAAATGATGCTGTGCAAGCTGAATCGCAAAAATAAAGTTGAACATACAATTGTCTGTCGCTAAAACTGCCTCAAAGCGGCCTCTTGTGAGACAGCGAGGAGTGACAAATGAAGTATGGTTTATAAAAAGCCACTTTAATTTGCACAAAATCTGTGCCAGTGGCACTAGTGTTTGAATCACTACCTGTGGTTAGAATTAATAAGGTCAGCAGTTGGGTCATCCTGGTATCAGGAAAATTAGGTTTTGGATTGGTGATACTGGAAGGGCAGTAATTTAAGAAACAATTTTCTCACTACTATGCATTTCAAAATTGCAAACCCTTGCATAAAGAAATGCCAAACCCTAATAAGTGAGCAATAATAAATGTACCAGGAAGTTCAGTGATAATTTGGAACTCATTGTGTTGCAAATGTTCAGGGAACGGAATGGACAATAATCCTAGCATGAGTTATTAGCATGGCTCCAGGTCCACTCTTCTGGTCTTTTCACTGGAGAACGGTGGGAAAAGAGGGGAGCAAATAGGAGGAACAGAGCTTGGAATTCAAAGTCAGGCTTGGCTGCTGCCACAGGGTCTTCTATTAGTTATTACTCTTCAGCAAACTAGAAGGCCCCTAGGCCCCAAATCAGAGGTGTAAAAAAACAAATCCAGAAAGCTCAGTCCTTAGGGTACTTGAAAGACCTTGCCGATCTTCATTTGTGGAGGGATCAGTGTAAATCCCACTGTCAACTATTCACGAGGAGCTCTTCCATTGGGCTGTCCACAGATGGAAGCACAGAAATATCATGACTGGGACCATCTCAAATTGTCTCATTTAAAAGTTAACATTCAGAGGCACAGATCCAGTTTTGCCCATCGAGATAGCTTCAATAATCCCGAGACTCTGCAGACATGTGATGGGTCTGCCAAATCTTGCCCTCGTCATTCAGCACCAAGGGAACACTCAGTACCCAGGCACAATGAAAAGGAAATATTCTCTTTTTTCACCAAAAATAATCCTCTTTTCTTTCCAAATATAATTATTTGAGCATTTCTTAAAAACAATGGTTTAGGAAAGGAGCTTCTGATTCCATAGTGATGTGACTTAGGATTGTTAATAATGAAACCAGTTGCTAGGCAAATAGTTAATCAGAGTGTTCTGATCAGTGAAGCGATAAATATTTTGATATTACTGAGTGACAAAACAAAGCATAACACAATTTTTAAAAATACTGGATCACTGATAGTTTCCAGTAATGCCAGTAGAAAAAGCCAGCCAGGAAAACCATTTGTATCCATTCAACTAGGGATAGGGTTCCTGTTCTGATGAAAGATCGATCCAAAATATTACCTCTGCTTTTCTCCACAGATGCTGCCTGATCTGCTGAGTATTTCCAGCATTTTGTTTTTATTTTAGAAACACTTACTTCTACTTCTACTCTCCCACCTCAACCATGTATAAATACCACTGCTGATACTTGGGGGATATGACATTGATAGTACCCATGGTGAATCAGTTGCGGTATTGTGCTGTATTTTAATATGCATCCCAGAAGGCAATCTAGAATTGTTAAGTAGTTTTATGAAAGGGAAAGAAAGAAGTATTGCTTTTCGAAGCCATTGAAGTCACTTTTAGCAGAATACACTGCCAGGAACGATGTCTCCTGATTAGTGGAAAGAAAGTGTGCTACAAGTTGGTTCTTCAGTAATCCTGTTTCCAGGGTATTGGTAAAGGAATTATATTAATCTTTAAACTTTAACATTGAAAATATTGAATGGTACACATCCCACTTTTAAAGAACATTTATTTATTGACATCACAAGACCAACCATATACATTTTCAACCGATGACCATACTTCATACGTGTTTTATGCTCGTATGATGCATGAAATATTGTGCCAATTACTTCCTCCCAAGAGTTACATAAAAACACAACCTCATCGATGCAAAAGGAAAATCAAACTAGAATGTGAACACTGCTCACAAAAGTTAAGAGATGACTGCAGAAGCTGATCAAAGAGTACTCACTGTCAAGGGATGAGGGCTCTGTTTTAAATATAATTACCTCACTTGACAGCAGAGGTCAGGAACCAGAGGTCAGGAACCTCAATGCTCAATGGACCTCAGATCCTTTACACTTGCGCAGGTTGGGAGCGGGCTGCAGGTACAGTTCTGCATTTTTTCTTAGTTCTTTGGGCCCAGCGTGCTTGTGCAAGGTGGCAAAATGGCACAAAAACCCACGTCAGGTGGCAAGTGGAGCGCCGGTAAGTCTCTCAGGGGTCTAGGACAACTCATCGCCGCCGACTCATCGCCGCCGACTCATCGCCAGCCCAACTTATCGCCAGCCCAACTCATCGCCAGCCCAAAATAATAATAAAAACAGTACAGTCAACAGACTTCTTAACAGCGCTCTGGAGTGAATGGAATCTATTTAAACAATTTAAACCTATAGAAAACAAAGGACATTTTAACATATTTTTCAGTAAATTGACTCTATTTAAAAAGTGCCCAATATAAAAACGATTGTATTTAACCAGAGGCGGACGGAAAACACAAAACACAACACAATGCAAAGCGCACTCTGGTAAAAGTCAGCTGATATATGCCACTGGTTTCATGCTAATAAGTTTCTTTGAGATGCCACGATTGATAACCCTATGCAGGTGTGTGTGTGTGGATGCGTTTGCGTGGATAGATGTGGGAGGATTATCATGTTAATAAATATATATGCAGATAGCATTCGTTTCTAACATCACAGACAGCCCCTTTATTCACATTTAAAGAAGAAAATCTGTGAACAGCCTCAAAATAATTATGTTGTGTAATGGACATAAGTAAGGACAAGCTTTTTTCTACAAAGCGAGTATTTCGCCAAACCTTGCAGTGTGACAGAAATCTTTATTAAATTCTACCTCTCAAACCAGAAATTTCTCATTGTATCTGATTTGTATTGGAGTGTCTGTCTCAGCCGACCAGTGGTAAAATGCAGTATAGATGCATTTTTCCGTCCGTCTCTGGTTAAATACAATCGTTTTTATATTGGGCACTTTTTAAATAGAGTCAATTTACTGAAAAATATGTTAAAATGTCCTTTGTTTTCTATAGGTTTAAATTGTTTAAATAGATTCCTGTTGACTGTACTGTTTTTATTATTATTTTGGGCTGGCGATGAGTTGGGCTGGCGATGAGTTGGGCTGGCGATGAGTTGTCCCATTCCCTCTCTCAGGCAGGGGACAGGGATAGGTCTCAAAGGGAGCGGGAACAGGAACCAGGAGAGGCCCAAAAAGAAGAGTCACAGAGTGGGGGTGGTACAATCCCAGTTGATGTTATATCGGGACAGGAAATCCCAGAATGGAACCCTGGCTCAAAATACTGTGGGCGGGATTATCCGTTGACTGACGCCGAAGTCGCGAAACACAATTGGCCAGAGAATAAGTTACGATGCAAAAATCGGAGCGGGTGCCGATTTGGCGGCAAATCGCTTTTCTCCATCACCTCGACAGCAGTGTCACTGCGTTCTAGAATACACATACAGTAGACACCGTTTGCGTCTCATTAGGGGGCCTGACCCGGTATTCTCCACGGCCTCCATGGTGCTCCTCCTCCAATAGGCCGAGATCCTGACAGCGCGGTTCGCTTGTGCTTTTTAAAATAGTGAAACCGGGGTTCTGGCTGCTGAGGGAGAGGGAATACGGAAAGTGTCCAACATCGATTTAGTTTGTTGACAGTGGTGCCACTGGCCGGGGAGGGGGGGGCTTCTGCCAGGGCCGGGGGGAGTATCGGGAGTAGCCAGGAGGTGGGCTGTGGGGTCGGGGTGGGCGAACACCATCGTATAGCTGAACAAATACATACATATTTAAAGGTTAAAATGGATTGCAAAGCACATCTTCAGCTACAATGGTCTCATGAACACAAAAAGTCCCCTTTAAGCACACAAGAGCTCTGAACCCACGATAGTGCCTGTTGTTCTCTCCTCAGAATCCCCCAGATGATTGTCACACGAGAGTTTCCAAACTTCACTCCCAAAACGGTTAAAAACTTCTCTCAAGCTGCCACACTGGCAGGTAATGCTGGAGAACAGAAGTGAGACGGGGTAGATGGCCACGAGGAATGGTTGTGGGGAAGGGGGTGGGAAGAGGGAGATGCGACGCAGCAGTGTTGGAGAAGAAGCATGGTTAGGGGTGGAGAAGGGGGCCATCTTGGATGGGGCCGGTTCAGGGTGAAATTAAAAGGGACAGAGCCAGTAAAGGAGGATGGTGGACAGAAGAGGGTAATGGAGATGCATGCCTTCGGTAAGGATTATAACATGGAACACGTGGGGGCTCAACGGGTCCGTGAAGTGGTCTTGGGCCTTTGTGCACCTAAGGAGAATGAAGGCGGGGGTGGTCTTTCTGCAGGAGACGCAACTCCCCGTGAGGGAACAGATCAGGTTGAGAAAGGGATGGGCGGACCAGGTATTTCCCTCAGGTTCGACTCAAAGTCACGGGAGGTGTGGCCATTTGCTGAGTAAAAATATGGGGTTTGTGAGTGCGAAGGAAGTGAGGGACCCGGGTGGGAGATATGTGATCATGAACGGGGTGTTGGAGAGGATGCCAGTGATAATGAATGCACACTCACCAAATTGGGACGATGTACCGTTTGTGAGGCGTCTGTTGGGAACGATTCCGGACTTAGCCACACATCAGTTGATTATGGGAGGAGACTTCAATTGTGTGTTGGAACCGAGGTTGGACAGGTCGAGCCCCAGGTCAATGGCAAGGCTGCAGATGCAAAGGAGCTATAAGGGTTTATGGAAAGAATGGGTATAGTGGACCCGTGGAGATTTTCGGAGTCGGGGGGGGGTATAAGGTATACTCCAGAATTAATTTTTTTGTGGTGACCATGAGGTGCTGGTGGGGGCAGGGTATGCGGGGATAGACACATCAATTAAAACCTCGCTTCGAAAAGAGAATTTGCAGTCGGTATCTGACAGGCCAACATCTGACACTCAAGGTTTGGAAATCCCAGCACCTATGATCATGACTCGTATTCAGATTCTACTACACTTGAACCAACAGCACCTGTAGAAGCTGAAGAAGAACCAACTTTATTAGATGATGTGTCTGAGCCAACTGTGGAACAGACTACCAAGAGCGTGAAAACAAAGACTCCTGAATGACAGATTCTTCCTAAGCAGAACCAACGTCCAGCTAAAACGTCTCGTTCTGATAAATATAATACATGTGTAATTATATAATAATATTTGGCTAAATCATCGTTCTTCACCATGAGTAAAATTTAAGTTAATATTTGTTTTTGCACTGCAGGAGAAAAGGGGGATGGATGTTATGCATTGCAACCAGTACCCTCTGTATAGTATGTCACATGATTACCTGGTCATATCATCAGAGGCACTTGGGAAATTTTCCCTCTTCTTCCATTTTAGACTTTGAGCAAGCAACACCGTTGCAATAAATTCTGACAACTGGTTAAGTAACCTACGATGTCGCAACCTGGTTATCCTTTGCCTATCATGTGAGTAAAAGTAAACCCCCCAAAAAATATAACAGTATTGCACTTATTTTGCATTAGAAATTGTAACAATATGTAGGCCGAAAATAATAATAATCTTCGTTATTGTCACAAGTAGGTTTACATTAACACAGCAATGAAGTTATCGTGAAAAGCCCCTAGTCGCCACATTCCGGCGTACACAGAGGGAGAATTCAGAAAATATCCAAATTACCAAACAGCACATCTTTCAGGACTTGTGGGAGGAAACCGGAGCACCCGGAGGAAACCCACGCAGATACGGGGAGTACGTGCAGAGACCGCACGACAGTGACCCAAGCCGGGAATCGAACCTGGGACCCTGGCGCTGTGAAGCCATAGTGCTAACCACTATACAACCGTGCTGCCCACAAAATACCAATCAGAACAAAAAACTTCCAAGGCTGACCAATGAGGTAACTGGATCATGGTTGCTGTCGGACCATGACCAAAGTCAGTGGCACCACAATTACGTAATGGTGCCTATTGAGCCAGTTAAATTTGGATTAGACAACTTCAATGCTCTTCTAAGATTGGAATCAAAATGTAGTGACGACCACAGTTCTTAAGCTTAATGGTTTTAATTTGTGCCAAAAACAAAGTCAAACATATCTTGCACACCCTGGGCAGGTTCTCTGGTCTGCCAGCCGCATTTTCCTGCACGGCATGCCCACGCCGGCAGCGGGATTCTCCTTTCCCACAGCCGGCCAATGGGGTTTCCCATTGTGGAAACCTCACGCCGTCGGGAATCCCGCGTCCGTGGGTGCGCTGCAGGCAGACCAGACGGTCCCTCCGATGGAAAATTCTGTTGCCAGTCTTTTTCGGCTTGGCAAATTACATACACCTGGCTCAAACATTGTGGAAATTATCGCAAAGGTACTGTTATTTGAGGAGTAAAATAGAAACAAGCAAGGAGAAGAGGTACAAAATATATTTGGCTACTTGGTGTTTCAAGATATTCTGCATGTTGAATGTAAGAGCAGCATTTTCTGCTCAACCAGGAAAGAACTTAGTATTTTACATCAAGTTGCATTTGCCTAAACAGGTCTTCATTCTCAAAGCAGCTGAGAGATGTTTGAGGTCGAGAAAGCCTTGAGGCAATGTAATGCAGAAATTACTGGTATGCAAGTCAGGTAGGGCCTGTTCCAACGAATTCTTGCCCACCATTATGTGAAAAAAGCATGTCTGTACTCAAATGTCTCTGGTATTTTCAACAAAATATATTTTATGTAGTTCCTATTTTCCCATTGTTCCTCAGAACAAAGATTCAGTTTCAGACAATATCTTGTTATCATATTGCAGCCTGAAAGAAGTGACACATTTTTCAATTTAAACTTAGGAAGCAGTTTGTTAGCTTTAGAAACAAATTTCTCAATTTTAGTTGAAAAAAATAACAAAGTGATTTTCCAAGCTGATGTCAAGGAAATTGACAGAATTCAGTATTTCATCAGTCTCCAATAGTACATTCATTACTGTAATTTAAGGCAAAGAAATCAATCTTAATCGGTGTAATATCCTGTCAAATTTCAGCAGGATCCTTCCTTATCCTGAAGGAAAATAGAAAGTATCTGATTAGGGATACTAATCAAATCCCTTATCCCCACTACTCTTGTAAAAAAGTATATTGAGAAAAGGTAATTGACCAATCAAGGTCATTCCCTTCACACATCATGCAACCTTTCCCATCAAGTTCAAGTCTATTCATTTAATTTCTTGAGAGAAAATTTCTCAAAGTGCGACCTTTCCTCCCCACACAAAATAAAAGGTCAAAAACATGCAAAATTCCAGAATAATGGTTTAGCCGTACCTCCTTCTTCACCCATACTTGGCCACAAAACTTTCCTCATCCTAGCATCTTCATTTGAATTAATATCTCATCTAAAAGATGACAAGTCCCTCAATGCAGCACTCTTTTGGCTTAGCACTGAAGTGTCAGGATAAATTATACAAAAGACAACAGGTTATGAGGTCAGCTCGCTTAGTCATAATCAATGCTTTGAGCAAAAAAGCCATTGCCTACAATACAATAAGACACCTCTACTTGTTACTTCCAATTATTGCAATATTGACTCATACCCTGTCACCAAAACACCCTCTTAAACTACCATCTGCCTCAAGGACATTTCTTCATGTTCCACATTTTTTACATTTATAGAATATTAGTTGTGTATATATAGGGTAACATCTAAAAATGACCTGTAAAACAAGATCACTGAGCATTAAGTGAAATTAAATAAATAGTTTAAAACATATATTGGGAAAAAACTGATAAATGCTCAGGAATGACCTACTGGTCAAAGGGATGTTCAAAAAGAGGCTTGGTGTTAGAACAGGAGAATTTTTCCAAAGTTGTTATTAATAAGTGAGGTGTTCAATCAAGCTAAAGACACATAGTTGGCAGTGAGATAAGAGAACGTCCTTTTGCATAACTAACACTGAACTTTGGCTGGCTATTATGATGCAATTCATCAATGTAACAATCAGTTTGATAGCTACACAAGTCCTCAAGGAGATTCAACTCTTAAAGAGCACATAGGTAAGGAAGTGAGTGGTAAGGAGGAGAGTACAAGACAGTACTCTCGTTGTAATTTAATTCTGTTGGTTTCTGAAATCGGGTTATAAAAAGGTCAAGAAAAAGATGTTGTGATTGCAAAAATGTAGGATTTATGGCACCCTGAGGGGGAGAAATTCTAATGCTCAGCTTCGTTTCCATCCTTTCTAAAATGACACACAGGCAGTCAATGGACATCTGGTTGAAGCAAACACAGGATTTTGGGTTGGGACATTAAAAAGTGTCAGAAATATGAGAAAGCAGTTCTACTGCACAGAGAATGGAGATAAATTTTTAGGTGAGACAATTCATGGAGAGACAATTTACAATAGGACAACCAAGCCTGATGGGAATCCAACCAGAAATTCACCTTTGTTGTGTACACATTTAAAAACCTCTAGTTTTCAGCTTTTAAAATTGCAAATGTTTGTGTTTTAGATGGCCAATGTTTGGATTTTGAAAATATTACAGGGGTTGCAAGAGCAGGAGCAGAACATTTCCAACATTCAGAGAGTGGCAAGCGAAGCCTCAGCACAGGCCAGAACCAGGGTGTTAGAGCAGTAAACTGGAAGTGCATTCCAAACTGGGAAATTACACTACCAAATCACATGACTCAGATCAACAATGGTCAAGAAAGGAAGTTTAAAAAAAAGTATATTAAGTATATTTTTGAGTAAGAATTTAGTAAAATGGAGTGAACAGAAATTATAAGAGGTGTGGCAGCATGAATGAGAGCAAATGTAGAGTAGGGAACTTATGTGAATCCAGGGAGGGGGATCAAAACTAGGTTAAAATTAAAAGTTAGTCAAAATAAATTGAATGTTTCTGAACAACTAAGATAATTTCAAATTGCAGGGTGAAACTAAGTGATTTGTTTTCACTTTTGTAAATATATTCAGTGGCTGCCGCCATAGTAGAAACCTGTCACAGAAGTCACACTTTTAACAGTAATATAATAAATATTTGAAAGGTATTTGTCTGCAGCAGCCTTCCGTCTTGTAAGATAATGGTTTGTACCACGATGGTCAACTTTGTTATGCATCGCTTGGTGTGGCTCAGGAGCCCTACTCTGACATGGTGGTCTCTGCTGCTTTTGGTGCTGAGAAAGGCAGAGGGCTGGGAAAGTCCACAACGCATTGGCCTTTAATTTCTCTGGGTCCTCTGGTCGCACAGCTGAGCTTTTTTCTCACCTCTTCCAATCTCTTTCAGCCTCCAGAAATCATGGCCATCAACTAGATGTCAGTGTTAATGTCCGCCATTTACATACCTTGTTGGTCTCTTTGTAGCAGGGGTAATCTAGTGGTCAGTTTTCTACACAGATCGCCTTTGGGTATATGGCCATCATCAACCCAATGAACGTGGTCAAGCCAGTGCAAACATCATTGGCTTAGAAATGAGTTTATGCTGATGGAATTAGCATGCGCAAGGACCTCCGAGTTGGTGTCTTTTTCCTCCAAGAGATGTCAAAGATACCTCTGCAACAGTGACGGTGGCAACTGTACAAACCTCTCTCCTGCCTAATGTATGTTGTCCAGGTCTCACCACTTTAGAGGGGTGTGCTGAAGACGCAGGCTTGGTAGACTTGTAGCTTGGTGTTCTCAGGTTGTTGTTGTTCCATATTCTCTGACTCAGCCTGGACATAACATAACGTTTGCAATTCATGTGTTAATTTCAACATCAAGGTTGCAGAATTGTGGAGCTGAAATATGCCAAGCTATCTACAACCCCCAACATCACATTATCAGTGTTGATAGATGGTGGTTATGGCAAATTCTGGGCCATATTTGTCTTCCTGATAGTCAAACCAAACACTTAACAGGCAAGAGAGAATCAGTCAATTTGTTGCTGAAGGTGTTCCTCACTATGGAATGCTAGTGCAGCATCATCAGCATATGGTGAGAAAGTGCTACATCTTTGTCTTGGATATCTGGTGAGCTAGACTGAAGCTTTCCTTCAGTTCTGGTATGTAAGTAGACACCCCTCTGTAGATGACCTGAAGGCATGTGACAGCAGCAAAGAGAAGATTATGCCGAAGAGTGACAGTGCCAGAACACAACCTTGTTTTATCCCATAGTGGCTCTCAATGGGTTCTGGTGTTTCCCTGCCATAACTCATCTTACTCATCATGTTCTCATCTTACTCATCATGTTGTCATGGAAAGAGAGGATCACAGGGAAGCCAATTTTGTCCAGCAGCGTAAATAATCCACCTGTGCTTACATGGTCAAATGCCATTGTGAGATCGTTGAAGGCAATGCATAGTGGCCTCCTTTGTTCATGCATTTTGCTTGCAGTTGCCGGACTAAGAAAATCATGTCAACTGTAGGTATTCCAGTAAGGATTCGGAATTGAAGATCTACAATTAAAGTATTTATTTACGTTGCTATTCAAACATATCCTCTCCACTGATTTAAATTTAAAAACATAAACTGACTTTTATACTAGTTCCTTCCTTATCTGGCAGGGTTCAATCTGGTCCTTCAGAACTAGTTACTCTTGATGGTGGACACTATTGTCTCCCTTGTGGGATTGGAGTTTTTGGCCTGAGGCCATGAGACTTTGTGAGGGCTGAAGCCAGTGTTGACCCGCAAAGCCAACTCCACCTAACAATACAACACTGTGCACCCACCTCTGTTAGGTTTATCTAATTGTTGGGTCAAAGACAAACCTAGGAATAATGATGCAGGAGTCTGGAATGTTGGCTGCTAGATATGACTATGTGAATACAACTATGTCAGGTATTTCACTTATGATTGCATTCTGTCACGATTCTTTATAACCAATTGGATTAGTAAGCCACTTCAGAAGGTATTAAGAGTCAATCACATAGTGTGGGATTCGAGTCATTTGTAGGTCAGGCCTGGTAGGAGTGACAGGTTCCCTCCTCTGAAGGACATTAGTGAACAAGTTGGAGTTTTAAGATAAAATGGCACTTGACAGATCTATATCCCTATCACATAAAGATTTTTTGGTTTCTAGGCATTAACTACCAAGGACAGGTGCTTAATTCAATGTTCAAATTGCAGACTGAGGATTATTGTCAAGGATGACATGTTATATGAGCAAGCCACGACAAAGGCTTAAAAAAATCATGTAGCTCCTGAGTTTCAGAGTTTTGCTTTACTAAAGTCAAGTGAGGCCATTCCTGTTCCAACTTTTAGCTCCACGCACAATCCTGGCATGGGTGTAATAACATCACAATGCTACATGCTTAAACTGGAAATATGATTTATGCTGCACAAAGGGATCGTCATCGACCACAAAAAGGAAGACAGGTTGATTATGGAGAAATGAGCAAAGAACATGCAGACAAAAAGGTCATTCATATTGGGGCTTAAATCAACACAATATAAACTGAAAATGCTCAAGCAGTGAAGTATTTGAACTACTAAATGTAACGCGTGACCCAATTTATCAGGGATGCCACATGAGATACCTCAATGTTTCAGCTGGTCATGGCAAGTGTCCAGACAGTATCCTGGGAAGGGAAGTGGCAGCATCCTAAGTGATGGTGACTATAACATGATTAAACTTGACATTCTGTGATAAATAAGTACTTTGATATAACAAATAGCATTTATCTAGTGTCTTGAAAATAGGAAAATATCCAAAAGTCATTTTACAGGAACATAAATCAGGCGAACATTGACACAAGTCAAAAAAGACGATATTAGGACAGGTAACTAAAAGCATGCTTGAAGAGATAACTTTTAAAGGGTGTTTAAATCCAAGTGCAAAGTGATGTTTGTAGTTCTTATTTTAGCTTGGACTCTGGAACCCTAGGGGTGTGTACAGACATTCTTTAATAAATATCCATATGAAAAGTGGCAACTTAAGTTTAAGACAGGGGATATCATTGCTTAAATTAGGGAGCAGATAAAAAACTTTATGAAAGTAAGAAATGAGGAAGCATTAACTAGGAGAGATGACCTGCATGGATTGCTCCAGATATCAGTCTGAAGTTCCAGTCTTGTTGGATTTGTACAAAAGTGCCAAATTCAGAAACACCCGGGGTTGGGGAAGAATGTAAAATCTGGTAACATAGCACAGGCACAATCTAGTTATTATTTTCAGGTGGACAAAACCATGATAGATGAAATCGACACAATAAATAGCAAGATCTTACACACTAGAAAAAAATTGATACATAACTAATGGTGTCAAACCAGCTCAAGGAAAGTTAGAAGAATGATGCTTAAAAAAAGGTGCGCACCGCACCTGACATGGCAAAAGCAATTTTTTCGACATTGAGGCAAAATATTGCAGATGTGGAATCCAGAAATGAAAGCAGAATATTCTGGAAATTCTCAGCATGTCAGGCATCTTTGGAGTGTCCCTGTCCCTCTCCTGCCCCACCAGGGGTGACAACACTCTTGACCACTGCTACTTAAAAATCAATGGCGCCTACCGTTCCATCCCCCGACCGCACTTTGGGAATTCAGACCATAAGACGGCGCTCCTTCACCCGGCATACAAGCAGAAACTCAAGCAGGAGAATCCAGCTAAGAAGGTCGTGCAGTGCTGGTCCGAGAAAACAGAAGAGTCCTACGTGACTGCTTAGAGACAGTGGACTGGTACATATTTAAGAACTCAGCGACTAACTTAAATGAGTATGCCACCACCGCCACAGACTTCATCAGAAAATGTGTGGACGACTGCTGTTAAAGGAAGCAGTACGCACGTTCTCCAACCGGAAACCATGCTCAATCGCAAGATTAACTCCCTACTGAAGGACAGGTCTGAGGCGTTCAAGTCAGGCGACCCTGACCTATACAAGAAATCCAGGCATGACCTCCGCAAAGCCAACCGAGATGCCAAGAGAGAATATCAGACCAAGCTAGAGTCACAGACTCGCCTTGCAGACTCTCGGAGGTTGCGCCAAGGCCTAAACAACATAATGATCTACAAAGCGAAGCCGAGCAGTATCTCCAGCAGCAGCACACCCCTCCTCGATGAACACAATGCATTCTATGCTCGGTTCGAGCAGGAAACCAACGATCCGCTGTTGAGTGTCCCTGCAGCCCATAACACACCCATACCCACCATCACAGCTTTCAAAGTCAGATCGGCTTTCCTAAAAGTGAACCCTCGGAAGGCAATGGGTCTGGACAGGATCCCTGGTCGTGCACTCAGAGCCTGCGCGGACCAGCTGCCAGATATGTTCACAGACATCTTTAACCTGTCCCTACTCCGCTCCGAGGTCCCCACCTGCTTCATGAAGACCACCATCATACAAGTGCCAAAGAACCAGGCAACGTGCCTCAATGACTACCGTCCGGTGGCCCTGACTTCAGTCGTAATGAAGTGCTTCGAGAGGTTGATCATGAAGCGCATCACCTCCATACTCCCAGAACGTCTTGATCCACTGCAATTCGCATACCGCCGCAACCGTTCCACAGCAGACGCCAACTCCCTGGCCTACACTCGTCCCTAGAGCATCTCGACAACAAGGACTCCTACATCATACTCCTATTTATTGACTACAACTCCGCCTTCAACACCATAATCCCAGCCAAGCTCATATCAAAGCTCCAAAACCTAGGACTTTGCTCCTCACTCTGCAACTGGAGCCTCGACTTCCTAACCCACAGACCACAGTCACTAAGAATAAACAACACCTCCTCCACAATAGTCCTCAATACCGGGGCCCCGCAAGGCTGCGTACTTAGCTCCCTACTGTACTCCCTGTACACACGACTGCGTGGCAAAATTTGGTTCCAACTCCATCTACAAGTTTGTTGACCCTACGACCATAGTGGGCCAGATCTCGAATAACGACGAGTCAGAATACAGGAGGGAGATAGAGAACCTAGTGGAGTGGTGCAGCACATGAAAATCTATCCCTCAATGCCAGCAAAACTAAAGAGCTGGTCATTGGCTTAAGGAAGCAAAGTACTGTACATACCCCTATCAGCATCAACAGGGCCGAGGTGGAGATGGTTAGTAGTTTCAAATTTCTAGAGGTATACATCTCCAAAAATCTGTGCTGGTCTACTCACGTCGACGCTGCCACCAAGAAAACACAACAGCACCTATACTTCTTCTGAAAACTAAGGAGATTCGGCAAGTCCACATTAACCCTTACCAACTTTTACAGATGCACCATAGAAAGCATCCTATCTGGCTGCATCACAGCCTGGTATGGCAACTGTTTCTCCCAAGACCACAAGAAATTTCAGAGAGTCGTGAACACAGCCCAATCCAGCACACAAACCTGCCTCCCATCCATTGACTCCATCTACACCGCTGCCTGGGGAAAGCGGGCAGCATAATCAAAGACCCCTCCCACCCGGTTTACTCACTCTTCCAACAACTTCCAGCGGGCAGGAAATACAAAAGTCTGAGAACACGCATGAACTGACTCAAAAACAGCTTCTTCCCCACTGTTACCAGACTCCTAAACGACCCTCTTATGGACTGACCTGATTAACACTACACCCCTGAATGTTTCACCTGATGCCAGTGTTATGTAATTATATTGTGTACCTTGTGTTGCCCTATTATGTATTTTCTTTTATTTCCTTTTCTTTTCATGTACTTAATGATCTGTTGAGCTGCTCACAGAAAAATACTTTTAACTGTAGCTTGGTACACGTGACAATAAACAAATCCACCATCCAGGTTTTCACAAGAAATCACATTAAAAACAATCTTCAAAGAGGGCAAGGAGTGATGTGACGTAAGCGCAGGAGCGTCTGTGCTTTTGTGAGCTCTGCCACTACTCGCCTTTTAATTTTTTTAAAATCCTGATGCATAATTATTTGCTAAAAGAAAATTACTGCGGATGCTGGAATCTGAAACAAAACCAGAAAATGCTGGACAATCTCAGCATCTGTGAAGCAAGAACGGAGCTAACTCTTCAACTGGGGATGACTTTGACAAAGAGTTGTCCAAACTCAAAATGTTGGCTCAATTCTCTCTCCACAGATGCTGTCGGACCTGCAGAGATTGTCCAGCATTTTCTGTCGAAATTATTTGATCCTTGTGTGTACGTCCTGTCCTATATTCCTGGAATATCCTGTCTAGACTTTGGCGATGGGAAGTGTGGTTAAGAAAATCCTTGCTTGATTGAGGCAGTTGGAGGTGGGCCGGGGTGAGGCCCAGCTCAGCAGTTTCACTGGTGAGTGGACCTGTGCTTCAACAATGCTGTTGGCTTCGAGATGATGGCGACCACTGTGAGTGAAGTTGTGGACATCAATCTCAACTCCCTGACACAGGTTACTGGTGTTCACACTGATGAACTGCGAGATATCTTAAACAGAATGGATGAAGGGAATCCTGTCAGCCGATAGGGCAATCTCCTTTGTGGGGCTCACCTTCAGTCCTTGGGAATCCTGCTCCATGATATGTCGAACATCCTGGTTGATTTGTGGAGGTGGGACCGGACAAGTGCCCCTGGCCTTCCGAGAGGAGCTGGGGATGAATTCCTGGCCGAATGTTAGAACTGGCTGCCATGCTATCACAATCTCAATTTAAAGGCTGGGAGTTTTGAGTTCGATTGAGCACATTGTATCCGGTCTTCGAGGTTTGGGATTGGTCGAGGATTCAGACCCTTACATTGTCTTGGCCTCTCTGTTCATGGATGTCTTGACGATTCTTCCTCTCCTCGTCAGTGGGGTTTCCTCGGTGGAAGATGGTTTAAGATTTCCAGTATTGGCAGGGCCTGAACTGGATCTCTGATTTGGCTGGGGAGGAGTGAGATCTGTTGTGTAGCAAGTCTTGGCATGGTGTAAGTATCTTTAGTTTACTGGCCACTGTATATGAGATTGCACACTGCCAAGCCATGTCTTGTACCGAAAATGTTATCCTGTTGTTCCCCCTCTCTTGGGGTAGCCTCTCCTTGTCTTGGGAGGTTGAGTTAGGTTTTGACTTTTTACCCCATAAAGGATTTTGTATATTGTGTAGCTTTTTCTCTTTTGCCTTAGAGAGGAGGATATCCACCATAGGGTAACGTCCTCATGGCTTTATCCAGGTATTCTGTTATCCTGAGATCCCATATTCCTTTTGGGTATCTTTTTATCCTTTCAAAGAAGAAAAGTACAGCACAGGAACAGGCCCTTCGGCCCCCCTAGCCTGCACCGACCAATTTAATTTTCTACTTTCATTTGCTGTATGAAGGTAGATGCCGACCACAACGATTATAATCTGAAGCAATTGTATGAATAGATGCTGATCTTTTATGTGTGTATATATATATTTTTATATATATATACTTTGCAATTTTTTTCCGTATTTCTTTTTCTTTATTTTCAGGGTAAGGAATCATTAACTGGCTCCTGCAAAGGTAGCGGCAGGTCTCGTATCCGAGAAAAAGGGATTATAATGTGTCACTGGTGCCTCTGGTGGAGTTGGGGCGAGGTGTGTTTTGGTGTGTGCCTGAATGGGCACGTAAATTTTACCCTCTACTTCTTTGGCTGTGTGAGCAATCGCTACAGGTGAAGGTGTGCACCATTTTACCATGTTTCATGGCTTTATCCTCTTCCTCCTCATTCTCTAGTGTATCCGTTCACCATCTTTCCTTGTATAAACAGAGGCATCAAGTTTAATGATTAGGCTGAACCAACTGCATTGGTGTTCAACTGCCTTTTTCTGTATTTGTGTGCGCAGAAGCATTAATACTCTACTGTAGCAGTTTTGAGGGTTTGCGTGTTATTTGTAAAAATGGAAAAACTCTAATAAAAATAGATATTGAAATAAATCTTCAAATCCAGAGTTTTAGAAACAAAATGAAACAAGGAAGCTGCTTCCTGGTGTTCAAAGATCAGGAAACAGCACCAGCTAGTCCACACTTCTTTCACATTTGGGCAATCCAAGATTAGTTTATACTTGCCCTTTCAATATGCACTTCAAGTAAACAATGGGCTACAGCAACAATACAAACACTCTATTTGATTGACAAGATGGGCATAGGGCTGTGTCCAAATCATTGTGTTGGAGAAAAAAAAAGCTAAATCTAAATAAATGCCGAGGCAAGCGTAAGGTTAAGCATAACTGAGAACATTAATCATATGACAGGAATACAAAAGCAGAAATATGTATGTTTCTTTTACACTTTACCCAGCTTATTTTTCTGGAAACTGAAAAACAAGTCGTGCTTTATTGCCATCTGACAACAGGAGACTCCGATTCAACAAAGCCTTTCATACATAAAGATTACTCACACTGTATTCAGGCCCTATAATAGTAAGGAAAACTCAACTTCCCACCAACACAACTGGTGAAAAAAGGGGAAGGGGGGCAGAAAACACAGGTACAGAGTTTGCTGGAAAATTATGGCAACTTGTTATTATCAGTGTGTAAATAATGTAGCAATTTGTGTTGAGGCAGCAATACCCAGGGCTGTAACTCACCAATAAACTACGGGATAATTTTCACCACTCCACCATTAGCCTCATGAAAACAGGAGCTTGCAGGCAACCTCTCCATGAGTTCCAAGAAATTGCTGTACTTCAGCTGTTGAAATCTCATTCTTGCAAGTGACAAATTGCTCAGAGCGGCTTTTCAAATTTTTATTTCAATTTTGTATCTGTCTCTTTTTTATGTATCTTTATTAAATTTTCCTTTCCCATTCTTTACTTTTAACCGTAAGATGCCCCACACCAACCAGTCCTGTCCGAGTGTTCACAGATAGGACTGGATACTTCCCATAACGAGTCTTTCACTCATGGACCCGAAAGTTCTGCTGTAGGGTAACATTATATTATTTGCATGATGGTCAACTAAAAATTAAGCTAATATTTTTACTTCTTCTGAAATTCAATTTTCAAGTTTACATTAGAAAGAGGCTTCATAAATCCTTTGTACATTTTGATGACATAGCTTTTCCTTGGAAATGGCAGCGCTCAGAATTTGGTTTCAAATCTTCTGCTTTTTGTTTTCTATTAATTAATTACCTAAATTTTGTTTTCCGATCATCTTCAGTTTACTATTCTATCCCTCGTCTTGCAGAACATGGCACTTTGTTTAAGAAATACATCTGTGGCAATCTGATGGAAAGTGGTTTCTACTTCCCAGACGGGCCAGCTTACACTAGAATACACGAATTACAGGCTTCTGAAAGAAATTGTGAAAGTAGATTTGAAGATACTGGGGGAGTTAAGCAACATGAAATTTATCAAAACTGGTGGAAGAGGACAATCTGACCTTTATCATAGAATTGGACTAGGCTGGTGACACTTCTGTTTGCCAAGTTCTGAATCTAAAATGTAAATGCTCGGGGAGTTTCCCAACATGCAAGTTTGGGAACATGATCCTCTCTGTAAAATAAAGCAAATTAGCACGGGCAAATAAAACGTAATGTGTATAAGCAACAACTGTTTATAAATATGAGAAAAGACAATAAAAAGATTTCCAAAAAAAAAAAAGATTGGGAACAAGATGATAATTACTCGAGAGTCAACAGACTCTCTTCCACATTTAATCAGAGAATTTACAGTGCAGAAGGAGGCCATTCAGCTCATCGAGTCTGCACTGGCCCTTGGAAAGTGCACCCTACTTAAGCCCAAACCTTGATTCGATCCGTGTAACCCAGCAACCCCACCTAACCTTTTTGGACACTGTGGCAACCGGAGCACATAGAGGAAACCCATGCCGGCACGGGGAAAACGTGCAGGTTCTGCACAGTGAGCCAAGTCGGGAATCGAACCTGGGACACTGGAGCTGTGAAACAACAGTGCTAACCACTGTGCTGCTGTGTCGCCCCTCCCGTTAGTCTTTTTTGCAGACCTATGACGGACAAGCTGTGTAGAATGATTCATAGGGAAACCCATGTTCTGAGCTAGTTTTGTTGAGAACTGAGGACTCGGCCACAACCCCTTAGATCTTTTCTGTCCAGTAGTAGGATGGTAGGCTATGTGTCCCTGTCTGTTGTGGGAGATGATGGTGCTGTGTACATGACTTTCTTTGCGCATCCAAAAGAATGTCAACATGTGGCTATTCGGGTTTTGGAATGGTTAGACTGAGAGCCCGACAGATGATGTGGAATTTGTAGAGGAGGCGACAGGGGAATACTTGTTTTTGAATTACATATTGGGATTGTTTACAGATAAAAAGGTGGTTTGTTTAATATGCTGTAGCCAGTGCCTTATGATATTTATGACCGTATTGGTCTTTAACTCTTGACCCTTTACATCAGTAAATAGTGAAAGTTGGCTTCAAACCACCAGCTGTTCAGTATAAAGGACATAGTTAAGTTAGTTCACTTCTGAAAATGGTATCTTATATTGTTATAACATCCTACTTAATTTCAATACATAACCTAATCTCGTGAGGAAATGGCATCCATTAAAAAAACGATCTTAGTACATGATAATTTAACATGATGGGCAAACATAATCCATTTTTGTTGGGATTATGCTATATCTTGCCCTATCGCTCTGTCCCAGTGCCACTCATGGAATATTAAATTTCATTGTCTGTTTTGGCTAAAAACTAAAACCTGTTAACAAATGGCCTAAATAAGAGGTACCCAAACTTTACTTCTTACGTACCTCCTTCTCGGTCTTACCACTACCGGTGCTATGATTTAATATTTCAACCATTGTAAAAAAATATACAAATTACAAATACAAAATATACAAATTACTCCAACAGATACCTCCAACAACCACAACCATCTTCCTTTGTGCTTGGAAAAATTCACCCCAGAGATGGTTTTCCCGTGCTTCTGCGTACAACACCACCATTGGAATAAGTAATATTCGTACCCCACAATTGCAAGATACTGACTATCTCCAATGATGCAGCCTAATCATCTACCCTTGACGTTCAATGGCAATGCCATCACTGAACCCTCGACACCCATATTAATACTGTGCCCACAAAAGAGGTCAGAGGCTGGGAATTGTGTGTCAAGTAACTCACCTCCTGACTCCTCAAAGCCTTCTACCATGTACAAGGCACAAATCAGGAGTGTGATGAAATACTCTCCACTTGCTCAGGTGAGTGCAGCCCAAGAAGCTCAGCATCATCCAAGACAAAACAGCCTGTTTGACTGGCACCCATCCACTATCTTAAACATTCACTTCCTCCATCACAAGAACACAGTGACAGCAGTGTGTACCATTTAAAGATTCCACTGCAGCAACTCACCAAAGCTCCTTAAACAGGACCTTCCAAACCCCTGGCCTCCACCACCTAGAACAAGGGCAGCAGGCACATGGCAATACTACCATCTGCATGTTACCCCCTCCCCCCCTCATCAAGCCACCATGATTTTGAAATATATCAATGTTCCTTCTCACTTTTCAGATCGTGGAACTCCCTTCATTACAGCATTCTGGGGATAACCACTGCAGTCCGTGTGGTGAGGGTGCCTCACCACCACCTTGTTAAATGCAATACGCGATAGTAACAAATGTTGGCCTTGCCAGCGAAGCTCATGGATGAATGAAAACGTGTTCCTTGAAGAAAACTACAGCCTGTAACTTCTGAGTGCCAGGGCATTGCATTAGAGGGGTGGGGGGGGGGGGGGGGGGGGGGGGGGGGTACCCCTTCAGATGTTTGCAGGTAAGATTTGCATGGCAATTGCCGTGCACTGGAAATCATCTGTAAATGTGATTTTAGTAGTAAACTTTGGATGGTTCTAACTGGGTTACACGAATAGTTACCCAGAAAAATTTAGAATTGAAACCTCTTCCAGCTTCGGAAAACTATTGTACAAAACACTCTCACCACCCCTGAGGGGCTACAATCCCTGGTAGGCAATCCCCAAATAATGACATTTCCCTCACCCCATTGCCAGGCCCAATCTGCACACCTACCAGCCCTCCCCACACCCCCTACCTCTCTCCACCTCCCCCCACAACTTCCCTCCCCATTGAAACTCTTCCCACCGTCTTGGGTTTGCAATTCCTGACAGGAACTCCCCAGCCATGGGATTCTCCCTATCCCCACAGAAACCATTCACTTCTCACCACCAGGCTCTACCCTACCCCACCCCCCCACCATACCCAAGAAGGCCCTACTTGACCCAAACACCCCCACTCACTGAGACCCAACCTCCGCCGCCAAACCAAAATTTTCTCGATGACCTGCAAAGGACCTTGAAACGTCACTCGACCTTAACTTACCTACTTTACAGCATCTAGTACTATAAAAAATGGGGATGACTTCTTTCCCTTCGACAGGGCTGCCTTTTGCCGCTTAGCCCCAGGAACAGGCTGCGCTGCCTGGATCTTGCCCGGTCTGAGTTGGGCAAGACAGAATTCCAGGTTAAGAAAGCGAGAACAGTGTGGAAACCGATGCTGCTTGCCACTCCGAGGAAGTTCAGGCCTCAAAACATTAGATGCCTGTACAAAATACGGCCAATATAGAACGCATTTCAGTTAACTTACGAATTCTCCAAATGTGAAATTTATTCTGTTGCTCCAAAGAAATTTTCTACCTGCAGCTTTCCTACCTGATTTAGGGTGCTGTTACAAATTCCAGGCCTCCGCTGGATAGTCTTTCAATTTTAGTTTCATATTCCATATGACCAAGGGTTCATCTTTGCTTGCCTTGCATTAATGTTCTTCAGGGGCCATAACTGGTTATGGTAACTAGATATGCACCCTACGTGAAGTTACTTTATTTTCAGGAAGGTAACGTGATAAACATTCTTGGTCAGGTCAAATGCAAACGATCACACTGTTTATTTTACACGGAATATATGGACCAACAGAATACATTATCCTGTTTATTTCTATCTATTTAATACACGGTTCTTAACAGACAGACAACAAAACACACATTACCTCTGTTAGCGGGCCACAGATGAACTTCAGATAAGCATGATCCATGAAACAATTTGACTGTTATTCTGACAGCAGAAAAGGGAAGATAGAAGTGAAGGGAGGAGCATTATGGAGGTGGAAGAAAACAGAAGTTGGGAAGGAGACTGAGCTTGGGGGTTTAACAGGTTTTCCACTTTTTTATTCAGATTAAGATGACAGGTTAGCAAGAGACAATTTATATAAAAAATGGGGATGACTTCTTTCCCTTCGACAGGGCTGCCTTTTGCCGCTTAGCCCCAGGAACAGGCTGCGCTGCCTGGATCTTGCCCGGTCTGAGTTGGGCAAGGCAGAATTCCAGGTTAAGAAAGCGAGAACAGTGTGGAAACCGATGTGGCCGGCACAGTGATGGGATGGGGAGAGTCAAAAGAAAAGATAGTGGGGAGAGCCAAAAGGAAAGATAGTGGGCTTCGTGGATAGCTACATGAGCCTAGGGGGCAAACTGAGTGACAAATTGAAAGTGACAGGAATGATAAAGGCACAGTTACATATGGATACATGGAAGAACCATGGGCTGGATTCTACGATCCTGAGGCTATGTCCTGATGTCGGCGTGGGAACGATGGCGTTTTATGACCGAAAATTTGGCTGGGGGCTAGCATGCCGGCAGCGTAGATAATCCGGCTCTAGCTGCCAATACGACCCGTAGAATTGCCGGGTCCCTGGCCACGCATGTGCACGGCGGCGGCCTGCAGTAGCTGCGTGTGCAACATGTCGCCGGTCGCGTGTGGACCCAGCTTGCAGAATAATGCCCCCACCCCCACTTTGGCCAGCTCGTGAGCCCTGGACCACGCCCCCACAGTGCCTCCAGCCCCTGACAAAGTCCCCCCTGCCCGCGGATCAGCTCTCCCCCGACTGTGGTGGTGCTGGACTGAGTTCCCGACGCCGTCAGTCGCATGTTCTATCATCCGTCTTGAACGTGGCCGGTTGGGTGTGGAAAATTAGGGGGGTGGGCCTCAGGCAGCATCCTGAGGCCGTCGATATGGTGCATGGCCTCCTCTGCGAGTACACCGCTTTGGAGGGGGCAGAGCATCGCAGAAGTGGCATTGCCCCCAATTTTGGCAGAAACCGGTATTTACCGGCCGATCGCCGAACCCGATTTTGGCGCCGGCGACCAGACAATCCATGTGTTTGTGGTTTGACAAGAGGAAGGAGGCAGCAGCTGCAGGTGGTTTTGACTTTATAAAGGTCCATGAGTCTGAAGCGAAGATGGAAGTGGACTGAGATGAGGGATGAGTAAAAACAGAGGATGGAGTGAAATGAAGTGTAGGTGGACTGGGGAGGAGTGATTTGAAATGGTGGTTAGTTGAAAGAGAAAGGCAGCATTATGTTCTCCAGAATAAGCTGGAAACTATTAGTTCGGGTGAGGATCAACGTTCAATTTGAAGTGATTCAGAGTACCAGAGGTTAGCCAAGCCAGAGTGTTCAAGTTAGGGCAAAGCATTGAAATATTATTCAAACATTGAGACAAAAAACATCTTCCACTCTGTCATGTGAACGCAAATGCACAAGGTTTAGTTTTTGCATAACATTAATTTCCTCAAATAGTTTAACCACAACAAACCAGGTACCTATGTACAGAAAAATGTTACCCTGCAAGATTTTTGGGTGTGGTATCATCTTAGAAGTCATCTGAAACTTTTACAAAACCATAGAACATTTAAGCTCTCGGGTATTATACTACAGGTTGTGGACCCCAAATATGGGAGGTTTAGGACAGGACACGTGCCAGATTTGGAGATTTCATGGATTTTGGATCCTAGGCCTAGCATGTACTTATTATACCTGAAATACAGTATGAAAAATAAAGAATTAAAGGGTTTTATTCAAATTTATACCCAGGACCCCATCACAAACAACACTGGTTTTTGGGTCCTCCTGGATTTTGGGACACCAGATGAGGGGTTCAGTACCTGCATTTTCAATAACAACAGGGTATAGCAAATAGTAGCAGCAGCAGGCCCCTAAATATATCTAAAGTGGGATCTATGGATGAAGTGGTGATTTATATTTGGGACTTTTGCAATGGTTCTAAATAAATTGCAGATTTCAATTGTAAATATTGGGGTTAAAAAAAGTACCTGCTGCACATTATTGTAATAGTACATAAGGCGCACACTAAAGGGACCTTGCACAATCTGGAGATAAATCATTTCAGAATTTCGTTTATGGGGCAGGTTGAGAGTGTTTGGGGAGACACTATATTTGTGCAGTACAGTCCAAAGATGTACAAGTTAGGTGGATTGGCCATGCTAAATTGGGCCTTAGTGTCCAAGGATGTGCAGGTTAGGTTACGGGGTTATGGGGATAGGGTAGGGTGGACATGGGTAGAGTGGTAATTCAAAGGGTGTGCAGGCTCGAAGGGCTGAATGGCCTCCTTCTACACTGTGGGGATTCTATTCTATATTAAGTTTCAGAACTCTTAGAGTAACCACGATGTCCTCATAGATGAGTAAATCACGAACTACACGGAGGTGCCCTCACTACATGTGGTACTGTCTGAGAATGTGATTGTGTAGCATGTATGCTGGCTGTCCTTTGATACAGCACTCTCTGGCCTGAGCACATTTGTTCATCATATTTTTCTGCATCCCTCATTTCAATCAGTCATCAAGTTGCTGCTGGAGTTGTGATCGTTGTTGATGCAAACAATTCTACTTCTTCAACAAAGACTCCTTCACCTTGTTCAGGTCTTGCCACTGGGATATAGGATAATGCATCTACTGTTTCCCCAGAACATATTCTGTTTTTTTCAAACCCCATCATCCTCAGTTTGAATGGTTATACTCATACAGACATTATTGTTAACTCCTTAGAGTTTAAGAACATCAATAACGACTTGTGTCCTGTCTCTAACTTGTCTCTAAGTGGAGACTGAGAACATAATCTGTAGACTTTCCACAAGTTCATGCAGCAGCTAATGCTTCTTTCTCTATCACTGCATGTGTCTGTTCAGTCTATCAGTGAATGGGATGTGTATTAAACTAGTCTACGCTTTCCATTTGTCTGTCTGTAAAAGTACAGATCCCAATCCTGTAGAAGGTGCATCAGCAGCAATGATACAAGCTAGTCTGGGTCATTGTTAGCTAATGTCCGCAACCCTTTGATTTCGTCCAAAGCCCTCTGTTGTGCTTCAACACATGTATTGTCATGTTGTAAAAGTTGCAACATATCGAACAACAGCAACCAAACAACAGCAATCATTGGCCAAGTAGCCTGTCAATTGGGCAGGTCTATGTGTCAGATTGACCGTTTTGGACATGAGCATCCTGATTGACAGGCTACTTGGCCAATGCTTGCTGCTATTATGGCCAGTGAAGCTGGGTCACCCTTGAGAACGGGACCTGGTGTTTTGCACCTTCTGTACCTTCCCCTTCTCCCGGGCCTTGGATGCAGACAAGGGTGTTCTGACAAACACAAACCACAGAGCAGAGGCAATGGAGAAATATGGAGAGAATCGATAAGCATTTTTCAGTGGAATGTTCAGATTTATATCATTTTGAGTCCACACTTATATAACAGATACATTACATGTATCCTTGGCAATTTCATCTCCACTCTCATCATAGCTACATTGGAATTCAAGGAACAGTATACAAGATTGTATAATGTAATATGGTTTTGATATTTAATATAGGTAAAGCTTTATGTACATGCCACTACTAGTAACTATTTTCCTATATGAAGATTGAGCTATAACTTACTGTTCAAAATCTTTCTTAGTATAACAGCACAGGTGGGTCACTTTGAAACTATTAAACAATTTTAACTTCTACAGATATCAGTTTATTAAATTTGAGTGGAAGTGTTGGTAACTTCAATGTTTCTGCATTTCAAAAATACAGGGCGGGAAGGTTATTTTTCTTGCAAATTAAACCTGCAACAAATAGATCGATAGCAAAATCCAAGGTTAAACATTCTGTCCTGTCAAAATTGACCATTTTAATCGTTCCAATTTATTTATTTTCACTCTTGTTTCATTGCAATATGCTTGACCGGTCTTCAGTAAGGCCCAAAGCAAAGCTCTTCAGCAATTCAAATCAATAGGTTTAATTATACTTTCAATTGGAAACCTAATGCTCTGTTTTGAATGCCATCTAAGCAACCAATTATAAACTGGGAAACCAATTGCCAGTTTTTCAAAAGGCCCTTAAAGAGATAACATCCCTATATAATTAACTAAGGGCAGTGTGATATTTAACACCATGATTAGTTCTGAAGAAATGCAGATGATGAACTGATGGCTAATTTAAAGGCATTAATTTTTCCTCAATCCTCAATGTTCAGGTCTAATTAGTGTTACAGGATTGTTCCATCTAGCCACCTTGTTCAGAGGCCTGCATGAACACTCCTGAGTCTACCTTATTTAAAGGCTGGCTAGCATTAAAGCTTATGTCCAGAACAAAGGGACACAGTTTGCTCATCGTGCAAGCCCCAACAATCACATCATCCTTAGGCTACAGAATCTAGGGCATTATCCTTAACACCTGCTAGAGTGCTATTTCCTTGGCAATCTGCACCAAGTCAACATGACTTTAGTGGTACTGCACCACCACAAAATCATCATCTGTTGAAACAAAACATAAAATGCTGGAAACACTCAGCAGACCAGTTAGGATCTGTGGAGAGAGAATAGATGTAGACCCAGAATGACTGGCCTGAATGTCTGCAACATCTTCTATTTTTGTTTCAAATTTCCAATGCCCATGTTTTTTTTTCAAATCACGTAACCGAAAGGATTACTCCTCCCACAGCCTCTGCAACAAAGACCTTGAAAACTATGAGGAAGTAAAGAATACACCGATGGGCGAGTAAAAGAATTCTAACCATCTAATACTGCTGCTGAATATTCTGATACAAATCTAAGCTAATTGTCTCAGCTTTCTACAAGCCCATGGCAACTCTGCAAGTGTATTAAATTCTATCACAATAAAAGGTTGATTTAGTTTCCCCGGTGGCATGCAGGGGATATCAAACATTGAAGAGAAAATGGGATAAAGAAGGCATTTTAGTCCATTTTATCTCCTCCCAGAATGCCAACCCTATCTACCATTTTCCTACTACAGCATCTTCAACTGGGATATTTATATTTACCTGATCAAAATGACAGAGCTCCAGCTTTGTATCTCATCTTCAAATGCAGAATTTTGCAGTGTTACATTAAAATGCGACTACTTTATACACTCAAATCTTGGATTGGAGCTAATAGCCATGATTTTCTAATTTAGAGGAAAATATGCCGTTGTCACAACGATGGGAAATTGTGACTGGGTGAGATCTACCTACAACTTAATCAGCTAACCAAAAACATGTTGAACTGTTTAAGATTGTTTTTAAAAAATACAAGAAAAACCACTGGCCAAAGATGGCTACTACCAGTAACCTGACATCGGGTTGTAAATTGACCACTTTTCTGGAAAGCTACTATATGGATTGCACTTCTGACATGATACTCATAGAATTCTACACCTGGTGGTGTTAATTCTGTCACTACAATGGGAACAGCTAACCAGCCAGATACCCAACAGACATTGAAAACTCTGTGGTGAATAAAATAATTCCATCTCCTCTTGGTTTTACTATCTTGAAACGTGTCAGACATTTCTGAGATGAAAGGTCTAAGTGATTACTTGTTCTACAACAATGACTAAGGAATTTTCATTTTTTTTTAAATTTGTTCGAGACGTCGGCATTGCAGGCTGTGCCAGCATTTATTGCCCATTCTTAATTGCCCTTTGAGGGGGCAGTTAAGAGTCAACAACATTGCTGTGGGTCTGGAGTCACGTGCAGTCCAGACCAGGTAATGACAGCAGATTTTCTTTCCTGAAGGGCATTAATGAACCAGATGGGTTTTTACGACAATTGTTAATAGTCATCATTAGACAATAATTTGACCATCTGCAGTGGCGGAATTTGAACCTGGGGCTCCAGAGCATTACTCTGGGTCAGTGGTTTGCTAGTCCAGTGACAATACCACTACACCACAATCTCAGTGAGGTTGGGACTGTTCTCCTTGGAGAGAAGGCTGAGGGGAGACCTGATAGAGATTTTCAAAAGCACGAGAGGCCCAGACAGAGTAGATAGAGAAAAAACTGTTGCTACTCATAAAGGGATCAAGAATGAGAAGACATACATTAAAGTGATATGCAAAATAAGCAAACGTGATGTGAGGAAAAACTTTTGCACACAAGTGGTTCGGGTCTGGAAGTGTGGCGGAATTAACTTCAAGTGAGGTATTAAAGACATCAGATGATTACTTGAATAGAAAAAATATGCAGGGATAGGGGAAAAAGACAGGGGAATTGAACTAATCCATAATGCTCGTTTGAAGAGCAAGTACAGACCAAATGGGCCAAATAGTCTCCTCTGCGATATAATAGTTCTGAGATTCTTTTAGCTTTTATTTGAACTCTTAGCTTTTCTTACTTCTGAGATGTATGTGTGTGCCGTCATTTCTTTTATTACTTTTCCTCATGTTTCGCAACTAATAAATGTATTTATTTGCCTGAAGGAAACATGGTTTAATTGGTTCCTTATTAAAATGTAAAACATTTTACTAAAGGTATCTACGGGGAGAAGAAATGTAAAATCCTTTGTTACAACCAACCAAGGGCTGAATAAATGGGAGCCAGTTCATTCCTCCTCACTTGGTCATATTATCAAATTTTGTCAAAAAGACACTTGTAAATAAACCGTGAACACAGTGGCGTGCAGGTCAAAGCTAGCTATGAATAAATAGCTAACTGACTTTGAGAAACTCCTTTTAATACAAAAGGAATTTCAATATGAGGACATGGTAGTGAAATGAAATGAAAATCGCTTATTGTCACGAGGAGGCTTCAATGAAGTTACTGTGAAAAGCCCCTAGAGGCCACATTCCGGCGCCTGTCCGGGGAGGCTGGTACGGGAATCGAACCGTGCTGCTGGCCTGCTTTAAAAGCCAGCGATTTAGCCCAGTGAGCTAAACCAGCCCCTTGGAGGCAAGGGGAGGCAAGAGCTCCAAAATGATTTAATAAACAATTTAATTTGTGGTTTTAATTTGGTGTGTTCAGTTGTGATTTTGGCAAAAGGAGTGGGGCAAATGGGAGATAATGTGGAGAACTGTAGGCATTTTGTCTGCAAAAAATAAGATTGGCTCACAGCCACCGACATCTACAAATTACCTGATCTGAACTTCCCGATGCTTTAATAATCTGTAAATGCTTCATTTTATTCCAAAAAATATTTTGGAGTGCACTGACTGACTGCAAACAAACGGTCACCTGTAATGAAATATTCATCTGATGCATTGTTGGAAGATAACTCTATCCATTAAAAGTTATGCTCATTAAAACAAAAATAACCCAATGCCTGAAGTATTTTCATGCTTCAAGAAATGTCAACATTTCCAATTTACAGCACAGCCAGTTATTGGTTATTATTTTCCGTGGTTCAGAAAGCTGAATACGTTTTGTTCCCAGATATTCTGAAGGGCATTCGATTATAAGGAAGCTGAAAGTCCTTCCTGACAGGTAACTGCAAAGCAACAATAGAGTTCTTTTAAAACCCACACAATGAAACATAAAAGCAACTCTCACACACAAATAGGCTACTTGAGTTGGGATTAAAGAAAAAGCACTAAGCCAAATAAAAGATACAGTTGTCTGATAGAAAAGGATGTGGGCGAGCAGTTAAGTTCATTCCTTTGAAATAAGACATTTATCGCAGAATGGTACTTTCATTGTACACACTCATTTATGAAAGATTTCTATCTCTTTAATGACCCATATAATCAGGCTTTTTACTGTCTCAGGAGGTATACTCTAGGCACACCATTGTCAAAGGAAATTATTGTAATTCAACTGATGTCAAGAACCATCGATCAAACGTTTAACCCATTTGTGTCTACAGTCAGCCAATAACTGGGTTAGAAAATCATATATATATATATAAAAAGTGAAATTCACAATCAAAATTTTGGGTAGAAATTGCTTCTGTTTTACAGCAATGATGCTCTCTTTATTGCTGTCGGGGTTTCTAAACAGTAATTTTCCATTACCATGATGTATCAACTTGAAAATCAGCCTCTTACTAAAGGTCAGCTAGGATTTTCAGGTTATTGATGAAGTCTCCGTTAACCACGTATCCCCAGCCTTTTGAGTTGTATGACCTATGTATTACATAGCTGAGCTGTTCCCCGAGGAGCAGCCACTCAGCTGGGGACATACATGGTGATGAAATGTGCTACAACAACCAACAGGAATTTTAACAAAGACGTCAACAAAGAACAAAGAAAAGTACAGCACAGGAACAGGCCCTTCGGCCCTCCAAGCCAGTGCCGACCATGCTGCCCGACTAAACTACAATCTTCTACACTTCCTGGGTCCGTATCCCTCTACTCCCATCCTATTCATGTATTTGTCAAGATGCCCCTTAAATGTCACTATCGTCCCTGCTTCCACCACCTCCGGCAGCGAGTTTCAGGCACCCACTACCCTCTGTGTAAAAAACTTGCCTCGTACATCTACTCTATATCTTGCCTCTCACACCTTAAACCTATGCCCCCTAGTAATTGACCCCTCTACCCTGGGGAAAAGCCTCTGAATGTCTATGCCCCTCATAATTTTGTAGACCTCTATCAGGTCGCCCCTCAACCTCCGTTGTTCCAGTGAGAACAAACCGAGTTTATTCAACCGCTCCTCATAGCTAATGCCCTCCATACCAGGCAACATCCTGGTAAATCTCTTCTGCACCCTCTCTAAAGCCTCCACATCCTTCTGGTAGTGTGGTGACCAAAATTGAACACTATACTCCAAGTATGGTCTAATTAAGGTTCTATACAGCAGCAACATGACTTGCCAATTCTTATACTCAATGCCCCGGACAATGAAGGCAAGCATGCCGTATGTCTTCTTAACTACCTTCTCCACCTGTGTTGCCCCTTTCAGTGACCTGTGGACCTGTACGCCTATATCTCTCTGACTTTCTATACTCTTGAGGGTTCTACCATTCACTGTATATTCCCTACCTGCATTAGACCTTCCAAAATGCATTACCTCACATTTGTCCGGATTAAACTCCATCTGCCATCTCTCCGCTCAAGTCTCCAAACAATCTAAATCCTGCTGTATCCTCCAACAGATCTCAGCGCTATCCGCAATTCCACCAACCTTTGTGTCGTCCGCAAACTTACTAATCAGACCATTTACATTTTCCTCCAAATCATTTATATACACTACGAACAGCAAAGGTCCCAGCACCAATCCCTGCGGAACACCACTAGTCACAGCCCTCCAATTAGAAAAGCACCCTTCCATTGCTATTCTCTGTCTTCTATAACTTAGCTAGTTCTGTATCCACCTTGCCAGCTCACCCCTGATCCCACGTGACTTCACCTTTTGTACCAGTCTACCATGAGGGACCTTGTCAAAGGCCTTACTGAAGTCCATATAGACAACATCCACTGCCCTACCTGCATCAATCATCTTTGTGACCTCTTCGAAAAGCTCTATCAAGTTAGTGAGACACAACCTCCCCTTCACAAAACCATGCTGCCTCTCACTAATAAGTCCATTTGCTTCCAAATGGGAGTAGATCCTGTCTCGAAGAATTCTCTCCAGTAATTTCCCTACCATTGACGCAAGGCTCAGCGGCCTGTAGTTCCCTGGATTATCCTTGCTACCCTTCTTAAACAAAGGAACAACATTGGCTATTCTCCAGTCCTCCGGGACATCACCCGAAGACAGTGAGGATCCAAAGATTTCTGTCAAGGCCTCAGCAATTTCCTCTCTAGCCTCCTTCAGTATTCTGGGGTAGTTCCCATCAGGCCCTGGGGACTTATCTACCTTAATATTTTTCAAGACGCCCAACACCTCGTCTTTTTGGATCTCAATGTGACCCAGGCAAATGTGTGCAAATGTGTCCCATTTGCACACCCTTCTCCAGACTCAACATTCACCAATGATGCAAAGTATTCATTTAGTACCTCGCCCATTTCCTCTGGCTCTACACATAGATTCCCTTGCCTATCCTTCAGTGGACCAACCCTTTCCCTGGCTACCCTCTGCTTTTTATGCACGTGTAAAAAGCCTTGGGATTTTCTTTAACCCTATTTGCCAATGACTTTTCGTGACCCCTTCTCGCCCTCTTGACTCCTTGCTTAAGTTCCTTCCTACTTTCCTTATATTTCACACAGGCTTCGTCTGTTCCCAGCCTTCTAGCCCTGACAAATGCCTCCTTTTTCTTTTTGACAAGGCCGACAATATCTCTCGTTATCCAAGGTTCCCGAAATTTGCCGTATTTATCCTTCTTCCTCACAGGAACATGCCGGTCCTGAATTCCTTTCAACTGATACTTGAAAGCCTCCCACATGTCAGATGTTGATTTACCCTCAAACATCCGCCCCCAATCTAGGTTCTTCAGTTCCCGCGAATATTGTTATAATTAGCCTTCCCCCAATTTAGCACATTCACCCTAGGACCACTCTTATCCTTGTCCACCAGCATTTTAAAACTTACTGAATTGTGGTCACTGTTCCTGAAATGCTTCCCGACTGAAACGTCTACCACCTGGCCGGTCTCATTCCCCAATACCAGGTCCAGTACAGCCCCTTCCCTAGTTGGACAGTCTACATATTGTTTTAAGAAGCCCTCCTGGATGCTCCTGACAAACTCTGCCCCGTCTAAGTCCGTAGCACTAAGTGAGTCCCAGTCAATATTGTGGAAGTTGAAGTTTCCCATCACAACAACCCTGTTGTTTTTACTCTTTTCCAAAATCTGTCTACCTATCTGCTCCTCTATCTCCTGCTAGCTGTTGGGAGGCCTGTAGTAAACCCCCAACATTGTGCCTGCACCCTTCTTATTCCTGATCCCATATAGCCTCACTGCCCTCCGAGGCATCCTCCCATAGTACAGCTGTGATATTCTCCCGAACCAGTAGCGCAACTCCGCCACCCCTTTTACATCCCCTTCTATCCCGCCTGAAACAATATTGAAGAGAGACCAAAAAATAAAAGCCTGCACTGATAGCTTTATCCCTCGAAACTCCACCTCGGAAACCAATGAAAGGTCACGGATCTGAAATGTGAACTCAATTTCTCAGTCCACAGATGCTACCAGACCTGTGAGCATTTCCAGGATTTTATTTTTAAGCAGAAACTGTGTTTTGTTCCTGTTTGGGAATTTACAATTGAGGTGGAAAATGGAGGATCTCAGGTCACCAAGTTATTGGAGAGAGTGCTGCAGAACACAAACTCTGTAGACATGGTAGGCATCATCCAAACCAGGCTTGTCTAACCTCCTGATCGGACTCTGTGGCATTTTGGTCAGGCCAGCCATGTCGTTAGGCTCAATCTTTGAAGACTTCATGGGCAGACTTGTGAAAAGTGCTTCGAGCCTGCTCATCCAATGACAAGCTAGTTTCGCCAAGCAGCGTGTTTGAAGTCTTAGATTCTCAGAAGGACGGCTAAGTACAGCAGGAGTAGTTACAGCAGGCTGGGGAAATTGTCAAAACTGGTAGGTCTAGGTTGCGGGCAGCTACAGCAGGCTGGGTGGTTTGTCAGAACTGGTCGGTCCAAGTTGCGGCAGGCCCAGGCAAGGCCATGTTGCGGTCTTCAGGATGTGTGGGTGGGAGTGAGCGTGAGTGTGTTTGCGTGGGAGTGAGTGTGTGCATGGGAGTGATTGCATGTGTGGGAGTGGGTGCGTGCGTGCGAGTGAGAGCATGAGTGTGTGTGAGTATGTGTGTGTGAGAGAGTGTGTGTGTATGAGAGTGTATGTGCATGTGTGGGAAGTGAGAGTGTACGTGTGAAAATGAGAGTGTGTGTTGGGGGAATGATGCACTTGTGTGGGTGGAGAGATTAAACTCACTCTTCTAGAAGCGTGGAGGTGAAGAGACCAGGAGCCTGTTTACCCACACCGGTCAAGACTTCCTTTGGCTTCATGAAAGTCTTTGTTGTGGTCATCCCGTTTCTGTATATGGGCATTCATGTCGCCTCGCCATGCTCCTCACTCGGAGGAGCATGACATCTTTATCCCAGTTAATGATGGTTAAGAGAGAGAGAGAGAGAGAGAGATAGAGAGAGATATATGTGTGTGTGTGTGTTTGGGGTGGTGGGGGGGGGGGGTAAGTGAGAGTATACAAGACAAAGCTGTGAGCTCTGAGGAGGATGTAGAGATTCTTCTGTGTGATTTGGACAAATTGAGTGAGTGGGCAAATGCATGGTAGATGAATATAATGTGAATAAATGCGAGGCTATCCACTTGGTAGCAAAAAATTGAGAGGGGGAATGCGCACCGATCGCTGAAGGTTAGCATGTAGGTGCAGCAGGCGACAAAGGCGACAAATGCTATGCTGGCCTTCATAGAGAGAAGATTTGAATACAGGAACAGGGATGCCTTGATGTAATTATACATGGTTTGCAATATGGTGTGCAGTTTTGCTCTCCTTATCCGAGGAAGGATGTTCTTGCTGTAGAGGGAATGCAGCGAAGGTTTACCAGACTTATTCCTGGCGAGACTGACATGCGAGGAGAGATTAAGTCAGTTAGGATTATATTTGCTGGAGTTCAAAAGAATGAGGAGGGATCCCATAACATTTAACAGGATGAGACAAGGTACATGCAGGAAGGATGTTTCTGATGGTGGGGGAGTCCAGAACCAAGGGTCACAGCCTGATGATACGCAGTAGTCCATTTAGGACTGAGATGAGACGTTTCTTCACCCAGAGCCTGTGGAATTAGTGACCACAGAACATCACTGAGACCAAAATATTGTATGTTTTCAAGCAGGAGTTACATATAGCTCTTGGGACTAAAGGGATCAAGGGCAATGGGGGTGAGGGGGTGTGGGGGGGGTGAAGGTAGGAACAGGCCACTAAGTTGGAACATCAGGCATGATCGTAATGAATGGCGGAGCATGTTTGAAGGGCTTAATGGCCTACTCCTGCTTCTATTTTCTATGTTTCAATGTTTTCTATGAAAATGTTTATGTTTAGGTACAGTGAGAGAGAGAGAAAGAGTGCCTGTATGGGACGGTGAGAGAGAATATGTGAGAGAGTGAGAGTGTCTGTGAGTTTGAGTATGTGAGAAATTAAAGTATATGTGTGGGAACGAGTATGTGTGTGTTGGTTGGGCGGGGGGAGTGAGAGAGTATATGGGAGTGAGTGTGTCTGGGTGGGAGTCAAAGTCTGTATATGCGTGTGGGAGAGTGATTCTGTGTGAGAGAGACAGAGAGAGTGCGTGTGGGAGAGAGTATGAGTGTGCCTTACTTCCAATCTCGGGTCTTTCACTCACTCTCACCACCCCATGCTAACACACACACGCACCCACTCGCAGTGGATGAGGCTGAGTGACTGAGCACCCCGAGTCTGTGTGAGAGCCAGACTGTCACTCACATTGACTCTCTCACCCGGTCATTTTCATTAATTACTGTTTTTTAACGCGTCAAATTTATGCTTTGACCTTGCTATACTTTTGCTCAGCAACTGTTTATTTTCTTAATACCTCTACATTTTTGAAATTCAGTTAAATGCTGTGACAAACGTTATCTTTCCGAAATTTGCTCATCAGTCCTTTTAGTGAGGAAAATGCAAATTTGCAAATATTCCCCCAACCGAGCGAACAGGTCAGACATGCCTGGACTGGAGCCAATTTCACTACAGAGAAGGTAAGCAGTGGAGGAGATTTACAGTAAGGCAGGGAGAGAAAAAATTCAAAGTTTTAAGTCGGACCTTATCAGGCAAAGCAAAAATATATAATTCAGTAGTAGTGGAGGTATGCTTTGACCAGAATAAGACTCTCAAGAGAGGAAAGAAGGACTATGCGACAGGGGAACTGAGATTGGGAACTATACATAGTCACTGAACAGGTGTAAGGTGATAAATGGGTGAAGACAAAGAATGTGGTTACCTCAAAATTCCATACATAATTGTTAAGAAATTACAGAACAAACTAGGAAGAACATGGAGAGACAATGTAAAATAAGGGGTAACTTTTTTTTGGAAAATATTTTATTGAGGCATTTATAATTTTAACAATTTTAAACATCAGATTTCAATAAAAATGAAACCACAATAATACCCCCAACAAACCCCCCCGGGCACAAACCCCAGCCAATATGGCTTACACAAACAGTGCCTCCTTCCCCAATCACCTCCCATCCCTCCCCTTTCTCTCCCCCCACCCCCCTCCCTGCTGACAACTTAATTTTTCTCAAAGAAATCGATGAACGGCTGCCACCTCCGAGCAAACTCCTGCAACAAACCCCTCAAGGCGAATTTAATTTTTTCGAGTCTGAGAAATCCCGCCATGTCGCTAACCCACACCCCCAACTTCGGGGGTTACGGGTCCCTCCACCCCAGTAAGATCCATCTCCAGGCCACCAGGGAGGCAAAGGCCAGGACATCGGCCTCTCTCGCCCCCTGGGCTCCCGGGTCTTCCGACACACCGAAGATCGCCACCTCTGGACCACCCTCATTTGTAACACCTCTGACATGATGTCAGCAAACCCTTGCCAGAAACCCCTCAACTTTGGACATGCCCAAAACATATGGACATGGTTGGCAGGACCCCCTCTCGCACAGCGCCCACACCCATCCTCCACCTCCTCAAAGAACCTGCTCATCTGGGCCACAGTCATGTCTGCCCTGTGGACCACCTTAAATTGTATCATGCTGAGCTTGGTGCACAACGAGGAAGTGTAGAAGATTGTAGGGAAGGCCGAAACCTGCCTCTGCACAAAATCCCTCACCTGCAGATACCGAAACCCCCCCCCCCCCCGGCAACTCAAATTCCTGCTCCAGCTCCTCAAGGCTCGGGCAACCCTCATCAATAAAGAGATCCCCAAATCTCTCGATCCCTGCCCGCATCCACCACTGAAACTCCCCGCCCAGTCCCCCCCCCCCCCCCCCCCCCCCCCCCCCGAGCGAACCGGTGATTGTCGCATTGCGGCACCCACACCGATGCCCCCCTCTGATCCCATATGCTGCCTCCACTGTCCCCAGGGCTGCCACTGCTACCGAGCTTGTGGAGTACTGAGCCGGCGAGAATGGCTGAGGTGCCATCAATAATGCCCCAAACACGTGTCCTTACATGAGGCCACCTTCACCCTTTCCCATACAGACCCCTCCCCACTACCCAGTTCCTGACCATCACAATAGTCACTGCCCAGTAATAGTTGATGAAATTTGGGAGGGCCAACCCCCCACCCCTCCAGCAGCACCTGTTTCACCCACGGGTTTTACCCGCCCAAACAAATGCCGAAATCTCTGCATTCACCTTTTTGAAGTACGCCTTGGGAATAAAGATTGGGAGACTCTGAAAAACAAACAAAAACCTCAGGAGGACCGTCATCCACCCCGCCAATGACAACGGAAGAGCGTCCCACCCCCCAAAATCCCCCCCTCATCTGTTCTACCAGCTGCCCCAAATTCAGTTTTTGCAGCTGCTCCCATTCCCGTGCCACCTGGATACTCAACCGGTTCGTACGCAAATATCGAAAGCTCTCTCCCACCACCTTGAATGGTATCTCAGCGAGTCCCCTGCCCTTTGCCTGGATCGCAAAGGCCTCACTCTTACCCGTATTCACGTTGTATCCTGAAAACCGGCCAAATTCCTCGAATATCCCCATATCCCTCCAATTCCCCCCAGCGGATCCAATACGTACAGCAGCAGATCATCCGCGTAGAGCGAGACCCTGTGTTCCACCACCCACCCCTACCAGACCCTCAACGCACTAAATGCCAATGGCTCTATAGCCAAGGCAAACAACAGTAGGGAAAGTTGATATTCCTGTCCCGTCTCCCGGTGTAACCTGAAGTAGTTCGATCTCGCCCGATTCATCCGAACACTCACCACCGGTGACTGGTATAGCAACTGGCACAATCCACAAATCCTTTGCCAAACCCAAACCTCACAAAGCCCAAAATAACCTTATCCACTCGTTTAAAAAAGGCCTTCGGAATGAAGATGGGGAGGCCTGTCATTTTCACGGTTTGCACCCTCCCCGCCAGTGATAACGGGAGCTTGTCCCATCTCTTAAAGTCCCCTTTCATTTGTTCTACAAGCCAGGATAGGTTTAACTTGTGCAGTGCCTCCCATTCCCAGGCCACCTGGATTCCGAGATACCTAAAGCTCTTCCCTACCGTTCTAAGCGGCAGCTCTCCCAGTCTCTTCTCCTGCCCTCTTGCCTGGATCGCAAACATCTCGCTTTTCCCCATGTTCAGTTTGTACCCCGAAAACCTGCCAAATTCCCCCAAAATCTGCATAATTTCCCCCATCCCCTCCAACGGGTCTGAAATGTACAGGAGCAAGTCATCCGCGTAAAGCTAGAGCCGGTCCACCACCACACAGCCCCACCATCCCCTCCCACCACCCCCTCCGCCCCCCCCCCCCTCTCCTGAACCAGCCCTTTCCAGTTCCTAGAAGCTCTTAACGCCATGGCCAGTGGCTCTATGGCCAGAGCAAACAGCAGTGGGGAGAGGGGGCACCCTTGTCTTGTCCCTTGGTGTAGTTTAAAATAACCCGACCTCAACCGGTTTGTGTGCACATTTGCTACTGGTGCCTGATAGAGCAACCGCACCCAATCAATGAAGCCCTCATCGAACCCAAACCTTCCTAGCACCTCCCACAGGTAATTCCACTCCACCCGATCAAAGGCCTTCTCCCCATCCAGCGCGACCACCACCTCCATCTCCTCTCCCTGACGGCATCATGATAACATTTAAGAGCCTTTTAACATTGGCCGTGAGTTGCCTGCCTTTTACAAATCCCGACTGGTCTCCCCCTATCACCCCCGGACACAATCCTCTACCCTTGTGGCCATATCTTAGCCAGCAATTTGGCGTCCACATTTAGTAGGGAGATTGGCCTGTATGGCCCGCATTGCTCCGGATCCTTCGCCCATTTCAGAATCAATGAGAATCGAGGCCTGTGACATTGTTGGGGGGAGGACTTTCTTCTCTCTTGCTTCATTAAATGCCCTCACCAGCAGTGGGCTAAATATCTCCGAAAACCTCTTATAGAATTCCACCAGGTAGCCGTCAGGCCCCAGGGCCTTACATGACGGCATGTCCTCCAATCCCTCCATTATTTCCTCAATTTCAATCGGGGCTCCCAGCCCTTCCACCAGTTCCTCTTCCACCCTCGGGAACCTTAACTGACCCAAGAACTGCCTCACCCTTCCACACCAACTGGGGGTTCAGACTCGTATAATTTACTGTAAAAGTCCTAAAAACCTCATTCACTCCCACTCGGTCCAGGACCGTGTTCACACCTCTATTCTTTACTCTCCCTATTTCCCTGGCCGCCTCCCTTTTTCTGAGCTGCGTTAACATTCTGCACCCCCCCCCTTGCCTTCCTCAGCTGTTCCACCGCTTTCCCTGTAGACAACAGCCCCAACACCTGTAACCTCCGCCGTTCCCGCAATAGCTCCACGTCCGAGGCTTCTGAATATCTCCTGTCCACCTGAAGTACCTCCCCAACTAACCTATCCCTCTCAGCTCATTCCACCTTTTCTCTATGGACCCGTATCGAGGTTAATTCTCCTCTGACCACTGCCTTCAAAGCTTCCCACACCGTTGCTGCAGAGACTTCCCCTGTATCATTTATTTTCAGGTAGTTCTGGATGGACCTGTTCACCCGCCCACAGACAGCTTCATCTGCTAATAACTCCAGATCCAGCCTCCATTGCGGGCGTTGTCCTCTCTCCATACTAATCCATAGATCAACCCAATGTGGGGCATGATCTGACATAGCGATTGCCGAGTACTCAGTATCCGCTACCCCCAGTAGTAGAGCCCTGCTCAGAACAAAAAAGTCGATCAGAGAGTATACCTTGTGGACATGGGAGAAAAAAGAAAACTCCTTCACCCTTGGGCGTGCAAACCTCCATGGGTCTACACCCCCCACCTGCTCCATAAACCCCTTGTTATGGGCCAGGGTTTAGAGAACCCCAAAGTATCATGGAATTCACCTGACCCACAACTTTTAATAGATTGTGGTATGAGGCCCACTCTCCAGGTGTGGTGCAGCAGAAATGGAAAAGTATGTTTTAAAGTAAAACAATGTTTATTCTATGAACTCTAGTTAACCTTTTTAGAACATAGTGAACATCTTAGGAACCATTAATTCAAACATAACCCCCAAAGAATACAACACTAAGTAATCCTTAATAACTTCCCAAACAACATCCAGAAGACAAAAGAAATACCTATTAACAGAAGCACATCAGGTTTGCACTCACTACTGAGAATATTTATAATTCTGAATTGACCAAATGACCAAGAGATAGTCTTTTCATGGCAGAGAGAACAGCAGTACACCTGCTTTGTCTGGCTTCAGCTCCAACACTGAAAACGAAACTAAAAAAATCAGACACACCCAAACTCTTCTCAAAGTGAAACTAAGATGCAGAGCAGAGCTCCGCTCCACCCACACTCTTGATATCACTGCTGTAACATGAGCAGCCAAACATTTCTTAAAGCGACATTCTCATGACACCCTTCAATTCCTTTGCCGCGGCTTGCACCATCCCTGTCCTGGAATTTGACCAGTCCAATTCTGGATCAATGACTGTGTTGAAATCTCCCCGCATGATCAAGTTATGTGACTCTAGATCTGGGGTCTTACCTAACACCCGCCTTATAAATTCCACATCATCCCAGTTTGGAGCATATACGTCCATGAGTACCACCCGCATCCCCTTCAGCTTCCCACTCACCATTATGTACCTGCCCCCCCATCCCCGTGTCTGACACAATTCTCCCTGCCTCAAATGCCAACCGTTTGTTAATCAGGATCGCAACCGCCTTGGTCTTAGAATCCAGCCCCGAGTGGAATACCTGGCCAACCCACCCCTTCCTCAATCTCGTCTGATCTGTACCCATTAGTGTGTCTCTTGTAACATTGCCATGTCCGTCTTCAGTCCCCTCAAATGTGTGAATACACAAGCCCCATTGACCAGCCCATTTAGCTCTCTAACATTCCAAGTAATTAGCCTGGGTCTCCCCCGCCTCTCCCCCCCTCCCCCCCCTGACTAGCCATCACCCTTTTTAGGCCAGCCTCCAGCTCGCGTCTCCCACCTCCTCGAGCCCACCCTCGGGCATCCGCCATCCTCAACCTCCCATTTGTCCTCTAGTACCAGTTCCTCCCCTGTCAGCAAAGCAGCTCCCCCAATCCCTCTCCCCCTAGTAACAGCACCAGCAACCCAACCCCCATATCAAGCTTATCACCTGCTCGCCCCCCACTGTGCTTCCGTGAGCCAGCTGACCTAGTTGACCTGATAGCTCCCGCCCAAGGCGGCAAACATACTATCTCCCCATTGTTCTCCCTCCTCTCCCCCGCTTGGACATACATATTCAAAACATCATATTTCCCAGTAAACAAACAGTAGAAAAAATCCTCTTCACCCAGCTCCCAATAAAACAGTTAACTTTAGAAACAGAAGCAGCCCCTTCAGCCCCTTATTAGATATAACACTACTTATTCAAAACAGCGTAAAAGTGATTTTCACCAAATTGCCACCGCAATGCTCTCCCCCAAGTTTCAGTGTCTTTAGTTCACATCTAGTCTTTTGTCCTTGATGAAAGCCAATGCATCGTCTGGTGTTTCAAAGTAAAATTCCCGGTCCTCAAACATGACTCAAAGACGGGTCGGATACAGCATCCCGAACTTCACACCCTTCTTAAAGAGGGCCGATTTTGCCCAATTAAATGCGGCTCGCCTCTTGGCCAAATCCGCGCCCAGGTCTTGATATATGCGTGACTCACAATTCTCCCACCTGCTGCTCCGTTCTTTCTTGGCCCATCACAGAATATGTTCCTTGTCCAGGAACCGGTGCATTCGTACCACCATCGCCCTCGGCGGCTCATTCACTCTGGCCTTCTTCTTCTCGGGGCTCTATGCGCTCTATCCACTTCCAGCGGCCATGGAAACGCCCCAGCACCCATCAACTTTTACAACATACTTGCCACATAAGCCCTCGCACCCAATCCCTCACTGCCCTGAGGAAGGCCGACGATTCTCAAGTTCTGTCTCCTGGACCTGTTCCCCAAGTCCTCCAGCTTCTCCTGTATTCTTTTCTGGCGATCATTCATCATTTCCACCTTGGCCTCCAGCACGGTTATATATTCCTCGTGCCTGGACACCTTTTTCTACACCTCTTGAATCGCACGCCCGTGGGTTTCGTGGACCCTGCACCACCTGTTCAATTGATGCCTTAATCGGGTACAGCGTGACTTTCTTAAGCTTGGCAAAACATTCTTCAAAAAACTTCACCAGCTGTTCTGTCGACCATTGTGCCGGCTCCCTGCGGGCCTGCTTCTCCGCCATGTTTTCCCGCATTGCCGGCTCTACCTGCGTCTTTCTTGTTGAATTTTGTCTTCATACACGGCCACTTCTAGTCCAATTCCCTATACACTAGTGGGGGATTTCTCCTCACTGTCTCGCTCTCCACTGACTTATCCAATAAAATTCAGAAAAAAACGGGAGAAAAGGTCCATGAATTCCATCACAAGCGGGAGCTATCAAATGTGCGACCTATTCCTTCATGGCCGCCACCGGGAGTCGTGGTGAGGAAAATGTTAAGAGGCTTCAAGGTGATTTAAACAAGTTGAGCGAATGAGCAAATGCATGGCAGATACAGCATAACATAGATACATTTTAAGTTATCCACTTTGGAAGGAGAAACAAAATGGCAGAGTATTATTTAAATGGTGATAGATTGGGAAATGTTGACGTACAAAGGGATCTGGGTATCCTTGTACACCAGTCACTGAATGCAAGAATGCAGGAGCAGCAAGCAGTTAGGAAGGCAACTGTATGTTGGTCTTCATTGCGAGAGGACCCGAGTACAGGAGCAAGGATATCTTACTGCAGCTGGACAGGGTCTTGGTGAGACCACACCTGGAGTATTATGTGCAGTTATGCTCACATTATCTAAGAAAGAATATAGTTGCCAGAGAGGGCATGCAGAGGAGGTTCACCAGACTGATTCCTGGGATGGGAGGACTGTTACACGAGGAGCGATCGGGTAAATGAGGCCTGTATTCACTGGAATTTAGAAGAATGAGAGGGACTCTGATTGAAATATATAAAGTTCTGACAGGGGTGGACAGGCTGGATGCAGGGATGTTGTTTCTCCCTGGCTGGGTGGACGAGCACAACGTGTCACAGTCTCAGGATATGGGATAGGCCATTTCGGACTGAGATGAAGTGAAATGGTTTTTCTTATATAAGATGGCGAACCTGTGGAATTCCCTACCATAGAAAGCTGTGGAAGCCAAGTCACTAAATATAATTAAGAATGAAATAGATAGATTTCTAGACTCCAAAAGTGTTGAGTATGGGGAGAGCATGGAGTACGAGTTCGAGGATCAGCCATGATCATATTGAATGGCCTACCCCATCTATTTCCTATGCTTCTATGGTTCAAAATAGCAAGTAATATTTATGCCATAAAAGGCCAGGTAATAACTGCCTCCAACAAGAGAGAATCCAATCATTTCTCCTTGACATTTAACAAGATTACCATTGTTGAACCTCCTCACATCAACAACCTGGAGGGTTCATCTGTGATCAGAAACTGAACTGGACAAGCCACATAAATACTACGGGTAGAGGAGATCAGAGGTTGGATATTCTTTAGCAAGTGACTCACCTTCTGTTATCCCAGAACCTATATACTATTTACAAAGCACAAGCCAGCAGTATGCTGGAATGCTCTCCATTTGCCTGGATGAGTGTAGATCTAATGCACAAGCTTGACACCATTCAGGACAAACCAGCCAACTTAATGGGCATTCCATCAACACCTTAAATATTCACTCCCTCCCACCACCAATACAGTGGGTGTATTGTTTCCATCTGTCAGATGCACTGCAGTGACTCACCTAGGCTCCTTGAACATCACCTCCGAAAACCCATGCCCTCTACCACTCAGGAAGAACAAGGGCCTCAGGCACATGGGACCACCAGCTCCAAGTTCTCCTCTAATTCACATTGACTTTGCAATACATCACTGTTTCTTTACTGTCTCTGGGCTAAAGTCCTGGAATGTCTCCCCTAATGACACTGTAGAAGTATTTTCACCAGACAGATTGTAGCCACTCAAGAATGCAGCTGACCATCACCATTTCAAGGGCGATTAAGGATAGGTAATAAATACTGGCTTTGCGATTGATGCCCACATCCCATGAAATATTTTATTTTTAAGCCCACATCCCATTGAATAATTTTTTAAAAATCTGTTAAATACAAAGCAGGTAATCACTGTGTTCCATTCAAACGCTGGATGGTAAGAACCTTTACATTACAACATAAATCTAGCAAGATTCTACCAGAATCAGAGCTATACTGCACTTAATACCATAAAGTACTATCTGGGGCAGTGAATTTGTGGTCACAGTAGCAACTCCTTTCCCTTCATTTGTCCCCATCTATCCTCCCGTTTGTTCAATGTATACAAACCGCATCCTTAACGCATGAATATTTTCAAACTGCTCCAAGATGCCAAGTATTTGAGACTTCAAACAACATTTCTGTCAAGCAAACTTAATTTATACTCACTTGTATTATACAGCTGTCTTATAATGATCAGAATACTAAGCTACAACATTATTTTGCTAATTGCAAGATCATATGCACCATAATACTTGGCTGTTTGTTTCTATAATCAGTTAAAAGGATGACATTAGACCTCCCAGGGATTTACAACATTGTCCTTGGTATTTTCATGAGAAATCTTGCAGCTTAAGGGAGAAAATGGGGAGAAGATGTACACAACAAAATTTCCACATGATTCATTAAAACTTAAACATAATAACAGAGATCCTAGAGTGACAAAATTGAAGACATAAAAAGTTTGTTTAAAGTTGCTATGAACCCGAGTGAAAGTCTTTGATATTATCACATCTCAGATCAATTCAACTTGGGACTGCATGGCGGTGCAGTGGTTAGCACTGCTGCCTCACGGCACTGAGGACCGGGTTCAATTCCGGCCCCGGGTCACTGTCCGTGTGGATTTTTCACATTCTCCCAGTGTCTGCGTGGGTCTCATCCCCACAACCTAAAGGTGTGCATAGTAGGTGGATTGGCCGCACTAAATTGCCCCTAAATTGGAAACAAAAATCAATTCAATTTATAAATCAAAGCAATTAGCACTGGAACTATGCTGCTGAAGACCCAGGTTTGAATGCCGGTCCTTAGTCACTGTCTGCTCCCCATGTCTGTGTGGGTTTCACCCCACAACCTGAAGATGTGCAGGTTAGGTGGATTTGCCATGCTAAATTGCCCCTTAATTGGAAAAAAAATAATTGGGTACTCTAAATTTATAAAATAATAAATAAATAAATCAAAGCAAAAGAATTTCAGGAAACGTATTAAACCATTAAAGACATCTATCAGTTCTGGAATTAAGTGCAGTTACCTCTCAACTTTAACATTTGTTAACAGTGAAGGAACAGGGTGGTGAGTTGGTGGGGTTCCCAAATGTCTGCTGCTCTTGTCCTTCTAGGTGGTTGTTGGAAGGCATTGCCTAAGGAATCTTGGTAAGTTACTTGTAGATGGTACACATGGCTGCCACTGTTCTGTTGGTGGTAGAGGGATTGAATGTTTGTGGAGGAGTAACAATCAAGTGGTCTGCTTTGTCCTGGATGTTGTTTGAGCTGTACTCATCCAGGCATGTGGAGAGTATTCCATTACACTCCTGATTTGTGCCTTGTAGATGGTGGACAGGCTTTGGGAGGTCAGGTGGTATGTTACTCTTCATAGATTTCCCAGCCTTTGACCTGTTCTGGAACCACAGTAATATGGCTTGTCCAGTTCAGTTTCTCATCAATGGTAACCCCCAGCATGCTGATTGTTGGGGATTCAGTAATGGTAATGCCATTGAATGTCTTGTTCTCTAAAATCCTTTCCCAGACCACTCCAGCTAACTCTGCCCTCATTACTTTGCAATTACCCTTTTTAAAATTTAGCACAGTTGTTTCTCACTCTTAAACTGAATGCTAAATTCTATCAGGTTATGGTCACTGTATCCCAGGGGATATCTATCTCAGATTGTCTATTAAACATGCTGCATTACACATTACCAGATCCAAAATAGCCTGGTATCTGGTTAAATCCACAACGTATTGTTATAGGAAACTGTCCACAGTAAACTCAATGAATTTGTCCTCATGGCTCTCTCTACCAATTTGATGTTCCCAATCTACATAACGATTAAAGTCACCAATGATTAATGTACTTCATTTTTTACATGCCTTCATTATCTCCCAATTATTTGCCACCCTACAATATAAAGGACCTATAAAAAAACTTCCACAAGTGACTTCTTTCCCTTGTTATTTCTTATCTCCACCCATATGGATTCTACATCTTCGGATCCAAGTTCATTTCTTGCTGTCTTACTTATTCCATGTACTAGTAACAAAGCTACCCACCACTCTTTTCTTCCTGCCTATCCTTATGAAAAGTCACACACCTCTGAATATTTAGTTCCCAGCTTTGATCGACTTGTAACCCATTAACCTTACTTTGCACCATTAATTCACTTATTTTGGGTGGAATACGATGTACATTTATTTTATCTTTTTACCATTTGTTTCCCTTTGACCCTATTTGCTGCTGTTTTTAATGTTTGTACGCCCTGTTCCTTCCTGTCACACTCTGGTTATCATGGGGTGTGGTAACATGCTACTCATCGTTTTCCTTCCTTTAACAAATCCTCATTTCATGGTAAAACATTCCCTGCAACCCATGAGCCCTAATTGCGCAATAATCTCCACTAGTTCTCCCATATCTATCCTACTGGCTACAACCTCAAACAATTCGAACAACTTCTCTTTCATAAATCCTTGCTGATTTGCGAAGTGGTCTGTTGTCACCTCTAATAATAGATTTAGATGGATGTCAGGTTAATTAGTTTGTAATTCCCTCTTTTTTTCTCTCCCTCCTTTCCTGAATAATGGCGTTATGTTTGCTATTTTCCATTCTACAGGTGAAATTCCAGAATCAGGGAATTCTGAATGATCAAAACCAATGCAACAACTATCGCTTCAGCTATCACTTTCAAAACCCTAGTAAACAGGCCATTTGGTCCAGGGAATTGGTTTCTTTTAGTTTCATGAAATTATCCAGTAATATTTCTTTATTAATACTAATTTTCTCAATTTCACTGAACCCTTGCTTCACCGCTATTTCTGGAATGCAGTTTTGTGTCTTCTATCGTGGTCAGATATCAAATTGTTTGATTTCTCTGCTATTTCCCTATTCCCCATTAGAATTGCTCCAGTCCAGTCTTTGCCTTGTTAAGTGAATTAGACATTGTGAATTCTCCCTCTGTGTACCCAAATAGCGCCGTAGTGTGGTGACTAGGAGATTTTCACAGCAACTTCATTGCAGTATTAATGTAAGCCCACTTATGACACTAATAAAGATTATCATTTAAGGCACCCACATTTATTTTTGATAATCATGTCCTTCTTATAACCTGTGCGGTGCTTTTACACTCTGTTTTTGTCTCTTACCCTCGTATTCTATTCTCCTTTTTCCTTAAGAAATGTGTTGGTCATCATTTACCAAGTTCCAAAATCAACAATCCTCAGGTTCATCACTCTTCTCTGCAGCATTATAAGCCTCTTTCTTTAATCAAAAACTATCTATAATTTCTCTTTCTTGTCAGATTTGGAACAACCTTTCCATGGCATTTTTATTCCTTAAGGGAATGTATATTTTTGTGAATTAGGAATTCATTCTTCAAATTTTGCCATTACTATGCTGGCTTCACATCTTTTAATCTAGTTCCCCAATCTGTTTTAGCCAACTTCCTTCTCAGACCTATATAATTTGTTGTAAAACCCCAGTTTCAGAGTTGACTAAGTCACTATTAAACTCACTGGAAAATTCTATCATGTTATGACCACTTTTCCTTCGAAGCTCCTGTACTGAAATCCAGTTAATTAATCCTTTTTTGTTGCACGAAACTAGATCTCAAGTTGCCTGCTCCTTAGTTGGTTCAACATGCTTATTTAGAAAACTATATATCCATTCCAGCAGGTTGTCTTGTGAAGTAATACTACAAATGTAATTTGTCATAATAATGAAAGAAAAGCACCAAATTATGTTTGGAAATATTGAACTTTCAATAAGACCTGTGCGAAATGGACATACAAGCTAAAGATGGCCAAGGATGTAAAGTCAGTCACTGGCTGAGTTGCCTGTGGGTGATACACTGAGAAACAATGGGACCACACTCTATGTCCAGATATGGTAATTCTAAACCATCCAGAAACTAATTGTCATCTCTGAAGGAGACACAGGGATATAATGGTATATGTGTAAAATCTCATCAAGAGGTACCCGTCGCAAATATCCAGAACAGATTATGGATTTTGCTTCCAGGAATATACAAAGACTGGGATGTGTTGTAGTGTGTTTGTGCGTGGCATGTGGGGTGTGTTTGTGCATACAAACTAGTACTGGGATGTCAGATGTGTATGCCACAGAAGCCAGCCAGCAGCAGCCTACTGCAAAAGCTTTTTGCAGGTATCTCTCTCTCTCTCTGTTTTCAGAATGAAGCCAAGTCAGCAAAGTCCACAGGTGAAATAGAAACAGCCACCAAACTGCAGAACACTGGAATCTCGTAACCAACTATTCGCTTGCTGAAGCAAGCTCACCTGGAATCTAGAATCACAGCAAACGCCTCGTAACCAACTATTCACTTGCTGAAGTAAGCTCACATGGAATCTAGAATCGCAACAAACGCCTCATGAGTCAAGGACTGTTTACTTAGGACTCAATTCTCATTTCTAATTGATATGAATGTATATGCATGTTTTTTAAAACCCTTTTCTTGCCGTTAGTCATTAATAAACACACTATCCCTAAATCAAGAAAGCCTGGTTAAATTGGCTCCTTTTTTACATGAATATTGCTACCGAGAAAGGAATCCACGAAGGGAGGGATTCTTTTTAGATTGATCTTGTTGCAACCAGCAGAGGGGGTTGAATAAAGAAAGGGAACCGGTTCATCCCTCCTCACCCGGGGCATAACAATCTGGGGTATTCCAGCCAAACAGTAACATATTGAGAGATTAACAGATTTGGGGAACCTCATCTGGGGACCAGTCATAACAAATTTGGCAGGATAGCAGAATTCTAATTTCTTCTTTCTGCAATGTTATGTTTATGGAATGGGCAGGCAGAATCTTGGCTTAACCAAAGATGACTGCACTAAAATGTCTGCCTCGATTGTGTGCTCATGGCAAGAGTAGGGTTCGAACCCACAATTCGCTGACTCACTTAATCAAGCTGCCATATTTGGAAGGAAAGGAAGAGGAAAGCTAAAGGAGGTACCCAAGTTATTACTAAGCAGAATATATATACTTTGTCGACTTACTGATTAGCTACCAATGAGAAATGAAGATCCTGAATTCCACGAATACTATTGATAATCTGAAAACAATACTGGTGCAATTTATGAATGCTCACATAATTAGAGATTCTTACTACTCAGTAATAATGTTCTTTCTCTCCCATATTTCAACATTAAACCTACTCGAGTTATCAGTTCAAAGCAAATTGGAAGTTGAGGACAATAAAGGCTCAAGATTAACAAAGGAAGACAAATGGGATGGAAAAGAGACCATTAATGACTTAGTGAGCTGCATAGTTCAATGGAAATGAAGTAATTCTAGAAAAAGGCAAATATGACTGTTGAAAGAAAATATTTCTTGAACAATGGAAAAACTGACTATGTGAGAACAACAAAATGACAAAACTGACTAGACTGGACTCACGCAGCAGTAAACTTATTCTCTAATGACTACTGACATTCTAGCGAAACACATAAGCTTTCAAATCAGCAGCTATTTTACAAACAACAATTTTTAGAAAATGACCAAGTGGGTATGAACGAAAAGGTCACAGATTAGAACGCAAAAGTCATCATCAGCTGTAGAACAGACAGACTGCTGGAAATCGTTTAACTAAGCACTGTATTTCACAGACTGCACATCTCACCATTCTCACTTCTCTTTTTTATACAATGTGTGTGGGCAACTCATAGGCTAAATAGTATGACATGAAGCAATCTTTGCCTAACTCCAAATATGGATTTACTGAAGGTCAGGACATACAAAACCAATGCTACTGTTCATTTTACACAATAGTCTCACTACATAAAGCAATGCTGTTTGGAGACATAATTCTCTAATATACCTAACAGCCAATATTTTGCGTCACGTGGATGTAACCTAAATGTCACGCACATTAAGCATGAAAATTATCTTTAAAGTTTTCTCAAAATGTACATCTAAATTAAAATACCAATGTGTTTTATCCCCCCCCCCAAAATAATTTAATTGAGATGTTCACTGTATTTCAAGATAAATTGCAGACTTCTTTGTACTTTAAGAATTCATCCTAGTTTAAACACATTTCATAACTCTTAATTTTGATTGCAAGTGTTATTGCACACATAATTTTTCATCAGTATAGTATAATATACAAAGATAAACAGAGCACCACCTAATATAAAGACAGAATTAATGTTCAAAAGTACTTAACAAAAGCAACTAAAACAATTTTGGTAGCAAGTAAGTTAGTATCTGATTAAAAGCAATGCTACTTGTTGTCAAATACACTGCACTAAACAGTACAACACTGTTTTCATCTCACAATACTCCATGTCAAGTTTATTTAGAGGAGGAGAGAGTTACAGACCAGTGATTGGGGGGAGATCCGTGACAGGATGCACCGCTCCAGCAGCATGCACACTAGGTAGCTTTCAGAGTATTCAACCTAATTCTCAATTACCAAGGATTTTTTTCTATAAAAGATGTCCTTGTTCTGTGTATACACTGGGAAGGACAAAACTGCACAAGTGAATGACAATTTCTGTTCAGATTAAAATTGCGGCATTGAGTTTTTATCCAACGGGCCCATTTCATGCCATGCTTGCATTTTTTAAGACAATCATCCATATACTGCTTCATAAAGCAGATCACAGCAGCCAAGAGAAATACGTTTATTTCTTTTCCAGTGAAAAGGATGGAGTGTCAATGATGGCACCCATGCACCCCTTGCATCCATGCCTGCTCTTTTTAGAGGGTTTGCACTGCATTAAATATTGCCACTTTTCTCAGGGTTATCTTTTCCAATCAGACCTTCTTTGTGAAGGGGCAGTTCTGCAAGTTCCAACAGCCATTCAGTTTATAAAGTCAACCTGTAAGAAAGAATGGCAGCACATTTGATTCTACACCCCAGTGAGTGCATTAGTGTCCTCCACTCCCCGCACACTTTTTCTGAGAGATCAGTGAAACTATGCAAATGTACCCCATGGAATTCCGAGGGGAAGAGTTGTCAATTTCTCGGATGCACATCTGACTTCAGCCATCTTTTGCAAGCTACCTACTGCAAAGTTAGTATGTCAAAGCAAAATAAGTTACTTGGGTAATTAAACACTGAACTCCCTTCCCTCAGGTTCCTCAAGTCCAATCAAGTCTACCCATGGAAATCCCTTGCGAGTCAAAGAAGCTTGTTTTGACAGGTAGCATAACCATTTCAAAGGAAAATGCCCTCTTCTTTCCCTCGTGAGTTATTTAATAAACCTACTTGTGACAACTCTGCCTGCTCTTCAAGCTGTGTTGCAAAAGCTTTTCCCTTCCACCCAGCAAAAATTGGATATCCAAAACAAATTTGATAGAATTAGTCATCATTTTGTAGATCATCTACTTCATAGATTAGAAGCAAAGATAAATGCAGTAACCCAAAGCATTACACAATGAGATTTTATGATCAACTGCTTTCAGCATTTTAAAAACATCAAACAAAATCAGAGGTGACTGAGGATGCAAGCAATGATGGACCTTATCAATAACAGATCCATGACCTCACAATCAGTTTGTAAAAAAGGATTTTTGGCTATGGCCAGGATTTTCTGTCTCCCCCGGGTTTTTTTAGGTGGGGTGGGGGGGCAAAATTGCAGGGATAGGATTCCCTCCAAGTTTTCACCTGCCCCGACCTTGCAATGATTTTATGCTGGGACGGGCAAGGGCATGGATGAGAAGCCTACCCTTTCCTTAACTGAGGCCTTTTAGTGGCCACTGAAGGACCATTTCCTGCTAAGCCTCAATTCTGTAGGCTGGCAGGCGGATTAAAGTTCACGGAGGAAACCCAGATTGGGGATGTGTGGGGCGGGGTGGGGGGGTTGGGGGGGGAAACTGGGCGGGACTAGGCTATTCAGTTGGATAATCAGCCATGATCACAATGAATGGCAGAGCAGGTTCCGCTGTTCCTATTTTTTATGTTTCTATTGTTATTCTAAAACATGGATTAGAGTAATAAATTGTCTTCATTTTAAAAAGCAGACTGTTACACATTAATATTGAATGTGCAAATACATATGACCTGTTTCCCTTTTTAATCTAAATTTACACACCTAACTTTACTGTTCAAGACAAAAACAAGGCACTTTCATCACCAATAGAACATCTTCCCAATGATGCTGAGCAAAATTTAATCTGCTTATTCAAGAAATCCACAAAATAAAGAAAGACAAGTCGCCCAAGATTAACAAACATTAATTTCTGAGAGGGTATTATATTTAGGCTTCCTCAGAAAAATGTGAATTGAACAAAGAATCAAGTAATATAATAAAATTTTCAACAATTGGCTAAGCAAAGAAGTCACTATATATCTTCAACAGCTTTTATGTTGACACATATTTAGGCCACATTCTAAGAGGGGAAACAGGCGACACAGTCCTGCAGTCGGGAAATGGTTTTAGTTGTGAAACTGCCAATAGTGGAATCATGAATGCAAGTCTTCCATAGTCCAACGTTAAATAATTGTATGAAAGCAGTTTCATGATTGAAATTTGTTATTTCAAATCCTCATCTTGGGCTTGTATTCAAGTTTTCTTACTGCATTTATATTGGGAGATAGTCAAATACGTATTTTGAATTTTGTGAGGAATGCAGGATTTTACATATATTGGATTATAAACATTCGGTAATTTAAGGGTTAAAAGCCTGGGTTAGAGTGCTTGACTGCAGTCGTCATGCTTTTAAAAAGAATCTTACTCTGCAAAACCTCAAAGCTTTTAGGAGCCAGAGGTGAAATTGACCAGAGTAAAAACAGCCTGGACCAATGCAACATTGTTTGACTAGGGGCAGTGCCTGGGGAGTTAGTGTTTGCAGTTGTGAGAGTTAATTTGTTTTCAGCTTGGGGTGATGATGCCTTTGCTGGGTGGAGCGAAGTATTCAGACATTTTGAGAAAGCTTTTTGAGTTGAGTTGTAATCTGGTTACCTTTTTAGACAGCAAGAAAGGTCTTTTGCTCTCACAGTAGGAAAGTTAAAAAATACTGATAATATTTGAAACAGAGCAGACTTGTCTGAGGACAAGGGAAAGATGAAATAAACCAGTTGAAAAAGCTTTTTGAAGATATCCAGCCAGACACTGCAAGGGTTCTAACAGGAGCCAAATCTGTTCTGGAAAGCAAGTATTAATCTGTGCCATTGGGATGTGGGATAGATTGAGGGCTGTCTGATTTTTTACTTTCTTCTGGTTAATTAGGACTAGAAATAGTAATTAAGGGTATTGCATTTATTGTATTTAGTATTGTTTAAGGAGTATTTGTAAGCTATTTTCAGGTGTGATGTTAAAGAGTTTAATATTGTGTTAATAATAAAGTTTTGTTTTAAAATATCAAATCCCTATTTCTTTGTGCAATCAATTCTGGAACAAAGTATTCTTTCTGCACAATCTTACAAAATAAAGTTTTTGGTCCAGTATCCTAGCCACTATTGGGGTCTGATCTGGAATTGTAATCATTTTGCAAACCAATTTCGGGATGGGATGAATATGTGGAGGGAAGAGCATTACTGTTCAGTAGTTTGACTGAAAACCTGGCAGCAAAAATTTAATTTTTAACAGCCCCAAACATTCAGCTTATCTTAAGACTGTACAAATAATAATCTTTATTAGTGTTACAAGTAATCCCCACAGTCCAGCACTTGTTCAAGTACACTGAGGGAGAATTCAGAATGCCAATTCACCTAATAAACATGTCTTTCCGTACTAGTGGGAGGAACCCGGAGCACTCAGAAGAAACCCACGCAGACATGGGGAGAACGTGCGGACTCCGCACATACAGCGACCCAAGCCGGGAATCGAACGCGGGTCCCTGTCGCTGTGAAGCAACCACTATGCTACCGTGCCACCATGACTGCTACCGTGCCGCTCAGGAATGTTAGCTACTCTCAAGTGTGCCTGTCCTGTCCAAACTTGTCTTCCATAAATATACATATAGATATCATAATTACTTGTGGCTTTGGTGTGTTGAAGGATTCTTTCATGGGATGTCAGCATCGCTGGCAAGGCCAGCATTTGTTGCACACTGCTTTCAATTGACTAGCTTGCTCGGCCATTTCAGAGTCAACCACGTAACTGGGGGTCTGGAATCAGATGTAGACCAGACCAGGTAAGGATGGCAGAGATCCTTCCCAAAAGGACATTAGTGAACCAGATATATTTTTAAAACAGTCAATTCAATTCCAGAATTACGAGTAGAATTTAAAATTCCAGCAGCAGACATGTTGGGATTTGAACCAATGTACCCTGAACATTAGCCTGGGCCTTTAGTTAATTACCCAATAACCTTATCACAACACCATCATCTCCCCTTCGTAATGGGAATCCGATTCAAATTCAAATCACAAGTCTGCCTAACCCATCTAGAATTTCCAGCATTTCCTGTTTTTATGTGGGAATCAACCCCTTCACTTGCCCTGCCATTTACTGTATTGGTCTTGGAGACCACTCCAAGTGGATGCATATAAATGTTCTGCAAATGTTCTTTTACGAAGCAAGACCAAAAGGTCCTGGTCCCAAGTTTCCTCAGCCAATAGATGACATCTCCTGACCCCCAATGGTTGTGAACACCTCTCTCCTGATATCTTCTACCTCCAGCTCCTTCCATCCATGTGCTTTGTGCCATTTTGCATACTCAGAGTGTCTAATGTCTAATCAATGTCCCTGGGCATGTGCTTGGCAGGCAAAGTGAGTCTGACTGCAGTGAGTACTATGCCAATGCTACTCTTGAATTAAAGGTAGGGGGGATAAGAGTTAAAGTCAATCTGCATTTTTATACTCTCCATGAAATGCAAGTTCAGCACTATTTGATTTCACTATTTGACTTCCCTTCCCTGCAGACTGAACGCAAGACTGGATCTACAAGGAAGCTGAATGCTGTGCTGGTGTCATCAATTAACACTATTTTCCAATGAGTTCCCCTATGATCTAGTTTGTAAGTGCACTTCTATTTGGCATTAAGCTTGCATGGATCAGAAGATCTGTGATCACCAAAAAGCTGGGGATGGGTGGAGGGGGAAAATCAAGGAATGCATGCAAGATTTTCATATATTGTCAACTATTGAGATGCATGTGAGAGGAAGGCAGCTTTTTTCGAACATTAGGAGGGTTTTGAACGTTGTTATGGCACCGGCGGAAGGGAAGGAAATAGAGGTGGTGGTGGCATTGGATGCCGAGAAGGCGTTTGACCGGGTAGAATGGGGGTACCTGATGGCAGTTCTGGAGCGGTTTGGGATTGGACCAAGATTTGTGAACTGGGTAAAGCTATTATATAAGGAGCCGAGGGCGAGCGTCTGCACAAACAACATCAGCTCGGGATACTTATCTCTCCACCGCTGGACGAGGCAAGGATGACCTATGTCCCCCCTGCTATTTGCACTTGCGAATGAGCCGTTGGCCATCACATTAAGTAGTTCGGGAGCATGGAAAGGAATAGTGCGGGGGCGGGAGGGAGATAGAGCATAGGGTGACTTGCTGCTGTATGTGTCGGAACCGAGTGGGTCGATAGGGGGAATATTGGAGCTACTGCGAGTATTTGGGTCATTCACGGGGTACAAGCTGAACCTGGACAAGAGTGAGTATTTTGTGGTGTCTCGGCCGGGGGTGGGGGCAGGGATGGGGGGGCTGCCATTCCGTAGGGCAGGGACTCACTTTAGGTATCAGGGGGTGCAGGTTGCCCAGGAGTGGGGGTGGCTTCGCAGATACAACTAGTTTGGTGGGGAGAGTGAAAGCCGATCTGGCAAGGTGGGATGGTCTCCCTCTGTCACTGGCTGGTCGGGTGCAGGCGGTTAAAATGAATGTGTTGCCGCAATTTCTGTTTATTTTTCAATGCCTACCAATTTTCCTGCCAAAGGCTTTTTTCAGGGAGATTGAGGGAAGAATTACCTCGTTCATATGTGGAGGGAAGATGGCCAGAGTGAGAACGGTGCTGCTACAGAGGGGAAGGCAGGCAGGGGGTTTGGGTCTCCCGAACCTGATGTACTACTACTGGGCGGCGACTGTGGAGAAGGTGCAGAGCTGGGTCAGAGGGGTTGATTCCCAGTGGGTCAGAATGGAGGAGAGTTTGTGCAGGGGGTCGGGACTGAAAGCACTAACAACAGCGCCGCTCCCGATAGCTCTGGGGAAATACTCAGGGAGTCCGGTAATAATAGCTTCATTGAAAATCTGGAGGCAGTTTCGCCAACACTGGGTTGGGGGCAGGGTCAAGGGAAATGCCGATTCGAGGGAACCACAGATTTGAGCCAGGGAGGTGGCATGGAAGTTTTCGGAAATGGGAGGAGAAGGGGATTAAGATGTTAAAAGATTTGTTTCTTAGGTGTTGGTTTGCAGGGTTGAGGGAACTGGAAGCGAAGTATGGGCTGGAGCAGGGAGAAATGTTTAGATACATGCAGGTTCGAGATTTTGCCAGGAAGGAGATACAGAGCTTCCCGGAGGAACCGGCCTCCACATTGCTGGAGGAGGTGCTGACGACAGGGGGACTGGAGAAGGGGGTAGTGTCAGCGGTGTACGGAGCTATTTTGGAAGAGGATAAGGCACCACTGGAAGGGATCAAAGCAAAGTGGGAGGAAGAGTTGGGAGAGGTTATAGAGGAGGGGGTCTGGTGTGAGGTGATCCGGAGAGTAAATGCCTCCACCTCATGTGCGAGGCTAGGGCTGATGCAGCTGAAGATGGTATACAGAGCACACTTCACGAGGGCGAGGATGAGCCAATTCTTTGAAGGAGTAGAAGATGTGTGTGAGCGTTTGGGGGGGGGGGGGGGGGGGGGGGGAGACGACACAATCATGTTCATATGCTTTGGTCCTGTCCAAAGCTAGGGGAGTACTGGAAGGAGGTTTTTAAGGGTAATTTCCAAGGTGGTGCATGTGAAACTGGACCCGGGTCCCCGGGAGGCCATATTCGGGGTGTCGGACCAGCCAGGGTTGGAAACGGGCGCGGAGGCAGATATCATAGCCGTCGCCTCGTTGATCGCCCAAAGGCGGATCCTGCTGGGATGAAGAGCAGCCTCTCCACCCTGTGGCCTGGCGTGGCGGGGGGACCTGTTGGAATACTTGACCCTTGAGAAGGTTAAGTTTGAACTGAGGGGAAGGACGAAGGTGTTCTACAAGTATTGGCATTATTCATCATGCACTTTCAAGAACTGCATAACATCGAACATTAGTCGGGGGGGGGGGGGGAATGGATGGGAGGGTTGGGGGAGGGGGGCTGTGTGTATTAAGGGTGACTATGGGTAATTCCTGACTCCTTTTTGTCATTTGTTTATGTAAACATGCGGGCTGATGTTTGGGGGTTGGTGGGAGGTTGGGATCGTTTTATTGTTACATATTTATTGCTGATTATTATTTATTGTTGGTGGGTATAAATTTGGGAGAAAATGTGAAAAAAGGAGAATAAAAATATTTTTAAAAATTATTGAAATGCATTTAAATACTTTATAATCATTGCATTTTCATTGCATCAATACTATCAACCAGCATATCTATAAACTCTTATGTACCTGAGCTCACTTCTAGGTTCAGTGTACTCTGATGAAACACATTCATTTTCTTTAAATCCCACTAACAAAACATAACATTCTGATATAATGACAAAACACAACAAGTTTAGAAACTCTAGAAAAAATGATCACTAATTAACCTGCTCTTCCAAGAGATATTATTACAACTCAAACAAACTCAAGCACTTAACAAATGGGACCAAGGGAAGAAACAGTCAAAAATCAAGAGAAAGTAGCAAAAGACTGCAGCGAAGTGATGCATCTCCAGATCAGAATTTCATACACTACATTTTCTCTCTCTAATCAGCTGGATGCAAGTGTGGTCTTCCATGAAATAAACAGTCTTCCTGGTCACTGACTTTGTAAAAGGTCTTAGTCACATGGGGCTCATTAGTCCCTCAGTCCGGGTATTCAATACTCCAATGTATAAAAGAAACATGACAATGTAAATATTTAAGAACGAATTGTAACTTAAAGTAGGCTGGCTGTGTAATGTCATCCCAATTGAATTGAAGAAAGACAAGTGAATGTGTAACTTTGATGGGAATGTACAGTCAAGACAATTCGAAATGTTCTGTAATGTTTATTATAAATTTTATGAATAAAGTATATTTTTTTGAAAAAAAAATCTATGTGGAGGTGAAGTCATGGGCAGAGGAATGGACAGATATTTTATTTCAGAGCCTCCACAATAATAAAATTGCTCACTCCCGCATGCTCTATAGTAGCGATAGGCCACCTCTCTGAATGCTTATTTAAAAAATACTCCACTACACATTCATGAGATAAAATAAATGACTGTTTACTGATGAGTAAATATTCAGCCTGATACAAGTATCTTTCCTTTCATCACATCAACCAGGTTTTCGTTGGCTGCTGTGGTTTCAAAAGACTGTGAAATGAAGAACCAGTAAAATTTTATTCCACCAATTAAAAGATAAACTGTTCCAGGGCAGCACGGTGGCAAAGTGGTTAGCACAGCTACCTCTCCTTACTTGAGAAAGGACGTACTGGCGCTGGAGGGTGTGCAGAGGAGATTCACTAGGTTAATCCCAGAGCTGAAGGGGTTGGATTATGAGGAGAGGTTGAGTAGACTGGGACTGTACTCGTTGGAATTTAGAAGGATGAGGGGGGATCTTATAGAAACATTTAAAATTATGAAGGGAATAGATAGGATAGATGCGGGCAGGTTGTTTCCACTGGCGGGTGACAGCAGAACTAGGGGGCATAGCCTCAAAATAAGGGGAAGTAGATTTAGAACTGAGTTTAGGAGGAACTTCTTCACCCAAAGGGTTGTGAATCTATGGAATTCCTTGCCCAGTGAAGCAGTTGAGGCTCCTTCATTACATGTTTTTAAGGTAAAGATAGATAGTTTTTTGAAGAATAAAGGGATTAAGGGTTATGGTGTTCGGGCCGGAAAGTGGAGCTGAGTCCACAAAAGATCAGCCATGATCTCATTGAATGGCGGAGCAGGCTCGAGGGGCCAGATGGCCTACTCCTGCTCCTAGTTCTTATGTTCTTATGTTCTTATGTTCTCACAGTGCCGAGGCACCAGGTTTGATCCTGGCTTGGGTCACTGTGTGTGAAGTTTACACATTCTCCCCATGTTTGCATGGGTTTCGCCCCCACAACCCAAAGATGTGCAGGATAGGTGAATTGACCACGCTAAATTGCCCCTAAATTGGAAAAAATGAATTGGGTTCTCTAAATTTATAAGAAAAAAGATAAATTGTTCCTTTTCTCAAAATGCATAAATTACTAATTTGTTTTACAAAGGAGATGAGTTACTTAAGTTGATACTTGCCTACCCTTACATTAATTAAGTTTTTATTGCTAAATCAAGTTGCTACGATTTCACCCCAATGGTAGATCGCAAACATCTAAATAAACCAAAACACTGCAGATATTGGAAAACCAAAATAAAAACTAAAAGTGCTAGGCCCCGATGGGCTACACCCTAGAGTTCTGAGGGAGGTGGCTGAAGAAATAGCGGAAGCGTTGGTTGAGATCTTTCAAAAATCACTGGAGTCAGGGAAAGTCCCGAACGATTGGAAGATCGCTATTGTAAACCCCTTGTTCAAGAAAGGATCAAGACAAAAGATGGAAAATTATAGGCCAATTAGCCTAACCTCGGTTGTTGGTAAAATTCTAGAATCGATCGTTAAGGATGAGATTTCTAAATTCTTGGAAGAGCAGGGTCGGATTAGAACAAGTCAACATGGATTTAGTAAGGGGAGGTCGTGCCTGACGAACCTGTTAGAATTCTTTGAGGAGGTGACAAGTAGGTTAGACCAGGGAAACCCAGTGGATGTGGTCTATCTGGATTTCCAAAAGGCCTTTGATAAGGTGCCACACAGGAGGCTGCTGAGTAAGGTGAGGGCCCATGGTGTTCGAGGTGAGCTACTGGCATGGGTTGAGGATTGGTTGTCTGACAGAAGGCAGAGAGTTGGGATAAAAGGTTCTTTTTCGGAATGGCAGCCGGTGACCAGCGGTGTCCCACAGGGTTCAGTGTTGGGGCCGCAGCTGTTCACCATATATATTAATGATCTGGATGAAGGGACTGGGGGCATTCTAGCGAAGTTTGCCGATGATACAAAGTTAGGTGGTCAGGCAGGTAGTGCTGAGGAAGTGGGGAGGCTGCAGAAGGATCTAGACAGTTTGGGAGAGTGGTGCAGGAAATGGCTGATGCAATTCAACGTGAGAAAATGTGAGGTCTTGCACTTTGGAAAAAAGAATCCAAGCATACACTACTTTCTAAACGGTGAGAAAATTCATAATGCCAAAGTACAAAGGGATCTGGGAGTGCTAGTCGAGGATTCCCTAAAGGTAAACATGCAGGTTGAATCTGTGATTAAGAAAGCAAATGCAATGTTGTCATTTATCTCAAGAGGGTTGGAATATAAAAGCAGCGATGTGCTACTGAGCCTTTATAAGGCTCTGGTTAGGCCCCATTTGGAGTACTGTGTCCAGTTTTGGGCCCCACATCTCAGGAAGGACATACTGGCACTGGAGCGTGTCCAGCGGAGATTCACACGGATGATCCCTGGAATGGCGGGTCTAACATATGAGGAACGGCTGAGGATCCTGGGATTGTATTCATTGGAGTTTAGAAGGTTAAGGGAAGATCTAATAGAAACTTACAAGATAATACATGGCTTAGAAAGGGTGGACGCAAAGAAACTGTTTCCGTTAGGCGAGGAGACGAGGACCCGTGGGCACAGCCTTAGAATTAGAGGGGGTGAATTCAGAACAGAAATGCGGAGACATTTCTTCAGCCAGAGAGTGGTGGGCCTGTGGAATTCATTGCCGTGGAGTGCAGTGGAGGCCGGGACGCTAAATGGCTTCAAGGCAGAGATAGATAAATTCTTGATGTCGCGAGGAATTAAGGGCTACGGGGAGAATGCTGGTAGGTGGAGTTGAAATGCCCATCAGCCATGATTGAAAGGCGGAGTGGACTCGATGGGCCGAATGGCCTTACTTCCACTCCTATGTCTTATGGTCTTATGGTCTTAAATACTCAGCAGGTCTGGCCGCATCTGTGGAGACACACGGGTAATATTTCAGGGCACGTTATTAGAACTGGGAAATGTTAGAGATATAATGGAGAAAGGGAAAAGGGAAATAAACAGAAGGGAAGGACTGAAGTGGAAAACTGAAATGGAACTGAATATCAGATGTTGCATATAATGGACGGTTGATCTGATACTGCTGTTTCGCTCCACCACCCGAGACAAGTTACTATTCCTTACAAATTATGAAAGAGATGATGGCGCAATGCAAAAAGAGATGGTAATCAGGAAAATAAATAACTTGCATTCATAAAGTGCCTTTTTTTTTAAACAAACAGTTTTATTGAGGTAGTTTTTCAGTATTGTAAACAGTTACAGAAACAACAAAAAGAAAGCAAAAAAGGCAAAAATGTGCAAACATCCACATACATTCAATACTTCAATCGTACCATACTGCACAAGCCCGCTCCTCTCCCATCGGCAATACCCGCCAATTTATCCCTCCTACTCTACTCTAATCCCCCCCCCCCTGCTGACGCTCACTCTCCCGCGAGGAAGTCACTGAATGGTTGCCACCTTCGGGCGAACCCCTGTACAGATCCCCTCAAGGCGAACTTAATTTTTTCCCATACCCAGAAAACTCGACATGTCCGAAAGCCAAAACTCAGTCTTCGGGGGCTTTGAGTCCCTCCACACCAATAATATTCGTCGCCGGGCTATCAAGGACGCAAAGGCCAAAACATCGGCCTCTTTCTCCCCCTGGACTCCCGGGTCCTCCGAAACCCCAAACATTGCCACCCCTGGACCCATCGCCACCCTTGTTTTTAGTACCCGGGATATGATCCCCGCAAATCCCTCCCAGTACCCCCTAAGCATCGGACATGTCCAAAACATGTGAACGTGGTTCGCTGGTCCTCCCGCGCACCTAGCGCATTTGTCCTCTACCCCAAAGAATTTACTTATCCGAGCCACCATCATGTGGGCCCGGTGAACGACCTTGAATTGAATCAGGCCGAGCCTGGCACATGTTGCGGTCGGATTTACCCTACTCAGGGCTTCTGCCCACAGCCCGTCCTCCATTTCCCCGCCTAGCTCCTCCTCCCATTTGAGTTTCAGTTCCTCCGTCTGGGACCCTTCCCCCTTCATGAGCACCTTATAAATATCAGAGACTCTACCCTCCCCTCCTTTCCCCCCTAGAGACTATTCTGTCTTGGATCCCCATTGGCGGGAGGCGTGGGAAGGATGGGACCTGTCTACGGACAAAGTCCCGCAACTGTAGGTACCTGAAATCGTTTCCCCTTACCAGACCAAATTTCTCCTCCAAGCTCCTCAAACTCGCAAAGCTCCCTTCCAGGAACATATCGCCCACCCTCCCCACCGCCATGCTCGAAACCCCCCATCCATACTCCCGGTGACAAACCAATGGTTGTCGCAGATTGGCGCCCAGACAGACGCCCCCACCTCCCCTACCTGCCTCCTCCACTGGCCCCATATCCACAGGGTTGCCACCACTACCGGGCTGGTGGAGTACCTGGCCGGCGGCAGCGGTAGAGGAGCCGTGACCAGGGCTGCCAAGCTGGTGCCCCTGCACAAAGCCTACTCCACCCGCTCCCAGATAGACCCCGTACCCACCATCCACTTCCTTATCATAGCGATGTTGGCCGCCGAGTAATAGTTAATCCGACTCGGCAATGCCAGCCCTCCCTCGCTGCGGCTCCTCTCAAGCATCGCCTTCTTCACCCGCGGGGATTTTCCCGCCCAGACAAAGCTCATGATGATTTTGCCAGTCTTTTTGAAGAAGGACTGTGTGATAAAGATCGGGAGGCACTTGAACAGGAATCTAGGGCGGATTGTCATCTTTACAGTCTGCACCCTCCCTGCCAGCGACAGCGGGAGTGCATCCCATCTCCGAAACTTTCCCTTCATTTGTTCCACCACCCTGACCAAATTTAACTTGTGCAGCCTGCCCCAGTCTCGCGCCACCTGGATCCCCAAGTACCGGAAATTTTCCTCGACCAGCCTAAATGGTAGCCCTCTCAATCTGTTCTCCTGGCCTCTTGCCTGCAGCACAAACATTTCACTCTTGGCCATATTTAATTTGTACCCTGAAAACCGGCCGAATTTCCTCAGTATTTCCAGTATATTTTCCATCCCGGCCAGTGGGTCTGACACGTACAGGAGCAGGTCGTCCGCATAGAGAGAGACCCTATGTTCTACCCCGCCCCTCACCATCCCCTTCCATCCCTCTGCGGCTCTCAGCGCAATCACCAGCGGCTCTATGGCCAGCGCAAACAGCAGCGGGAGAGCGGACAGCCCTGTCTGGTCCCGCGGTATAGTCTAAAATACTCTGACACTTCTCTGTTTGTCCTGACGCTGGCCTTTGGGGCCTGATACAATAGCTTGATCCAATTCACCAGTCCCTCCCCGAACCCAAACCGTCCGAGCACCTCCCATAGATAGCCCCACATCACCATTCGAAGGCCTTCTCGGCATCCATCGCCACCACTACCTCCACCTCCTTGCCCGTCGAGGGCATCATTATCACATTGAGTAATCTTCTCAAGTTGGCCGACAGCTGCCTGCCTTTCACGAACCCAGTTTGGTCATCCTCAATCACCTCCGGTACGCAGTCCTCAATTCTAATCGCCAGGACCTTTGCCAGGAGCTTGACTTCTACATTGATCAGGGAGATTGGCCTGTATGACCCGCACGTTTCCGTATCCTTACCCCGCTTCAATATCAGTGATATGGTGGCTTGCAACATCGTCGGCAGCAGAGTCCCTCTGTCCCTTGCCTCATTAAAAACCCTCGCCAAGACCGGACCCACTAACTCAGAGAACTTCTTGTAAAACTCTACTGGGTATCCATCCGACCCCGGGGCTTTCCCCGACTGCATGGCCTTTAGGCCCCCCAATACCTCCTCCACTCTAATCGGGGCCCCCAGCCTATCCACTCGCCCCCCACCTACTGTTGGGAATGTTAACCCATCCAGAAACCTTTTCATCTCCTCCGGATCTTCCGGGGGCTCCGAAGTGTACAGCTTGCTATAGAAGTCCCGGAATACCTTATTCAATCATGCAAGGTCCTCCACTCTGCCCCCCTCCCCATCCATCACTCTACTTATTTCCCTGGCCACCAACTCTTCCTGAGTTGCTGCACTAACAGTCTGCTAGCCTTTTCCCCATGCTCGTACACACCACCCCTTGCCTTCCTAAGCTGTTCCACGGCCCTACTCGTGGATAGCGCCCCCAGTTCTGCCTGTAGTCTCTGCCTCTCCCTGAGTAGATCCTCCCCCGGGGACTCCGCGTGTTCCTCGTCTATCCGAAACATTTCCCTAACCAATCTGTCCATCTCTGCCCTGTCCGCCTTGGCCCTGTGGGCCCCAATTGAGATCAACTCTCCCCGCACTACTGCCTTCAGCACCTACCACAGGGTCGCCGCTGAGACCTCCCCCGTATCATTCACCTGCAAATAGTTTTGCACACACCTCCGAAGCCTCTCACAGATCCCCTCCTCCGACAACAGTCCCACATCTAGCCTCCATTGTGGGTGTTGGAGATTCGCCCCTCCGACCTGCAGGTCTACCCAGTGCGGGACATGGTCTGAGATAGTAATTGCCAAATATTCCGTGTTCTTTACCTCCCCTATACAGTCCCTGCTTAGGACAAAGAAGTCTATCCTGGAATATACTTTATGAACATGCGAGTAAAACGAGTAGCCCCTTCCCGTCGGCTGTCTAGCTCTCCAGGGGTCCACTGCCCCCATTTGCTCCATAAACCCTTTCAGCTCCCTCGCCATTGCTGGGAGTCTACGAGTTCTGGGACACGACCAATCCAAAGTCGGGTCAAGGACCATGTTAAAGCCTACGAGAGTCCACGTCCGGGATCTTCCCCAGCACTCTTTTAATAAAGTCCACGTCGTCCCAGTTCGGGGCATATATATTCACCAGCACCACTCTTCTCCCCTCCAGTCTGCCCCTTACCATCAGGTATCTGCCCCCCCTGTCTGCGGCTATGCCCTCCAGCTCAAATTGCACCCGCTTGTTGATCATGATTGCCAACCCCCTGGACTTCGAGTCCAAGTCCGAGTGGAAGACCTAGCTAATCCAGCCCTTCCTTAGCCTGGTCTGGTCAGACACTTTCAGATGTGTCTCCTGCAACATAATTACATCCGCCCTCAGAGCCCGCAAGCGCACAAACACCCGTGCCCTCTTAACCGGCCCATTCAGTCCCCTGACATTCCAGGTGATCAGCCTGGTTGGGGGGCACAATCCACACGAAAAGGAAAAAACAGAAAAAAGAGGAAGAAAAAAACCAGTAACCAAAAACAAAGGGAAGAGTCCCAAATGTCCCGCATGGCACCTTTAACCCAGCAAACCGTTGAACAGCGGTCCAGGCACATTCGGCGTCCCTTCATAAGATAGTTCTCGGGTCCTAATTCGCACCCGTGGGACTTCTTTTCGGGACCAGCCCCTGATCCCTCGCAAAGTCCATCGCTTCTTCGGGCTCGGAGAAGTAGTGGTGTTGACCCTGGTGCGTGACCCATAGGCAAGCCGGGAACAGCAGACCAAACATCACGTGCTTCTTGAACAACACCTCCTTAACTTGTTTAAAGGGTGCTCGCCGCCGAGCCACCTCCTGGCTTAGGTCCTGGTATACACGGAGAACACTGTTGTTCCACGTGCTGCTCCTGGCGCTCTTCGCCCACCGCAGCACCCGCTCCTTGTCCACGAACCTGTGGAACCTGATCACCATCGGACGGGGGGGGGGGGGTGTTGTCACCCCCTGGACTCTGTGCCCCCTCCAGCTCCAGCGGTCGCGGAAAGGCTTCAGCCCCCATCAGCTGCATCAATAGGTCTGCCACAAACGCTGCGGCATCAGCTCCCTCAGCCCCCTCCGGGAGGCCGATCATCCTCAGATTATTCCTGCGGGGTCTATTCTCCAGCTCCTCCACTCTGTCCAGCAGTCTTCTTTGCCGCTCCTTCAGCCCGTCGACTTCTAACGCCGCAACCGTCTGCGCCTCCGCCTGCTCCTCCACCACCTCTCCCAGCTCCTTAATTTTTACATCTTGAGGCATCCAGCCTCTGATTCAGCTGATCCACTGCCTTCTGAAGTGGGTCCAAGTTGTCCCGCTTCAGCAACTCAAAACTGCTCTTCATCACTTGCAGTATGTTTCCAGCGGCTTCTGGATTTCTGAGTCCGAGGTCCGTGTGTCCGCCATCTTAGGTTCCAGGCCAGCTTCCCCTGCTCCTTGCCTCTGTCAATTTCTCTCTCTCTTCCTCTGCTTCCTGGACTCCCGCAGTTCCATGCACTGCAGCCCGCTCCCCCGCAATTCCGCGGCCGCCTTCTTGCCGCTCCGCAGTCCTGCTATCGCGGGGAATCAGCCCCTAAAGCCCCGCTGGAGTGAGAGCCCGCCGAATGTGCAGCTCACTCGATCATCGCCGCTACCGGAAGTCCATAAAGTGCCTTTAATATAATAAAATGTCTCGAGCACTGTAAAGCAAACTTTGACAACAAGCCACATGACAAAACAAAATTAGCCCGAAGGAGGTGCAAATGGGAATCGTGGGTTCATCACCAACAACAAGTATCCAATAAAATTGGGGCAGTACTTACAATCTAAAATTGTTGAATTCAATGTTGAGAAACATTGAGTTCAGTTGAAAAATAAAGAAAGCTGTTTGCATTGCTGCCTCACGGCTCCGAGGACTCGGATTTGATTCTGGTCCCGGGTCACTGTCCGTTTTGAGTTTGCACATTCTCCACGTGTCTGCATGGGTCTCACCCCCACAACCCCAAAGATGTGTACGTAGGTGAATTGGTCACGCTAAATTGCCTCTGAATTGGAAAAAAAAATGGGTACTCTAAATTTATGAAAAAAAAAAGTTTTTTTGAAAGTATACAAGATTTATTTATAGATCTAAAAATATACAAACACAACCAAGTCCATTAAGTATGCCGTATCTGTATTTGTAAGCAGATTACATAATTTCATGTAAACAAGTAACATAGAGAGTTTCAATGTATAATATGAGCTTTAGTACACAAACTATGGGTGAACAAAATTCTTGGGCGAATTGATCTCATGTTATTTAACGTTCTGGAAACAAATCAGGCCAAGTTCATCAACTGACTGATCATCTCAATTATAACTCAGTACTATTTACCAAAGAATTCTAAACCATTTTGACACAATTTGTTAATAAAAAAATTCAGCCAGTCAAAACAAAAGGAAGTTGAGGTTATTTAAAAAAATTATTATTGAATAGGTAAGATATTACATTATTTTTAAACAGTATAATCCTAGTACAGATATATTGCTGAGCAATTGTTATAATTGTTTTCCAATTATCAGTAAATGAGCTGAACAGGAATCAGACACCAACTACCAGCTTGGATGGCAATTTTCCTTGGGACTCAGTTGTTCACAATGACAGTGACTAATATCACTTTAAAACATAAGAATATACAAAATCAACCAACAGAGTCACACATAACATGCATGATGTAAAATTATTGACTACCATTAGTGCCATCTGATCATTTCATTCCATTTTTTAACACTGATCAGTCATGAGTAAGGGACGGCTGTATCTGCCCTATCTGATTATGAGGAATGAAGCCAGTAGCATTCTATATCCATCTGGGAATTGGGAGAAAGTTTATCAGAGATTTAGTCTACAAGTGAATAACATACTTTCCCATTTTTTCCAATACATACTTCGATCTCCGTAAAACTAATGCTCACCCAGAAGAGATTTGTAGGTCCTTTAAAATGGTCTACCCTGGACTTACTTAGTGAAAACAAAAGTACAACAATTTACACAATCAAAGGCATACAACTATCTCCTGTCTAAGCTTTGGCTTGTATCAATGAAAGTATGTCCCAAGTAGGAACTAAACACATTAGATTTTCAACATCGGTGATCAGTTTAATGCAAGTTAATATTTTTCTTGTTGTATAAATCATTACTTTCAGTGGTTTAATACTGTGCTGTGGAGTGACAGTGTGTTAGTTTGCATCAACTTGCAGTCATGGGTTGATGGCAAATTTAGGCCAGGTGTAACCAGCTCAGAAAGGCAAGAAACACCCGAGGTAGTATTCTCCCCTGCAATCCTCATGCAATCTTCAAATCCCGTTTTAAAGTATTATTGAGCAGCTATTTAACATTACTGTGCAGATTGCATGCCTGTTTGCAACTGAAAATGGGATATGGTATGAGAGGGAAGGGATGACAGAAAATAAACATCTTATAAAACAAATTTTCTTTAATTGAACCTACAAAACTTAGCCACCAGTGTCCACCACATTGTAATTAACCAATATGATGAAATCAATTCTTTCACATCATGGGGAAAATAAATCAAGGGACACTGCACACTTTAATCTAACTCTATTCATTTGTTGTGGTAAATCAAGAGAAAGGTTATTCAAAGAAACACTATTTTTCCCCCTCACAGGACAGTTCAAAGACACCTGCTCATCATTAATCCGCTTTTAACCTGCCAATAACCTCCAATTCTTGGGAGCTGTTGAAAGGCATGCTTGCAACTTAAGATCTAATCAGTAAAGAATACATCTGCTCAAAAGTTTTCTTTCTTTCTATAATGCAAAACAAGAGTTTAAACTATCCTTACTTCATTCTTTTTCATCTTACAAAGTTCAGCTACAGTGCGCACAGAGAATGCAGAGAGTTGTGCATTTTGTCCAATGCACAGACTTGACCATTCAAATTGGCTTATCGCCTATTTTTAATCAGTTTTGCTCACAGTTAAGGGTCAGAACCTGAACTCTAACCTGAATCCTTTGGAATGCTACAGGATTTCTCTAACTTTTGGGATGAGTAATGAGAAATTTCTACTCCCGTTCCACCCTATTTGCCACAATAAAACACTATTCTACTGGCCTCCCACCAATCGCTAATCCGGACTGACAGCTGTCACTGAACTGGTGCATCGATATATGGGCCCTCACATTCAAACTACTCATGAGAAGAGTGAAATTAGGGTCACATTTTTATATTACTGCCATAGCAACATTGAATGTTCAGATATTGCAGCATGTTCCTGCTGACTAGCATTTCTACTCTGGGCAGAAAGATTTAAAAAGGTTCATGAATGAGTGTAATTGCTTGCATGGCATCTGAATTTACTTTTTGATCTGGCTCTCATCTTTGGCAATCCTGCTCTGCTGCTGTCAGACAGTTATCCCCCAATTCCACCCCTCCCCCCCATCCTACCTGGCCCCCGCTCCTACTAGAAATGAAAAAAAAAATGAAAATCGCTTATTGTCACAAGTAGGCTTCAAATTAAGTTATTGTGAAAAGCCCCTAGTCGCCACATTCCGGCGCCTTTTCGGGGAGGCTGGTACGGGAATGTGGCGACTAGGGGCTTTTCACAGTAACTTCATTTGAGACTTTGAGAAACTAGGATGCCTGCACACTTGTCGTTCGTCTTCCAGTATTGAACAAGACTATCTTCAGTTCATATATCATACATCATATAATTTACAGTGCAGAAGGAGGCCATTCGGCCCATCGAGTCTGCATCGGCATTTAAGCCCACACCGCCACCCGTAACCCAGTTACCCCATCTAACCTTTCTGGACACGAAGGGCAATTTAGCATGGCCAATCCCCCTAACCTGCACATCCTTGGACATCTTCAGTTGTTATCTAGGCACTGAGCAGTGTGGCTGCGAAAGTGGCTAATGAATACTATCTTAGCACAAAACGTTTGAGTGCAACGGGGCAGGACAATGAGGCTGGCAGGTAGTTGGGGACACTGTTCTCATGATTTTTACATGCCTTATGCTTGTTTTGAGCTGACACTATCCGTTGTTCCACATATGCTGATGCGCCATTAGCAATTGCATTTCTCCACTCCTGGGCAAGGGTTTCCCATGATGCTGTGGCAATTTTGAAGTCCTTGAGGGAGTCCTTGAAGCATTTCTTCTGGCCGCCACAGGACTGTGCTCTGTTCTGCAGTTCACTGTAGAAGTTCGCTTCAGGAGTGGTTGTCAGGCATTCTGGAGACATGTTGAGCCCATCAGAGCAGTTTCGGTCATAATATTGTGAAGATGCTGACCATGCCGGATTCTCCCGATGACCTCGTTGTCTGTGACTGTGTCTTGCCACTGGATGTTGAGGAATTTGCAGAGGCAGAAAAGGTGGAAGTGACGGATTTTCTTTGCATGTCACTGGTAGACACTCCAGGTCTCACTTGTGTAGACAGGACGATTGCTCAGTAGACTTTGAGCTTGGTTTTTAGGCTCACCCCTCTATGTTCCTATATTGAACGGTAAAGTGTTCCAAACGACACACTGCCTTTTGCAATTCTGGCATCGGTCTCATCATATGATCACAGTGTGAGACAATACTGCCTGGGTAGGTGAACTTGTCCATAGGTGTCAGCTTCTGATCATTTACTTTCACTGTCAGCTCTTGATTGACCTTTCCTGGGGCAGGAGGGAACAGGTCTTCAGTTTTCTTTGTGCTGATGGTGAGACCAAACTTATCACAGAATGCAGAAAACAGGTCCATAACGTGCTGCATGTCCACCTCACTTTCAGCGCACAGTCATCAGCAAATCGAAAATCATGCAGTCTATTAACTCGGACCTTGGTCTTGGCCTGGTGGAATTCTGTAAGTTTGGCAACATACCGAAAAGCTTTGAAACAGCTGTTACAGGATTTGTAATATTGTTCCAATCATCAGTTTCCTACATCAAGTTATCAACATAAAACATCAACAATCAATTTTTGAATCAAGCTACTACTGAGCTTTCACCTTGCAAAACTATCCAAGGCAGAAAGCTCCTGCAGTGTAAACAGGAAAGGTATAAAAAAGTGTGATTGCCATTTTATAAAAGTATAAATATCTACCTGAAGTTGGGTTCCGTTATTCAGAGAAAAATAAAATCAGTTTTCAAACTGAAAATGTGACAATTGTGCAGTTTCTGGGAATGCAAAATTGCTTTGCCCAAATGAATTCTAAATAAACCAGATAGCACAAATTGATTAAATGACTGTATGTTGGAAATGTAATTTTTGAGTTAGTACCTACGTTATCAAATTGCATTTGCTATCAATTTAAGACTTTTGTTAATTTTACTGGATTTTTCACTTTTGAAAAAATACATGCAATAAAATAATCCTCTTCCTTATTCTTAACACCTTGAGTTCAGCAAGTTTCTGCCAAACCACATCCTGAAATCTAAGGTATTTCAACACACAACGTCAGTATCACTTTCTACAGCACCCTCCAGTGATAACATCAAACTACTACAACAGCATTTATCACATATGGTGGCAGAATGTCGAAGGTCTTAACTTCAGTTAGATACAGTTAGATACATTCATTCAATCAACATCACATGGTTAAACGGCTTTAATAACAAGATAGGTTTTTGCAATTTGGGTTTTCTATATATTTAGGTCATAACTTTTTGCTCTTTGAGTGCCAGACTTGGAATGGAGAGGCCGCTTGAGTGCAGCGGCAGGTTTCCAGGCGTGGCCTGCTACAAAAATATAATTGAGTATTGCTGAAATAAAGAGACATACCATCATGCACTCGTCAGGGCAGCTTGCAAGAATACCAGTAGTAATGGGAACAATAATTTATACTGCATGAGAAGAGAGAGCTAATTGACGAGTAGACCCTTATTGGTAGAGGCGCTACCATGGAGAATGCACCAGGGAACAAATTCAAACCAGGCAGGTCAACTCTGATTAGTCAGAGTAACTCAATTAACTCAGTCAATTGACTCAGAGATTCTCCATGGCAAAGCCATGGTAAAGTTGATTTATTCTGAGAGATGGACTGGAACCACATAAGGGAAGCAGTTTTAACAATGGGATGCATTGGGGTTCTGTAAATGGTTGAAATAAATATGTTAAGCACAAGGAGTTCTTATAAACAATGTTTAGATATCTGGCCCACATCCAGAAATTACAGCAAGATAATGCAACATGCTTTAATGGGCCCAAACAAAGAAGCAAAAGCTGGAACTGAAATAAATGAATTCCAGCTCTTCTACAGATGGCAAATAACATACTTAAGTACTTATCTCATGTGAAAATCCTACAATGTGCAGAATCTTATTATTCGGTACAATGCAAACAAACCAAGTACAGAATTTAAAAGCTTAATTTTCATTCACATTCTCTACTCAATGCAGATAATGCAAGCAGCGTTCATAAATCTTAATATTAAGGCCAACCCAGTTCCACAAAAGAGATCAGTGCAAAAGTTGAGAAGCTGAAAAGACCAGTTAAAGACAAGACTCACTAATCAGCATACTTTATCAAATAAAACTTGATAATTGAAATGAAACAATACCCGATAGAAAGGGAAAGTATTGCAAATCGCAAGTGCTCCTCACAAAAAGACTACTGACAAGGAGTGTGTAATTCAGAACTTCTTTATCTTGGAAGTCAAGGGACAGTGTCATGAAGAGTAGTCAGGCCAAATTTGACCAGGAACGACTTACTCGAATAACTGATTATAACTGCTGCAACAGAATAGAACAAGAATGAGTTTAGTTCCTGGTGATGGAAGCTATCCCTGATACTCAAATGAAATTCAAACCTTTCAAAATAGATTCAGTCCTCAAGTCTCGGTACGAATTCAAGTATTTTGTGTTGTCAGGCAAAGTTATTTTCCTCCTAAATAGTCATCAATGTCATCCATCTGTATTATTGCCCAAGTAGATGGAATATAAACATTTTTTAGCTGATAAAGGAATTAAATTTCTTCGAAAATGCCCAACTTACAGAAAACATATTGATGGCCAGACTCACTCCTTCAGCTATCTGTGGTATCATTGAAAGAGGGAAGTATGAAGATTCAGCAAACATTTGTAGCAGCTGTCAACCATTCTTTCAACTAGGAGTTTGAACACCATGACTCCTGATGAAAGGGTTCCACACACAACAAAATACGACGTTCCTTGGAGCCATGACTTGCACAAAGGGACATGATTGTGGTTGTTGGAACTCAATCATCTTACTCCTGGTACACTGCTCCAGGTAGTGTCCTAGGCGCAACTATTTTCAGCTACTTCATCAATGACCTTCATTCCATCATAAGATTAAAACCGGGGGTGTTCGCTGATGATGTGTAATGTCCAGACTCATTCACTGCACTCAGACACTGAAGTAGTCCATGTCAATTTTCAGCAACATTCAGGCTTGGGCTGATAAGTGGCAAGCAACATTCACATCACACAAGTGCCAGGCAATGGCTATCTCCAACAAGAGAGATTCTAACCACTGGCCCTTGATAGTCAATGGCATTACTATCATTGAAACCTTCCTCTTTCAGCATCCTGTGTTCAACAGTGTGCATAATTTACAAAAGGCACTGCAGCAACTAACCAAGTCTCCTTCAACAGCAGCTTTCAAATCCATGACCTCTACCACCTCAAAAAGGACAAGGCAGCAGGTAAATGAGAACACCAAGTCCTGGAATTTCTCCTCCTAACTGCACACAAATTTGACTTGGAACTATATCACTGTTCCTTCACTTTCGCTGGGTCTAAATCCTGGAACTCCCTTCCCAAAGTATTTTTCTGTACCACTTGGCCTGCAGCAGTTCAAGGAGGCGGCTCACCACCACCTTCTCAGGGAAATTAGGAATGGACAATAAATTCTGGCCCAACCAGCAGTGTGCATACCCTGCTTTAAAAATAACAGACAACCTCACAAGACAGTATACTTGTGGTAAGGTTGCTCAGTTGGCTGGACGGCTGGTTCATGATGCAGAGCGACGCCAATAGCGGGTTCAATTCCTGTACAAGCTTAGGTAATTCATGAAGGCCCCCCTTCTAAATCTTGCCCCTTGCCTGAGGTATTGCATTAAATTTTACTCAAAGAAGCATTGGTGCTTAATTTTAAAAAATGATAAATTTAATTAATGTCAGTTGAAATTTAAAAAATTACATTACATTTCCTCCATTTCAAAAAGTTATTTTGAATAGATTGTCAAATAATCTCCGACTTTATCTTGATAAACAGAGTAATACCAGTTTTGATACTCTTCACATCTTTCCTCAATGATGTGGAATGCGTTGTCTGGCTGCATTGACTCTCACCACTGGAATAAACACCAGTGAAACCCAATGAAAACTCTCAACTCAAAATAATACACATGGAAGTGGAAGTTAAGACTGCATTGGACTTCAAGAGTGGATTTAAAATTTTGCAGTTTGTTTGCATTGTCAACTTGCCCCATTGATTGAATGCTCAAACAATTGGGCCCAGACACTTTTTCTCTTGGTTGATATTCCCAGTATAATGCCAAGTTTCTGGTGCAATGAGCGAAGTCCCATCTTTAAAAATAGATATTAAACAAAGGTCTCAGCTGCCACCTTTGGTGCTCCAGGTGAAATATCACAGGGCAGAATCCTTGAGGAGCAGGGAATTATCTTGGTTCCTGGTCATTTTTCTTCTTTCAACCACCACAAGACTCAGCTTAACTGGTGATTTATCTGATTGGTAAGTATGAGTTCCTGTTCTGTGAAACAACTGTGACATTTGCTGACATTATTCATTATAGACCAAACAATTTTGAGATCAATAGTCGCTAGTTAGTGCAGAACTTGAACATTGCTCTCAGAGGTATTTCATCAAAGGTTTTTGTATTCTAATCATCAGGACGACTGTAAGAAATTCCAAATGATCACAACTATTTATACTACAGGAGAAAAAGGATGGTGATTGGTTGGCAAGTTGACTCTGATTGGCTGAGGCATTGCCATGGAGAAAGGAACAGGCAACTATAAGCATCCTAAGCTCCAGGGCAATTCAAAATGATTGAACATAATTTTTTTTAAAAATCATTCTTTCATGTATGTTGGAATTGCTGACTAGGCTAGCATTAATTACCCATCCCTAACTGCACACGAGGTGGTGGTGGCAAGCCACCTTCTTGAATCACTGAAATCCATATTGTGTATATACATATACATTTATGTTAGAAAGGGAGTTCGAAGATTTTGATTCAGTAATAGTGAAGGGATAGCGATATAATTCCAGGAGAATTTGCAGCTAGTGGTGTTCCAATGCACAGGGATGAGAGTGGCTGAAGACAAAGGGGTCTGAAAATATTTTGTGACAAGGAATCATTTAAGTCGAGCACTTTTTGTGATCATAGAATCTTGGAATCATAGAATTTACACTGCAGAAGGAGGCCATTCGGCCCATCGAGTCTGCACCGGCTCTTGGAAAGAGCACCCTACCCAAGGTCCACACCTCCACCCTATCCCCATAACCCAGTAACCCCACCCAATACTAAGGGCAATTTTGGACACTATGGGCAATTTAGCATGGCCAATTCACCTAACCCACAGACTGTGGGAGGAAACCGGAGCACCCGGAGGAAACCCACGCATACACGGGGAGAATGTGCAGACTCCGCACAGACAGTGTCCCAAGCCGGCAATCGAACCAGGAACCCTGGAGCTGTGAAGCAATTGGTCAATTGATCTCTGGTAAAATGCAAATACTTAGACCACTTTAAATGAGTGGAATTATTAGACTTCTATTATCAAAACTGGACCAATGCATTTCTGTAAAATCACAAATGCGACCTCAGCATTTCAGCATTCAATGTAGATACAGCATGTAATACACAATGAAGCCCATACTAACAACAGAACATGATATTGTCGGTAAATGTAAATGAAGTGAAGCAAAGGACTACAGCAGTGCTTTACAAACTGTTTCCCAATGTGATCCCATCTTAGCACCTCTCGAGAGCAACTAGGAATGGGCAATAAATGTTGATCTTGCCAGTGGCAGCCAGATCCTAGCATTCCCTCTTCCAACACACACTACAACACCACTCACTCATTCAGCAACCTGGCTTTTACAAGTCTTACAACATCACTGAGCCACCCTTCATTATAATGTACCACATTCTCATGCCCAACTGGATAAATCAGATTCTTCATTAACCTATTAGACGATTCTTGACCATCAGTCAAACAACTTGCCCCAATTGCGCCATCTCCAATATTTAAGCAATGCTCTAGAGATACTCCAGGGAAATCATGAAGGATTGGCAATGCTACTAAGTGGGGAAAACCTACCTTATAGTCTTTGCAAGCCTTCCCTTATCATACATCTAGTATCTGCTGATCTTCTCTCCTATTATTTTGCTCCGCGATAGCTTTCACCCGACAAAAGGATTCTCAATAAAATGATGTGTATTCCTTAAAAAATTAATAGGCTCCTATTGAAAAATTTGAAGCGAATGTTTGCCATCAGAGCGGACAGCAACTTTCCCAGTCAGGTCTGGGTCTGCAAGGATACAATCTTTGCCACCAGCAATGGGTCTGTGATCAGGCTTTGGTTGTCCTTTGAAGCATTTGCAGTTTATTCTATTTGGATTAAGCAGCATTCAGAAGGCAATAGATATGTTGATAAAAACACAAGGCCACCATGACTGAAAAATGGTGGCGATTCAACAAGCTAAGACTCGGGCTCCACTGCTCTCTTCTCCCTGGTCTGCCAAACTCTGGCACCACTGCTGTCTGTCTCTCGCCAAGTAGTGGAATGGGTGGTGGTTCCCCTGGGCCTCTTCCTGGCGTCGCTGAGTGCAAGGATATTCTGCGGGGTTTCTCCTTCCGTCTTTGGCTGTTTTGGAGGGAGCTGTGGTCTCGGGAAGTGAAGGTCAGTAAAAAAGTTAGGGCAGAATTCCATTCTTTAAAAGTCAGAATTCTGCCAAATGGCAGAAATTTCTCATGCCTTCGCTGCCCTCGTCCTTTAATATGACAGAGGTTTCAACAGTTGAAGGAGCATTGGTGAGTTTCTGCAGTGCATCTTGCAGATGGTACACACTGTTGGCACTGTGTGTTGGTGGTGGATAGAGTAATTGTTGAAGGTCATGGATGGGGTGTCAATAACACGGGTTGCTTTGTCCTGGATGATGACAAGCTTCTTGAGTGTTGTTGGAGCTGCGCTCATTCAGGCAAGTGGAGAGTATTCCATTACACTCTTGACTTAGATCTTAGATTGTGGACAGGCTTTAAGAATTCTGTTACTCACCACAGAACTCCCAGTTTCTGACCTGCTCTTGAAGTCACAATGTTGACATGTCTGGTCCAGTTCAACTTTTGGTCAATAGTCATGTCCAGGATGTTCAAAGTGGAGATTTTACTTCACCCCTCCGAATTCCATTGACTTCCATTTTGCTAAGGCTCCTTGATGCGGCATGTAGTCACATGTTGCCTTAATGTCAAGGACAGTAACTTTCACCTTACCTCTTGAGATCAGCTCTTTTGTCAATGTTTGGATGAAGGCGGCGATGAGGTCAGAAGCTCTGGTGGAATCTAAACTGTGTCAGTGAGAGACCTGGGTGTTCAGGTCCATTTGGGCAGCACGGTAGCCTTGTGGATAGCACAATCACTTCACAGCTCCAGGGTCCCAGGTTCGATTCCGGCTTGGGTCACTGTCGGTGCGGAGTCTGCACATCCTCCCCGTGTGTGCGTGGGTTTCCTCCGGGTGCTCCGGTTTCCTCCCACAATCCAAAGATGTGCGGGTTAGGTGGATTGGCCATGTTAAATTGCCCTTAGTGTCCAAAATTGCCCTTAGTATTGGGTGGGGTTACTGGGTAATGGGGATAGGGCGGAGGTGTTGACCTTGGATAGGGGGTAGGGTGCTCTTTCCAAGAGCCGGTGCAGACTCGATGGGCCTCCTTCTGCACTGTAAATTCTATGTAATCTATGTACCCTGAAGGTGGCTGTGCAGGTCGTTAAGAGTGGTCAAGAAGGCATACGGCATGCTTTCCTTCATCGGAAGGGGTATTGAGTACAAGAGTTGGCAGATCATGTTACAGTTGTATAAGACTTTGGTTCGGCCACATTTGGAATACTGCGTATAGTTCTGGTCGCCACATTACCAAAAGGATGTGGATGCTTTGGAGAAGGTGCAGAAGTGGTACACTGAGTTGTTGCCTGGTATGGAGGGTGCTAGCTATGAAGAGAGGTTGAGTACATTAGGATTATTTTCATTAGAAAGACGGAGGTTGAGGGGGACCTCATTGAGGTCTACAAAATCATGAGAGGTATAGGCAGGGTGGATAGCAAGAAGCTTTTTTCCCCCCAGAGTGGGGGACTTAATTACTAGGGGGTCACGAGTTCAAGGTGAGAGGGGAAAAGTTTCAGGGAGATATACGTGGAAAGTTCTTTACGCAGAGGGTGGTGGGTGCCTGGAACGCATTGCCGGCGAAGGTGGTAGAGGCGGACACGATAGCGTAACTTAAGATGTACCTAGACAGATACATGAATGGGCAGGGAACAGAGGGATACAGATCCTTGAAAATAGGCGACAGTTTTAGATAGAGGATCTGGATAGGCGCAGGCTTGGAGGGCCAAAGGGCCTGTTCCTGTGCTGTAATTTTTCTTTGTTCTTCTTTGTTCTTTGATATTGCCGAGTAGATGCCGCTTGATAGCACTGTTGACGACCCCTTCCAGCAGTTTTCTGATGATTATCTGTAGACTGTTGGGGTAGTAATTGATCGCATTGGATTTGTCCTTTTTGTAGACAAAACATACCTGTGCAATAGTTTGAGAAGTCTTCAATAATATTTTGGAATGTTGTCGGGGCCCATAGTCTTTGTAGTAAGTATCCAGTGCTTCAGCTGCTTCTTGATATCACATGGAGTGAATTGAATTGGCTGAAGACAGGCATCTGTGGAATTGGCTGAAGACTCATCTGGAGGAAGCAGAGATGACCATCGGCACTACTGGCTGTAAATGGTTGCAAATGCTTCAGCCTCATCTTTTGCACTGATGAGTTGTACTCCCCTCATCGTTGAGGTTGGGAATATTTGTAGAGCAGCCTCCTCCAGTTAGTTGTTAAATAGTGCACCAGCATTCATGACTGCATGTGGCAGGGCTTCAGAGCTCAGGTCTGATTTATTGGTTGTGGGATCACTTAATTTATTGCATGCTGCTTCTGCTGTTTGCATGTAAATAGTTTCGAGTTTCAGCTTCACCAAGTTGATGCCTCATTTTTTTAGAGAAGCTTGGTGCTGCTCCCAGCACACCCTCCAGCACTCTTGATTGAACCAGGGTTGATCTGAAATCTATTCCATTCAGCATGGGTGATAGTGCATCACAACATGACAGAGCATATCTTAAGTGTTAAGATTGGACTTCATCTCACAAGGTCGGTGCAGTAGTCACGCCTGCTAATATTGTCATGGACAGATGCATCTGCAACAGGTAGATAGGAAGTATGAGATCAAGTACTTTTTCCCTCTTGCTGTGTCCCTCACCACCTCCTGCAGACCCAGTCAAGCAATTATGTTCTGCTTGGTTAAGTAGTGGTGCTACCAGGCACTCTTGGCGATGGACATTGAAGACTCCCCTCCAGAGTACACTCTGTGCACTTTCTCACCCTCAACGCTTCTTCCAATTGGTGTTCAATCCACAGGAGAACAGGGGGCGGGGTTGTTTGTGGGTAGGTGGTAACCTACGGTGGTATGTCAATGTAGAGGTAAGTGAATTGGTAACAAGGTGGCATTTGGAGTATAATGTGGGGAAACATGAGGTTATACACTTTAGACATAAGAATAGATCAACAGAATATTTTTTAAAAGTGGAATTTGTAAATGCTGTGGGCTTGGTGTACTGATACCAAGAACACAAAGCTAGTTTGCAGGTACAGCAAGCAATTAGGAATGCAAATGGCCTGTTGCCCTTTAATGCAAGGGAATTAGAATACAAAAAATAAGAATGTTTGCTCCAATTGTATAGGATTTGGTGATAATGTTATGATCCTCGTTGGGAAATTAAGCCAAAATAATAGGCCTACATAGAAATATGCTGATATCACCTTGCAGCCTCTGTGTCCTCCTCACAGCTTGCAATCCCACTCAGTTTTATATCTACCAAACCTAGATACATGAATCAACGTCTCATCTAAGTTATTAGTATAGATTGTGAATAGCTGAGGACGAAGCACTGATTTTTGAAGCATTCCACTAATTACAACCTGGCAAATTGACAAGGTCCCTCAAAATTACTCTGCCTCCTGTCCACTTACCAGCCCTCTATCCATCTGCTAACCACTGTGTCACCTTGCCACCACCATTTCCTCCGGCTGCTTCGGTTTTCTCCGACAGTCCAAAGATGTGCAGGTTAGGTCTTGCTAAGTTTCCCCTTAGTGTCTAAAGGTCACGTGGGGTTATGGGGTTAGGGCGATAGGGGGGGGGGGGGGGGGGGGGGGGGGGGGGGGGGGAGCCTGGGCAGGATGCTTTTCGGAGCTTCAGTGCAGACTTGATGGGCCAAATGGGTTTCTACTGCACTGATTCTTTAAACACTACCCAAAAAATATCAGATGTTCCAAGGACAGTGACAGCAAAAAGCCGAGGTGCTTTTAAAATCTTATGATCATAAGGCGCCCGCCTCACGGCGCTGAGGTCCCAGGTTCGATCCCGGCTCTGGGTCACTGTCCGTGTGGAGTTTGCACGTTCTCCCCGTGTCTGCGTGGGTTTCGCCCCCACAACCCAAAAATGTGCAGTGTAGGTGGATTGGCCACGCTAAATTGCCCCTTAATTGGAAAAAATAATTGGCTAATCTAAATTTATAAAAAAAAAAAAAAAAAATGATCATAAGGCGGGGGGGAGAAATCCAGTCGGGGAGTGGATGGAGACCCCTGGAGTTTCAGTGGTGAGCATGTCCTGAGAGGGGAGGTTGGCAGTGTTCCAAGGACGAGGAGTGGGGAAGTCCCCTCGGGGCTTGGCGGTCTAGGGGATCCCTGTGTGGGTTTGGTGTTGGTCTGTACAATAATTACCCGGAGGTTAGAAGAGTCTTTAATTCTTCTGACATTTTCAGGGTAGCTATTGGTATAATTTGGTTGGAAACATCTGAACTTTGTGATTTAAATTGCAATTTTTCAATGATTCCCACTGCAGTACAATTTGTTATGAATGTTCATGCGAGGGCATCTCAAACCCCAGAACGGAAATTTGAAACGCAGGTTCTTAACTATATATTTTTGAGATTTGGAAAAATGCAAGGAAAGAGAGGAAACCCGGCGAGGTGCTTAAAGTATCTTTTTCATTCTGCTTCTAGGCTAATCTACATCTCACAAGTACTCCGAGCATTCCTACCAATTTCTCTTTTATCCAATTCTTTACTTTTCATTCCAACTTCCTAACACATTGCCTGGGGAAGTTTATGTTTCCAGGCAATTGCCGTGTAAACCTACCTGTTAACTTCCGAGGGGGATTCCCCAGCACCTCTTTGATGTGTTTCTCCCCCACCCCCCCCATCCCGACCAAATATGACTCCTTGGAGCTTGGTTTTTACGGCCCAATATGAGCAAAAGCTTTTCCCAATAGATAAGCGTATAGCCAAGGGGTTGGCCTCAGCTGCTATTTTCTAACCAAAGCCGAGTCAACATGTGCCTATGTGAAATCATTGCACAACGTGCCATTTCAGTAAGTTCTCCAAGTGGGAAATATGCGTTTGGAGATTTATTCTGCACCTCATTTTCAAAAGAGCACATCTGTGTAATTAAGAGTAATTTTTAGATAAATAATCGCTGCAGATTCTTATACATAAATTCAACCTCTCAAGATTCTGTACATGAATTTCATATGCATTTTGAAAAGTTTATTTATAAATGTATACATTTTCTGGAAAACTTTTATAAAGTTACTCTCTGAATTTATCTAGCTGCTCCTACAAAGCTTGCAGTGTGTGGCAATTTGCTTTAGTGTGTTCAAAAGATGACAAAAGGTTTTGACAAACATTATAAAGTCTTCTTTGCCTTGAATGCCTTGTGTATTACAGCATACTCTCCAGAATTCCGCCTTTGGAACAATATTAAAATGAGAGCTGTATAATATAGAGTGGGCATTATTGTGTGGGTTCTCTATTTCTTTCTGAACACAAGGCAGAAGGAAAACGTCAGCAATATCTGGCACAGGGAATAGGTTCTCACCAGGGCACAGAAATAATTAAAAAGTGATTCATAAATGTACACAATTATATTGTGCACAGAATGTTCCAGTCATACATTAAATAATTTCTCTGTGAACTTTCAATAGATAAAATGTTTAATAAAATGAAATAAATCGTCTTCCGTGAAGATTGTTGAGTGTGACAACTCTGATCTGGAATGCATATTCTATATCAAATACACATACTATGGAATTTGTTTTGTGCAATAGGATTAGAGCAATGTTTGAAACCTCAGAAAATGAGGTAATTTCTTCTTGGAATAAATTCAGGAGCAATATTTCTTCCCTTATTTTGCCACTAACATTGCCATTCTGTGCTTAAATCTCTAAAATGTATTTGTTTTTTACTCCTCTAAGGACTTTAAATCATACAATGTTAGAGGGCATTTTATAAAAGTTGAATGTATTCCGAGTCTCCTAATTCAGTTAACCTGTGTAGCTCCCCTTGTGATATTCTATATTCTAGGCAAAAGGCTGAATCTGCCGTGAAGTGGCAATCACCATTGGATTGCCACTCAGCTCCCACCTTCCTACTGAACTGAACTATAGCTCCATATTTTTCACTCGGGCTTCCGTCTCAGGCCTGCTAAGTAATGTGGAGTGTAGCGACTCCTGGAAGCCTTCAGTGCAGTATCGTTAGAGGAAATGAAAACATGCCCCCTTTTCTTTTTTACAGCATTAGCTGCCGTGAACTAGCGAGTTTAAATGTCCTAGCCAATTTGACAGGAGAGGAAGTAAGTGTGTAAGGTAAGTCGGTGAGGGGTTAGGATGGGGTCAAGTGGTCAGGGGGGAGAGAAGATCAGTTGTATAGGTACCCAGGAATCAGAACTGGTTTAGGTGCTTCTAACTTTTCCTGGCTAATTATTCTGCTCAGGGAGTTGGAACCATCTGAAATCTCTGATTTTATTGTAATGTAGGGCGTCTCCAGATGAAGGGCAATTGCCCTCAAAACTTCCCTGGCAATTCCTGTTCAACCCTTGCTTGGGGACCTCCGGGGCAGGGAGGGCCAGCAGCACATTTTCTGGGTAGCTCCTGGCTATTACCATTCAGGTAATGGAAGACCTGGGCCAAAATGTAATCAAGTTCACTATCATTCTGAATTAGGTTTCAAACTTGACTCAGGGGCAGCACAATTACCTCCAAGGATCACATGGTAGACAGTTTAGCATGCAACCTAGATTGACATTTCAGTTTAGTACTGAGGGAGTGCTGCACTGTCAGAGGTGTGGGTGAGACAGGTGGGCCTCTCGGTTGGGCATAAAAGATTTTGTGGCACTATTTGAAAAGAACTGGGGAGATCCCCCTCATCTTGGTCAGTATCTACCCCTCAACCAGCACTGAACTGGACATTATCTCTTTGTCGTTTATGGAAATTTGTTGTACAATCGAAACACTTTTCTGTATATCTTTAGCAATTCTATCACTAACCTATCAAAGAGCAAAATGGATACATGGGATTAGACTGCTGAAATTATTAAGGGATTCATAACAAAACTCAAACCAGAAAAGCAACACTCATGCTGTCCTTAAAACTCCCTTCCTAACAACACTGTGGGTGTAACTGTAGAGTAAACTTGAAAACGACATCAGCGGTGTGAAATATGTAGCACTACAAAATGCAAACTTATTATCCAGCAACTGAACATAAGAACTCATGTGGCACAGGTACTTATCTCATGACATTGTAACATGTTATTTGCTTATAATAGCCAAACTTGCATCATGTTACAAGCTTGCATCACAGAAATGTCAATGATGCTACAGGGCCAGGCAAGTCCCAGTGCTCCTACTCACATTACCATTAAATACATTTAAAGGTTATAATATGCTCAAATGAGATTTAAAAGTATTCAAGTTTCACAGTAAAAATTTATGCCATCATCTTAATCAATCTATTGTCTCACAGCAGAATTGATATAAATGGATCGGTGGATATAATTAATTTGTTTTAAGTTATGGGGTAAAACAACTGACCTAAGCACCCATGCTGCAGAGGGACAAAGTGAATCAGGCATGACTCCTGAGTATTTGTCAGATATCAACTGCTCAAGGTGTGCTCATGTCAAAACCTCGCAGTCACCCAGTGTCCCAGTTATCCCCTATTTATGTGTTTTCCTTAATGTAATTGATATGAACAAACCTTAACAATATAATTGATATTTACAAACCTTGACAATGTGACTAACATGCACAAATCATAACATACACAAATCACAACAATGTAATTAACATTAACAATTTAGACAAGCAACAGAGAGCAACCAACACCAAGGATCAAGATTCTAGCTCAGAGTCAAAGCTATGAAGAGAAATCTGTATTAGGGAAAGATGGCAAGAAAAAAAATAAAGGCTTTGCAAAAATAGTTATTTTTACCATATTTACCAAGAAACAAATTTTTACACAAAAGCAAAAATATTCTGTATGCTGGAACTTCACTGGGGAGACCAAATGAAGGTTGGGTGACCACATTCCGAAAACCTCTGTTAGTCTGAGCGTGCCCTTAAGCGTCTGGTTTCCTTTCATTTTAATTCTCTACGTTGGTCTCATGCTGACCTTGCTATCTTGGTCTCTTGCAGTGTCCAAATGAAGTGCAACAGAACAAGGAAAATAACTTAATCTTTCCATTGGACACATTATAGTCTTCCAGACTCTATGCGAGTTTCACAATTTGGATTGCAGTCTCTGTTCTATTTGGTTTCCTTTTCTTTCATAAGTTTCAATTTTACTCATTATTTTCGCTTTTGGATAGCAGCTGTTTATCATTCTGTCATTCATGCCTCCTCTGCACATCTTTTGTTTCTTTACTTGTCCCATTACAATGGTATTTGGCCTTGTATCACAACCCTTTTACCAATTAACTGCTCCTGTCTTCCAATCTATCATCGGCCTTTCCTTTCTGTTCTTTTTCTCACCCTTCCCCTGTTCACTTGCTCAAAACTGTTATGTTTCTCCTTGAAATGAATATCGTCCTAAAATGCCAACTCTCGTTTGTTTCTGCACAGATGTATTTCCAGCACCTTTATCACAATATCCTGTAACCTAGATTGGAAGGAACATATAACATCTTCAGAGTTGGGGCAGAGAAAACAGTTTTATTAGGTTTGAAATTTTCAGGATCCACTTACTTCCTTCACACATCAGAATAGACTCAACTGCTAAAATAAATTGAACTTTAGCCAGGCCTGTGAACAACATTTTGCAGAATGGTGGTCAAAACGTGTTCTTACATAACTTGGCCTTTACATCCTGTCAATTAAGTTTCCTTCCTAGGATTTTCCTCATTTTGCAATCCATTTTCTATGAATCCATCTCAAGTACTTCCCAGGAATACTGCTACTCATTCAAGATGTAGACCAAAACCAGCAACAAAAAATTAAGAAGTAACTTTCAAGGTCTCAGGCAATGCATAATTAATGCAGGTTACACCGGTAAATCCATAGATAGGAAAATACTTTCCTTTACGATCAAAGCCTGTTAATTCTTTCTAAAGATTTGTTGTTGTCCCTCGTTACTAGAAGAGGCTGTTTTGCTCAATACAAATACATGGTTTACTTGCAACTATAATTTAAGTCAGATGCCCAATTTCAAACAGCTGATGATCTTCATATCCACAATTATACAATGATGCTGTTCTTTCCATCATTTAATTTTTCAAAAGTATCATGTTGTTTGCCATGAATCCATGCTTTGTAAGTTATAGAACAGTACAGCACAGAACAGGCCCTTCGGCCCTCAATGATCACCCTACTTAAACCCACGTAACCCGTATACCCGTAACCCAACAATCCCCCCATTAACCTTACACTACAGGCAATTTAGCATGGCCAATCCACCTAACCCGCACATCTTTGGACTGTGGGAGGAAACCGGAGCACCCGGAGGAAACCCACGCACACACGGGGAGGACGTGCAGACTCCACACAGACAGTGACCCAGCCGGGAATCGAACCTGGGACCCTGGAGCTGTGAAGCATTGATGCTAACCACCATGCTACCGTGAGGCCGTTGCTCGGATTTATAGTGGAAGTGCCACAGGAAAAACAGCAAACCAAATTAATGATCCCAATCAAGCAAATTAGCATCTAATGATCAAAAGCTTTTCACAAATATCCCTCCTTCCCAATTAAGAGAGTAAAACATTTCAAGCTGGCCATCTCAAGGATCAGGTAGCAGTTACAGCTTCTGGAAAGGTAAACCAAAAGAAGATAGTCACCTCCACAGGGTCGGCTTCACCATTAAAAATTAACTGTAGTTAGCTGTCTCAGCCACTCCCCTTGAGGGACAAATGTACACTTCATGACTCTTCGGCTCATCCTAGCCCAGAACCAGTGTGCCAAATCCCTCCGTGTACACCCCAACACCGAAGCTATGGCCGAGTACAAAGAGGAACTTTACTCCAGTCTCGAACAATTCTTAGTCTAAGTCACAATGGGTGACAAGCTGATCCCCCTAGCTGACTTCAACACCAGAGTTGGAAAAGACACAGAACTCTGGAAGAGGGGGTCGGGAAATCCAACACCAATGGTTCCCTGCACCTGACAAAATACTTAGAACACAGTCTTGACACAACCAATGCCGTGTTCCACCAGAGAGACAAGTGCAAGGCCTCACGGCAACATCCTTGCTCCAAACACTGGCAACTGCTCAACTATGCCATTGTCCAAGTGAAGGAATGCATGGATGTGTTTATCATGCGCGTCACGACAGGATCCAACGTCGACTCTGGATGGACTGTTGTCTAATCCGACCTGTAGTCAACATCAATGTCGCCCTAAAGGAAAGATGGCAACAGAAACTGTTCCAGGAAATCAATGCTGAGGCACTCAAAGATCTTGATAAAAGAGCCCTATTAAGCCAACCCCTCACTGCCAACCTGATGAGCCAGGGATGCAGTGTCCACAGCAGCTGGTCTGCCCTCGAGGCCTCCATTATCAGCACCTGCGAGAGATGCTTGGTCACTCGACCAGGAAAGATTGGTTTGATGAGAATGACCAGGAGATCCAGCAGTTGATAAGCCACAAGTGCAATGCTTTTCTTAACCAGAAACAGCAACCCAACTCGAGAGCAAGAAAGGAGCTCCACAGATGTCTAAAGGCTGTGATCCAGCAAAGAAAACCTAAAGAACAGATGTTGGATGGAGAACGTGCATGAGATCCAGCAGTTATCTGACAACCATGGCGCATGAGGTTTCTTTTGCGCAGTCAAGACCACTTATGGTCCAAGCATCCAAGGCCTCACCTCACTGCTGACGCGAATGTAGGAGGTGCTCATCAAGAACAGCAAGGCTGTCAGCACTTGCTAAAAGAAGCACTTATCAGGAACTCGATCTCCAACATGAGTGTTCTCAACTCCATCCCTCAGCTTGCTTCCAGCCACCATCTCAACAAAACCCCAATCCAGCACAAGGTAGGAAAGACCACCTGTCTGTCAGCTAAAGAACAACAGTAATTACAGATGAAATAACCTCCCATCAGCTACAGGGAAGGCTGTTGCAAGAGTCCCCCTTAATTGCCTTCACCACGTGGCTGAAGACTTCCTCTCAGAGTTGCAATACATGATGGGGTAGATCTTCACTGTGCGGCAACTACTGAGAGAAATGCAGGGAACAGCGCTAACTATTGTACATGGCCTTCTTTGACCTTACGAAGGCCTTTGACACTGTCAACCATGAGAGATTATGGAGCTTCCTCTATTTCAGCTGCCCTCAAAGGTTTGTCACCATCCTCCACCTACTCCACGATAACTGCAAGGCATGATCCTGACCAAAGGATCCATCACTGACCCAATTCACGTTCCAATTGGGGTCAAGCAACACTGTGTCATTGCACCAATGTTCTTCTCACTCTTCCTTGCTGCAATGCTTCATCCCATCCCCAACAAGCTCCCTGCTGGCGTGGAGCTAAATTATAGAACAAACGGGAATCTGTTCGAACTCTGCATCTGTTCGAACTCTGCCCCCGCAGCCCAGTTCCAAGTGTTTTCTCTGTCTTCTGTCACTGAACTACAGTATGCAGATGACATGCTTGCATCTGCGCACACTTGAAGGCCGAGCTCCAAGACATCGTCAACACCTTCACAGAGCATTGGCCTGACACTAAACATCCATAAGACAAAGGTCTTCTACCAACCTCCCCCTGCTACACTGCACTACCCCCTGATAATCAAAATCCAAAACGTGGCCTTGGACAACGTGGACAGACAGCTTACCATAGCTTGGGAGCCCACTGTCAACAAGAGCAGACATGGACGATGAGATTCAGCATCGTCTTCAGTGTGCCAGAGCAGCCTTCGATCGCCGAAAGGAGAGAGTGTTTCAACACCAGGACCTCGGACCTGGCACCAAACTCATCACTGACAAACAGAAGTGATACCCATCGTCCCATATGGCTCAGAGATATTGACTATGTACAGCAGGCATCTCACAACCCTGACAAAGTACCATCAGTCAGGCCTCCACAAGATCTTCAAATTCATTGTAAGGGAAGGGGGGGGGGGGGGGGGGTCCCAACATCAGTGCTTTCACTCAGGCCAACATCCCCAGCATCGATCTACTCTGCTGGGCCGGCCACATCATTGACACAAGACTCCTGAAACAAGTGCTCTACACAGAGTTTCGACAACGCCAAGTGAGCCCAAGGAGGGCCAAAGAAACGCTTCAAGGATACTCTCAAGGACTCCTTGAAAAACTGCAACATTCCCACCAACACATGGGTACCCCGGCTCATGATTGCCAAAGTGGAGGAAAAACATCTGTGAAAGAGCTGAACACCTGGAGTTTCATCGTCAAGCGCAAACTGAAGCCTAGTATCGACAGCGAAAAGAGCGTGTAGCAACCCGGGCACCACACCCACCCGCTCCTCCAATTACCGTCCACTCCACCTGTGACAGAGACTGTAGGCCATGCATTGAACTCCTCAGTCACCTGAGAACTCATGTTTAGTGTGGAAGCAAGTTACTGTCAGCTCAGAGGGACTGCCCAAGAGAAAGAAAGAAATAATTTCACAGACAACAAATACACCAGAATTACATGTGGTTTGGAAAGTTGAATTCAGAAAATGTAGCAAAACTCAAACTCAGAATGTTAAGACAAGTAAGACTGGAAATTGAAATCTTGAAACTTATGCCAAGAAATCAAAAAAATAACCAAACGAGTCATCATGTTACGAAGTGGAACATGTAATTTGCGTGGGAAACAGAAAAAATAGTTAATGATACTGGGAAATTTCAGCTGCAAAACTGTTTTCCATGAGCAAGCTGGTTCCCTACTTTCCAGTCACCACTGCCTAAAGATTGCACCTCGTTATACTCTGATTGCCACCAATTAATTTGTTTGTGGCACTAGAGATAGTGGATGCATTGGTTATGATATTTCAAAATTCCCTGGATTCTGGAACGGTCCCGGTGGATTGGAAAAACGCTAATGTAACTCCCCTATTCAAAAAGGGAGATAGCCAGAAAGTAGGTAAGCTTGACCTCTGTGGTGGGGGAGTTGCTGAAATCAATCATTAAGGAGGAGGTGACTGAACATTTGGAAAGACAAAGCTCAATCCGCCATTGTCAGCATGGTTTTATGAAGGGCAAGTCATGCTTGACAAATTGCTTGAGCTCTTTGAGGACATAACCAGCAAGATGGATAATGGGGAACCTGTGGATGTGGTATATCTAGACTTCCAGAAGGCGTTTGACAAGGTGTCGCATAAAAGATTGATCCAGGTGGTAGAATACTAGATTGGATTGAGGATTGTCTGATTGACAGAAAGCAGAGGATCGGGTTTAATGGGTCCTTCTCTGGCTGGCGAGCTGTAACTAGTGGGGTGCCGTAGGGTTCAATCCTCAGACCTCAACTATTTACAATCTATATAAATGATCTACAAGCAGCGACAGAGTGTAACATGGCAAAATTTGCGGATGAGACTAAAATAGGTGGGAAAGCAGGCAGTGAAGAGGAGATACTGATTTTACATGTGGATATAGATTGGGCCAAAATTTGGCAGATAGAGTTTAATGTTGATACATGTGAGGTCATCCATTTTGGCCGAAAAAAGTCAGGTAAATTATCTAAATGGAAAGCAGATTCAAAATGCGACTGGGCAGAGGGATCTGTGTATCTTTGTTCATGAATCGCAGAAAGTCTGTATGCTGGTACAAAATGTAATAAGAAACGTAAATGGAATGTTAGTGTTTATTGCAAAACGACTGGAGTATAAAAGTAGGGAAGTATTGTTGCAATTGTATAGGGTGTTGGTGAAACCACATCTTATTTGAGGAAGGATGTGGTGGCATTGGAAGCAGTTCAGAGGAAGTTTACCAGATTGATTTCGGGGACAAAGGAGTTGATCTATGAGGAGAGATTAAACAGTTTGGGCTTATATTCGCTGGAGTTTAGAAGGATGAGAGGGGATCTGATCGAGGGATATCAAATACTAAAAGGGATTGATAAAGTAAGTGTGGACCAAATGTTTCCTCTTGTGGGACACTCTAGAATAAGAGGTCACAGATATAGGTTCAGTGGCGGTAGATTGAAAAATGAGATGAGGAGGCACTACTTCTCGCAGAGGGTGGTGAACTTGTGGAACTCGCTGCTCCATAGTGTGGTGAAGTCCGAATCATTAAATGGTTTCAAGAGGTAGATATATATATTTCTGATTTTAAAAATGGGTTAAAAGGCTATAGGGAACAGGTAGGGGGGTGGCTTTGAAACCGAGAAGAGATCAGCTATGATCTGATTGAAGGCCTGAAGTGCCTACCTCTGCTCCTAATTCCTATGTTCAGATTGTTAACCTTCAATTTACCTTTGACCCCTCCTCAGATAACTTAGGTTACATTTCCAGCTTCAGACCATCTTAGCTTCAAGTTTTTAGCCCCTCTTGGTATCTTCTAGAAGCTCAGCTGACTACCATTTCTCTCTAAAGAGGCTCTGCTTCTGACTTCTTGGCAAGCTTCGCCTTGGATTTTTCCATCTCGCCTGAACAGTTATATCTTTACTCCTTGTACCAACATTCTTCAGTTCCTCTTTTTTCTTTTTATTATTTTCAATCAGGTTTGAGCTTGGTTTGATCTTGTCCCATCCACAAATACAAAGCGGTGTCGCCCCAGTTCCAAGATCACCAGCTCCTTAATTTTATCCATCTATCAGTTTGCGTCAGTGATAGCGCACCGACCTCCGAGAACAAATCTAGACAGCACATTCAGCGCTAACATCGTCCAGTTACGACATTACAGTGAGGCCCCATCTGCCTTTTCAGGTAGGCGTAAAAGATGCCATGACACTTATTGAAGAGGCAGAGACTTCTCACTCTCAGAAAGTAATTATCACCACACAAACGGCATCAAAATTGATCATCTGGTCATTTATCTTATTCATGTTTGTGGATCCTTGCAGTGTCCATGTTGGCCAATATGCCAGTGACGACACTTTGAAAGTGTTTTTTTGGCTGTGAAGAACTTTTGGATATCCTGAAGATATGAAAGGCATTAACAGAAAAAGGAAGCATTTTCTTTTTCTCATTTTGTGCCATTTGATACCTTTTTTTAAAAAAAAAATCCCACAACCTTCTTCAACCCCTTATTACCACTTTCACCCCCCCCTCATTTTTCCAAGATCCTATCGGCCACCAGGCCCTTGAACTCAAATTCGCATATCATACTACTTTTATTTCAAAACCTTACTGAAGACTTTTTCAGCTGTACTCCAGGAAACACAAACAAAATTTGTTAGGCAGCTGTTAATTAGAAATCCAGCCAATTTACTCTCTTCTACATTTATTTTCAAATGTTCTTTCCATTAAGGCGCAAGTTTAACATGGCCAATCCACATACCCTGCACATCTTTAGGTTGTGGGGGTGAGACCCACACAGATACGGGGAGAATGTGCAAACTCCACAGGGACAGTGACCCATGGCCAAGATTGAACCCGGGTCCTCGGCGCTGTGAGGCGGCAGTGCTAACCACTACGCCACCTTGGTGCCCCTCTTCTACATTAATAACCAGTAGTGTTTGTACCTCAATGCACCTTACATGAAACTTTCTGCCTGCATTTGGTGATTGGGAACATGAAAATATGGTTTCATGAAACAGCACATGGAATACCAAGGTCAAGTGAAGATAATAAAAAAAACAAATAATGCAATGAAAAGGAGTAACAAGTTAGCTGACCTTACTTACCTGTAAAATATATGGCACTGTCGATTTTGCCGGTGAGCAGGGCAGGTCAGCTTGGATAAACTGCATTAAATGTGGGATACACTTTGAACATTCAGCAATTATATTCTTACGACAAACTTTGGGATCCATACTTACAACAAACTCTGTGTTTTGCTCAAAACTCAAGTTTGTTTCAAAATATTACACAATGCTATTCTGGTTTCAAATAACTGTACTTGGGATTCCAGTTTAAAGTCACTTTAATTTCATAAACAAGCACAAGTATGACAACTTGATTTATGAATTCAAGTACCCAGTGAAGACCTAATTTCAACTACAGTTAAGGTAGAATTGCAGAAGAATCATGTTCTATCTTGTCAACATTTTCTTTCAAAGAGTGAACTAACCCCCTTGAGATTTTTGCATTTCAGAACGACACAGAAAACAAGTTTGAGCAAAGAACGCTATATGGAAGTACATAAAATATATAGCACAGAAACAAGCCCATTCAGCCCAGTCCAGGCCGGCATTATTCAAACCATTTAGAGGACATTTTTAAAATAAGATTTCTAACACACATGCAATATTGATAGTTTAAGCCGAAAGTCACAGAGCTGGATAGAACCAGTTTAAAATTATTGCACTCTTGCTGGGCTACTGCTGACAGTTACTTCATTTATTTTTTGCTGCCTCTTTACTTTACTTTCTGCTGCCTCTTTACTTTACTTTCCTAATTTATGCTTCTTTTAACCTCTTCCACCAGCTACTTCGTTCATTCCTAGAACCGCCATTTATTATTTCTGCCGCTTTTCCACCTTGTTGCTTTTCATTCCAGTTTTCAATTTCATGAAGTCCCTACTATGCTCCCCCAATACAATCAAATGAGCTTCGCCCAAAGTGAGATAGTGACCTCAAATTGCAGTATTCATGGTATCACAACAACCACCATTTTACCAACATTCAGAGGACAATACTAGAATCGATCGTTAGGGATGAGATTTCTAAATTCTTGGAAGAGCAGGGTCGGATTAGAACAAGTCAACATGGATTTAGTAAGGGGAGGTCGTGCCTGACGAACCTGTTAGAATTCTTTGAGGAGGTGACAAGTAGGTTAGACCAGGGAAACCCAGTGGATGTGGTCTATCTGGATTTCTAAAAGGCCTTTGATAAGATGCCACACAGGAGGCTGCTGAGTAAGGTGAGGGCCCATGGTGTTCGAGGTGAGCTACTGGCATGGGTTGAGGATTGGCTGTCTGACAGAAGGCAGAGAGTTGGGATAAAAGGTTCTTTTTCGGAATGGCAGCCGGTGACCAGCGGTGTCCCACAGGGTTCAGTGTTGGGGCCGCAGCTGTTCACCATATATATTAACGATCTGGATGAAGGGACTGGGGGTATTCTAGCGAAGTTTGCCGATGATACAAAGTTAGGTGGTCAGGCAGGTAGTGCTGAGGAAGTGGGGAGGCTGCAGAAGGATCTAGACAGTTTGGGAGAGTGGTGCAGGAAATGGCTGATGCAATTCAACGTGAGAAAATGTGAGGTCTTGCACTTTGGAAAAAAGAATCCAAGCATAGACTACTTTCTAAACGGTGAGAAAATTCATAATGCCAAAGTACAAAGGGATCTGGGAGTGCTAGTCGAGGATTCCCTAAAGGTAAACATGCAGGTTGAATCTGTGATTAAGAAAGCGAATGCAATGTTGTCATTTATCTCAAGAGGGTTGGAATATAAAAGCAGCGATGTGCTACTGAGCCTTTATAAGGCTCTGGTTAGGCCCCATTTGGAGTACTGTGTCCAGTTTTGGGCCCCACATCTCAGGAAGGACATACTGGCACTGGAGCGTGTCCAGCGGAGATTCACACGGATGATCCCTGGAATGGCGGGTCTAACATTTGATGAACGGCTGAGGATCCTGGGATTGTATTCATTGGAGTTTAGAAGGTTAAGGGGAGATCTAATAGAAACTTACAAGATAATACATGGCTTAGAAAGGGTGGACGCAAATAAACTGTTTCCGTTAGGCGAGGAGACGAGGACCCGTGGGCACAGCCTTAGAATTAGAGGGGGTAAATTCAGAACAGAAATGCGGAGACATTTCTTCAGCCAGAGTGGTGGGCCTGTGGAATTCATTGCCGCGGAATGCAGTGGAGGCCGGGACGCTAAATGGCTTCAAGGCAGAGATAGATAAATTCTTGATGTCGCTAGGAATTAAGGGCTACGGGGAGAATGCTGGTAGGTGGAGTTGAAATGCCCATCAGCCATGATTGAATGGCGGAGTGGACTCGATGGGCCGAATGGCCTTACTTCCACTCCTATGTCTTATGGTCTTATGGTCTTAATACCCAGATGGTTCAAATGTCAGAAGTCAAAATTACGCGTAAAACAGAGACAGCAGACTATTAGTATTAACAGCCAGTGAAAATCTGTTTCCAATTATTGTCGAACAAATCTGTTGGTATCAAAGAAAACAATCCACTTGTGATAACACTGCATGCATACTGTGATTGGGAGCTCTTCTGTCCCAGGCTGCTCAGCCAAATTTTCCAAAAGCAACACCTATCCAATGCCTCTACATTTTAACAGGGAGGAAACCACATATAACATGGACTTCCCCGAACACTGAGTTATATAACATGGACTTCGCCAAACACTGAGTTAGAGTGCCTTTTGTGACATTACTGACATAAAATATGACGGGCAGATGAACAACCACTTCAGCAAATGTGAGTTTTAGAATTGTCTAGTAACGAGAGAACAGTAGTACTCTTTGTGGTAAAATGGCCACGGCATGAATATTAGGCCCAAAACAATTGGTTACCTTAAATTAAATCACAGTTAGAACCACAGACAGGCCTGATGGGAATTCAAAGAGCCAAATTTGAATGCACTGGTTAGAGACAAGCAAGCCAGGGCAAGTCTGGACTTGTCCTGTAAGCAGGACATTATCAGCCCTATTCAGATGGATCGATTGTTGCGGATTGCCCAAATGCAGCCAGACTTTCTGGTACCATGATTTCCTGCCTTTACCTCATATGGGATAAGGATACGTGTGGACAATGCACCTAAGGATGGACCCTGGGGGGAATTCTCGAGGTCCTGCAGAGTTGGAATCAACAATTCAGGGGCAGCACGGTGGCACAGTGGGTTAGCCCTGCTGCCACACGGCGCAGAGGTCCCAGGTTCGACCCCGGCTCTGGTCACTGTCCGTGTGGAGTTTGCACAATCTCCCCATGTTTGCGTGGGTTTCGCCCCTACAACCCAAAGATGTGCAGGCTAGGTGGATTGGCCACGCTAAATTGCCCCTTAATTGGAAAAATGAATTGGGTACTGTAAATTATTTTTTAAAACAACTCCATTAGGTGTTGCGACCCCCATCCAGTGACCTCATTGGCTGAGGGCCAGAGAAGCTTCTGGAAGGGCACGAAGCGGGCGATAAGAAGGGACACCAAGGGACCCTCCCCAGCGAAAACTCGACATGGAGAAGACTCGGCAGCAAACCTTAAAATGGACGGAAGAGACACGCAAGAACCAACTTCACAGAAGAGGGCCTTGAGATAACTTGAGGATCGGAAGATTGGATCCGCAGCTTGATCAGTTCATCGGCATGGGTGGTATTAGAATCTTGGGCAGATAATATTGGGGTTAAATTGGAAAAGTAACTGTTTTATTGTGTTTATGAATAAATATGGGTTGAATTGTGAACCAGTGTTTGTCCTTTGCTCATCTCACAAATAAGAACATAAGAACATAAGAACTAGGAGCAGGAGTAGGCCATCTGGCCCCTCGAGTCTGCTCCGCCATTCAATGAGATCATGGCTGATCTTTTGTGGACTCAGCTCCACTTTCCGGCCCGAACACCATAACCCTTAATCCCTTTATTCTTCAAAAAACTATCTATATTACCTTAAAAACATGTAATGAAGGAGCCTCAACTGCTTCACTGGGCAAGGAATTCCATAGATTCACAACCCTTTGGGTGAAGAAGTTCCTCCTAAACTCAGTCCTAAATCTACTTCCCCTTATTTTGAGGCTATGTCCCCTAGTTCTGCTTTCACCCGCCAGTGGAAACAACCTGCCCGCATCTATCCTATCTATTCCCTTCATAATTTTAAATGTTTCTATAAGATCCCCCCTCATTCTTCTAAATTCCAACGAGTACAGTCCCAGTCTACTCAACCTCTCCTCATAATCCAACCCCTTCAGCTCTGGGATTAACCTAGTGAATCTCCTCTGCACACCCTCCAGTGCCAGTACGTCCTTTCTCAAGTAAGGAGACCAAAACTGAACACAATACTCCAGGTGTGGCCTCACTAACACCTTATACAATTGCAACATAACCTCCCTAGTCTTAAACTCCATCCCTCTAGCAATGAAGGACAAAATTCCATTTGCGTTCTTAATCACCTGTTGCACCTGTAAACCAACCTTCTGTGACTCATGCACTAGCACACCCAAGTCTCTCTGCACAGCGGCATGCTTTAATATTTTATCGAGCACCTGGGTAAAACATTTTACTAATAAACTGGTCAAAGTCTTTGATAATTTCCAGACAACATTGGTGCTCCTGGGTGGTCTTCGATAAGAGTGCCCGAATGGCTCCAAATTCGAACCGCCAACATCGTATCCTCCAACATCCAACCTGAGTCTGAATTAAGAGGTCAGTCACCCCACATGACAGCCAGGATTCAAGTGGGTGTGAGAGTACAGGCATCCGACCAGTAAAATGCGTCATAAACCAGGGGTGTGATTCTCCCATCGGGCGGCTAAGTGCCGACGCCGGCGTAAAAACCTGAGTGTTTTACGCCGGCGTCAGCGCCCGTTCCGGGACCCGATTCTCCGGGCCACAGTGGGGTAGCACGGCGCTGGAGCGGCCCACGCTGCTCCAGCTGCCGATCCCAGCGTGAACCTGGCGCCGCAGGGTCCGCGCGTGCGCAGTTGGGCCGGCGCCAACTAGCGCATGCCACCTTACTTGAGCTACGGAGTGCCAGGTAATGGCAATAAATGACTCCAAGGGGCCATTTGTGGCAAAACAAAGGGGAAGGATCCAGGGAAACAGCCAAACAGGCCCGAGCCCTAAGCCTAACCCTGAAAATATTTGTAGACAAACCTTCTGTGGTTGAAGATGGGAACAGAAAGACATCTATGTGGAGGATCAGCAAGACAAGCCCCCGAGGGAGATAGCCTTAAAGCCTCCTTCTCAGATGTGCGCTCAGGCTGCGAAGCTAGCTGCCGTAGCTTACGTGGTCAGCTAACCTGACCAGTTCCCCAGAGTGGCAGATATTCATTCCGACAGCATATATATCTGCACTAGTTGAACTGACTTCCTGCCACTGGGGGAAGCTAGAGAATTAGTCTTGGCAGACGGGAAACCTTTACCCGTCTTTAAATTTATTTTTCAGACTGCCCAAGACCGTGAGTACGGCATCATTAAAGTTACAGCCCATCACAGAACATCCCCAATTGGGAACATAAGGGCAGATGAATTGGCCAAGCAGGGGGAACCATGGCAACCCCTGATTACCGAGCGGATCAATGCCGTCACTGCCGTCACTGTAAGCCAGATAAGGTCGAAGACCTTAAACAAGTGTGGAACAACAACCAAGACCTGAAACAGATTCAGGAAGGGGTACATCCGCCTTCTTTGACAAGTGGTGGGATACAATTACGATAAAGAATGAGTTCGTCCTTAAGGGTGGCCTGTACGTGGTACTGATTAGGAACCGCAACCAAAGTATTTACCAACACCACGATGTCCAGGGCCATCAAGGGGCAGGAGCCACGTGTGAATGAATTAAGGGTTGTGCTAGTGGTCAGATACAGATAAAGATGTGTGACATTACATCGATAACTGCAAAGTCTGCACCCAAAACAATCCTGACAGGTCTGCCCACAAGGGAGAACTGAGGCATATCTGACCAATAGAAGGCCCCTGGACAAATCTTCAGATTGATTACACCAACGCCTTACTGCCCAGCACAGGAGGTTACAAATACATTCTCCTAGTTGTCATCGACACTTCAAGTAAATGGGTGGAAGCATAACTCACTCGAGCCAATACGGCCAAAGTCATAGCAAATATCCTAGTGCAGCAAATCTTCACTCGGTGGGGTCTCCCTCTATTATAGATTCAGACCAAGGCACTCATTTCACCACCCAGGTGATACAGAAGATGAACTTATTTGGGATCCACATTGGGTATCATCCTCAATCCAGCGGGATAGTGGAAAGGATAAACCGCACCCTCAACGAAATGATCTGTAAGACCGACCAACAACATAACCACAACAGGAACAAAGTCCTGCCGTTTATTCTAATGATAGTACAGAACTCAGTTTCCAGTCCTACCTGGTTCACCCCCATGTCCTCATGACAGGGCGACGTAAGAGAGGGATCGCATCCCTGCCATGGCTGGATTGATCAAAACTGAGCTCACAGCCCTTAGCCATGATACCACATTCAAAACACTGCTGAAAATGTTCAAGCTGCACAACTGGCAGCAGATGTTAAAATGGAGAAAAGGAAGACGCATGATTAAAGCATACGTCGATGGTAAGGTGAACCCCACTGAGTATGAGGTCGTGCAAAAGGTAATGTTTCAAGTACGTATTCCGATCCCCGAGATACATGGGACCCTCCTCAGTGGTAGATAAGGCGAGCCCATTCATTTACTGGGTACTAAGGAATTCCAGGAAGCTCCCAAAACAATGATGATGTCCACACTGACTCTTACCACCTTTTACAGATGCACCATAGAAAGCATCCTATCTGGCTGCATCACAATCTGTTATGGCAACTGCTTGGTCCAAGACCGCAAGAAACTTCAGAGAGTCGTGAACACAGCCCAGTCCATCAAATGAACCCGCCTCCCATCCATTGACTCTATCTACACCTCCCGCCCGTTGCCAGGGGAAAGTGGGCAGCATAATCAAAGACCTCTCCCACGCGGCTTACTCACTTTTTCAACTTCTTCCATTAGGCAGGAGATACAAAACTCTGAGAACACGAACAAACAGATTCAAAAACAGCTTCTTCCCCGCTGTTAACAGACTCCTAAATGAGCCTCTTATGGACGGACCTGATTAATACTACATTCCTGTTTGCTTCACCCGATGCCGGTGTCTATGTATTTACATTGTGGACCTTGTGTTCACCTATTATGTATTTTCATGTACTAAATGATCTGTTTGAGCTGCTCGTAGAAAAATACTTTGCACTGTACCTCGGTACACGTGACAATAAACAAATCTCGCTGGAGGGCCTTGACCCTGACCCTTGGCTTCCAGTTCTACCGCCACAGAACCCGGTCGTGAAAATCCGGCTAATGGCAGCAAGGAGGAAGAAACAAGTCACGATTGAGCCACACACTCTCAAGGGCAAACTGGTGCCGGGATCCCTGGAAGCACCTGATGCAGCACTCAAATGAGGTGGTGATGGAAAAGTGGCTCCCAAGTAGCCAGAGCCTGCCCATTTCAATAAATCACCACCTTAGGAATAATGCAGGGGCTCTACCGTCCCTTACTGTAAATAGGAGAATGTACATTCTTTACCCTTTTAAAAAAAAACCGTGACCCTGCGACAGGCCCCTTGTTTTCTTTCCCGTGATACAGTCTTTCTTCCTCCTTTAATTTCACGGAGGAAAATCTCCATGAGTTGACAGCAGATACTGGTTCTGCTTGATGAATAAATGTCTTCCACTGGGTGCAGGTTTCCCTTGACTTTTATATAAGCTCATTCTCTGTTACTTTGTGAGGACAGCATAAACCACCCAGAACTTCCCCCTGCAGTGCCATTTTTGGTGTTCGGGTTTTAGTTCCTCGTAACCCTTTGGTAGGAAACCGATTCTTCTCTTCATAGTCTTAGGTAACCCCGAAAGGGCTTTCACCTGCGGGGTCATTTCCTATGGAGTTAGTTCCTTCGTAACCCTTTGGTAGGAAACCTATTTATTGTCTTTGTTCATCACCGTAAGAAACCCCTACAGGGCTTTCACCTGCGTGGTCATTTCCTGTAATTGGGTTTAGTTAAAACCATTTGTTCTACGCAACTTCCACTTGTGCAATTCTGCCTTGTGGCCACAATTCATCATCCCAGGAAAGGACCCCATTAAACATGAATGGCTAGACTACACTGATTTGGAGTAGACACAGACCTCCACAGGGTTTTCCGAGACCATCATTCCCTATGTTTAGGTTTAGTTAAAATCTACTCTTCTCATCTGTACGATTTCCGCTTGTGTGACTCTGCCTTGTGTCACAGCTCATCATCCCAGTAAAGCAACCAAATTAAACACAAATGCCAGGCTACCCCAGATTCTGGGATAAAATAACAAAATCCATGGCATAACCTAAAATGAGAATCAATTGATATTATAATGGGGATTAGTAAAGATGTGTGAGCCAGCATCTGGTGGGCGGGATAATGGTGAGAAGAAATCAGATCTTAAGGAATATAGGTTGAGCATCCCTTATCCGAAATCTGAAAAATTCCAAAATTCGCACTTTTGTTTGAGCACGCCGCACATGCAGTTCCCAACATGCGCTGCACACGTGCAGTTCCCAACACGCACCGCACATGCGCAGTTCCCAATGCGAATTTACACTTGGTACAAGTGTAAATTCAGAATTGAGGGTCAGGATTTAACATAAGGATTTAAATGACATATGAAATGTCATTGTCCGTAAACGCACATCAACTCCCATTCACCCATCCCTGCCAAGTCTCAAAGTTAAAATTCTTAACCTTGTGTTCAAATCTCTAAATGGGTTTGCCCCATCCAATCTGAGAAACAGTCAACAATTTACAACTCTGAAATCATTGTGCTCTTCCAATTCTAGTGTCTTACTCATCCGAGATTTCCACTGCCCCTTTCTTTTGGCGACCATATCTTCTTCTCAGACATTCGCATTGAAATTCCCTCCGTCACCTCTCCAACTCCTTCTTCCTTCCTTTAAGCTGCTGCTCCTTATCGCTGACTAAGCTTTTGGTCACTTGTCCGAAAATTCCATTGTGGCTTGATGTCAAATTTTATTCATTAACCCTCCTTTGAAGCAGCATGCACCATTTTACTGCATAAATGAGTCAATACATTACGGTTTTCCTCTTCTATCTCTTATGTCGTGATGATTTTTATTACATTACAAGTTATATCAATGCAAGTTTTATTCTTGCTATAGTGCCTAATAATACAGGTGAAGAATGTAGTGTATCATGGATGTCTTTTGTAATTAGGAGAGCTTTATTTAAAAAAAAGAATGCTTCATGGTGCGCACATATGCAAAATGCAGGAAGCTTTTAGCAAAATATTTTCAGCCCCCTATTGCAAAGGTGCACAATTAGGTATGTACTAATAACAAATACCAAGTCAATAATGAAGTAGAACAAAGTCTTCACATAAAATTGAGAGTACTAAAAAAGCAGATTTCAAAGCTATAATTTTAAATAATAATTTCTGAGGTGTCAAACAATGAGTCTCATGTTAAAAACAATTTGAAAAGCTAATGCAATTGAGGATTACAGTTTGACAGTGTTCCTTAAGACTTAAAACAATTTTGGCTACTACAATAACTCTGGAGTCAAATATGTACAGCCTTTAAATACAAATGCTACATTTGATCAGAGAATCAACATTACAATAGCGGGGTAAGGTGGCTCAGTTGTTTTGTGGGGTGAGGGACATGTGCTTTGAATTTGTAATAATGATTCTCTTAATCGGAGGGCAAACATAATAGTATTCTCCATATAATTGTTATCATGGCGCATCTTTCCTGGATTTAAAATATGTTGAATGGTGCATTACTTACTTGTAGGAGGTAGGCAGAGAGCAGGAAATTATAGGCCAGTGCGCTTAACTTCGGTAGTAGGGAAGATGCTGGAATCTATCATCGAGGAAGAAATAGCGAGGCATCTGGATAGAAATTGTCCTATTGGGCAGACGCAGCATGGGTTCATAAAAGGCAGGTCATGCCTAACTAATTTAGTGGAATTTTTTGAGGACATTACCAGTGCAGTAGATAATGGGGAGCCAATGGATGTGGTATATCTGGATTTCCAGAAAGCCTTTGACAAGGTGCCACACAAAAGGTTGCTGCATAAGATAAAGATGCATGGCATTAAGGGTAAAGTAGTAGCATGGATAGAGGATTGATTAATTAATACTGTAGAAAGCAAAGGGGATCAAATGCCAGCAAGTAAAACTTGTAAATATTTGGGTGGGCTCGCTAGCATTAAAATCTTTCACATAAATGTTGGCATTCACTGGTAATGATGGGTGAATCCAAATATTATCTACTAATAAATTTCACCTACAAAAGGTGGATGTTGAATATCGTTCATATGATTTAACAACTATTTACGTACAGCAAAAAAGCAATTCAGGTGATGCCCTGGTATGGGCCTATGCTATCTTCTTGACATTCATTTTCTGCCAAAAGTCACTGGATAGCCATCAGGAATCGGAATTCTGGCTTAACATTTCTCCCCATCCTCTCAGTGACACCAAGATCAATTGTTCTGTATCAGTCAGTATTACTGCAACTATTTGCCTACAAATATACAGCTATGAAACCAATTTGACAATGGACTTGAGATATCAGCATTGAAGGGACAGTAATGTCCAGTTGGGAGGTGATTGTTTCTGGTTAACCTCTCAAATAGCCAAGATCTTTTTATAATTGCTAATGCTGGTGTATTCAAAAGGTTTGATCCTCTTATCTGTACTGCTTCAACACTTATATTTCAAGAAGCACTATATTTTTCTAATAGAACAGAATAAAGTTTTACAAATGGTTCAGCTCACCCTTTGCATTATAAACTTACAATACACCTTTCTTTGGTAATAAATGCAATAGTTTGTAGCTCTTGAAGAATAAAATCAAAAGGAGCATTTCCCTCCTTGGACTGGACGTCAATGTCTCTGGTATACTTCAGTAATAGTCATTTTTCTACATAAAAAAATCATAGAGATTCTCACCTGATCTTGGTTTTCAGTGTTGTTGTAACAAAGATTCCCAATCAAATGGATCAAATGAGCTTTAAAGCCCACAGCAGGATGGGAGGCGTGATGGGTTAATGATAAAGATTGGGATGCACTGAAAATATTTTTGCTTTGCTTTCCAGCAAGATGCGTTTGATACAAAAGTTCTGGAATATAAAGTGATATTCAGAAGAGAAAATACAAATTAATCTAATATCTAACAGCTTTGAACTACTATGATCAATCTTAAATAAAAAGCTACCTTATTTTCAAAATTGTATGAAATTTCTACATACTGCACTGTCATCTACCCTGTTTGCCCAATTATTGGTCCCAAGTCTTTCACAATGCTTTTCCCAATTTGCAATACCTACCAGTTTGTTAACATCGGGAAATTTTGGCATTGATCATTCAACTCCTAAATCGAGATTATGGTCTGATTTTTAAAAAGTATATTTCCTGTTAGGTGTTACATTTTACTCTAAATAGGCAGCATGGTAGTACAGTGGTTAGTACTGTTGCTTCACAATTCCAGGATCCCAGGTTTGATTCCTGGCTTGGGTCACCGTCTGTGCGGAATCTGCACGTTCTCCCTGTGTCTGCGTGGGTTTCCTTCGGGTGCTCCGGTTTCCCCCCACAAGACCGAAACACGTGCTGTTAGGTGAATTGGATATTGTGAATTCTCTCAGTGTATCCGAACAGACACCGGAATGTAGCGACTAAGAGATTTTCACAGTAACTTCATTGCAGTGTTAATGTAAGCCTACTTGTGACACTAATAAGGATTATTATATTTAAAAAGAAATTCAAGTTTCATCTAATCTCCCCATTTACCCATATAACCCAATTCACTCCTTTTTGTCCCTAACCACAATACATTTACTCCTTCCATCTCCTGTTTAATATTATTGCTTACCATGGTTCTTTTTGCCAATTTTTTCTTCCATTTTACAGGCAAGGTGTTTTAAATGATGTTTAAAAACATCAACTATAAATTACATACAAACAAGTATCCGGGTCCTCAACTTTTCCTTTATTACATTGAGTCAACTGTTTCTCAACTATTTATTTACTGTTAGATCACTTACTTGAGTATTTCATCACTTAGGCAATGTCATGTAGTGCTTCCTTCCTTGTTAGATCAGCAAGAAAATAATCCTGAATAAAATGCAAAAAATCTTTCCACCCTTCGCACAAACATTTTGCTTAATTTCCCAGGAAAGTTGAGGCAAGTGGAATTCTTCTAGTGTTTTTGCTGATTTTCAACCCACAAGTAATTTCACGAGAACAGATTATCTGGTCGTCATCCCATTACTATTTATGGGAGTTTGTTGAGTGCAAATAAAATTGGCTGCTGCATTTCTTATGCTACAACTTTAACTGCACTTTACTTACTGTACTGGGCTTTGGAACCTACTGAGGTAATGAAAGGGGCTATTTAAATGCAAGTTAAGTTGTTCCTTTGCTATTCCCCAAATATTTTTGGACATTAAAATCTTAAACAGCCATGATTTAAGACCAAAAGGCATAGGACCAGAACTCGGCCACACGGCCTTCCCTATGACCTGTTGATCTTGCTTGCTAGCTTTTTATGATTTAATAATAACCTTTATTAGTGTCACAAGTAGGTTTACATTAACATTACAATAGAGTTATTATGAAAAGCCCCTAGTCGCCACACTAAGGCGCCTGTTTGGGTACTCGGAGGGAGAATTCAGAATGTCCAATTCACCTAATAAGCACGTCTTTCAGGACTTGAAAGGAAACCGGAGCACCCTGAGGAAACCTATGCAGATGCGGGGAGAAAGTACAGACTCCGCACTGACAGTGACCAGAGTCCCTCGTGCTGTGAAGCAGCAGTGCTAACCACTGTTGCCGTGCCGCCCGATTGAGAAAAATACCTCTGTACTGCAACTTTCTGCAGTCTTTTTCACTTAAATAATACTCAGCTCCTTCATTCTTCCGACCAAAGTGCGTAACTTCACATTTCCCTGCATTATATTCCATCTGCCAAGTTTATGCTAGTCTACGCCCAATGTACCTGCCATCAAAAGTCATCCCTTAATCTCTTTACCACAATTATATCACCTATAACATGATACCAGTGATACTTCAGCTTTATTCAAAGGGATTCTGTTTGGGCGACTTCTACATAAATTGGTATGCTCCAATGCTGTGACAGTGACTGGGATTTTGCAGCCAGCTGAACAAGCGGAGTTCACCATTCATTGTGATTGCTCTTGTATAGACAGTTCCGTTGGCTTTTACACTGTGATTTATAATTATCAGGTAGTCAAAGCAGTGTAGCACCTTCTACAGAGAATCTGGACCAGTATGAACACACATCTTCAACCAGATTGAGCAACACTTCCTGCAGTAATACTTATTGCAGTACAAAGTGTGAACAGATGGGATATGCAAATGTGTGACATAGATGATGATGTACCACAGACATCAGTCAGGCACATGTTTGACTCTCTCTCTCCATATATAGAGAGATTGAAGTCCTGTCTAGGAGCAACATGCCGATTCTGCAATCTGTTTAGATATCGTACAAGTGTTAAGCAGATACAAGAGTATGTCTACTGTATGTCTGAGAATCAAGTCCAACGCTAAGAGTGCAAGATAGAAGGGCCATCCCAGAACATGGGGTAGCAGTGGAGACATTAAAGTTTTGACAACACGGGTGTTACCAAAGCAACCACAGAGAGAAGAAAACGTTGATGGAAGCTCGTAGAAAAGGAGACAGCACACTGGAGAGATAATGATGCCTGTGCTTGGTGAGCTATTCCTGCCCTTTTGACTGCCTGAGGGCCCACAGAGGGGCCACCAGTGGGAGTTATGGAAATAACATTTTCTCCCAAAGCGAGCATCATCAGCCCCTTGCAAAAAGATCAAAAGTTTCAAGTCAATTCCTTTTTTAATGGCTAGGTTGACTAGCAAATTATGTTCGCCTAAGAAATGGAGCATAGTAGTCAATGTCATCTTTGAGTCTATTCTTAAAAATGTTGACACTTATTTTAGTCTAAACAAAACTTCGTAAATGAACAAACATACTTTAACCAGCAGTGGCAATGGCATGGGGAATAAGTTTAATTATTTTGAACAAACTACATTGCACAGATAGTTCCTACAGATGTGGGGCGCTTTAAGACAAGGGAATCCATGATCACATAGTCGTGTGCGTCCGGGTTGAAAAACTCTCCTATTTTCTGCAGATCAAAGATGATCTTACTTCGGATCAAGCAGTCCAGTATACGAGCAGGCCGAGCTTACAGAATTCAACTGAGCTATATTTCGGTGCGACTCCGAGCTTCCACATAACTCTGTAGGCCCACGGGCAGCAGCACCCCACATAAGCCCACCTAACCAAGCAAGAGGGTGGGAAAATCCATGCAGCCAGCCATTTTGAGATGCTTGTGTTGTGGCGCAAAAAAACAGTACCGACACCAAGACTGCCCAGCAGGAAGTGCGAAATGCTTCCACTATGGCAAAATTGAACATTTCAAGCGTTTCTGCAAATCCAATTATTTTAATCAAAATTGAAAACCAGAAAGTATTTATGAAATATATCCCAATGATGAAGTGGAAATTCAAGAAAACAATGACATTCCAAAGTTCCAAGGTAAAGTGGATAGTCTTAGTCCAGGCTATCGGTCAGTTACATTGTCACAAGGACAAAAAACTGTAATTATCCAAAACTTTAATAGCTAAACATGGACAAATTGAACTGTTTAAAGAAGACCTGACTAAAACAAACTAAGAGAAAAGACACGGATTAAAAATGGCTGCCATGAGTCATCTGATTGTTGATATTGTAAAGTTGACCACTTTTCTGGGAAGTTAATATATGAATTACACCGCAGACATGTTGCACAGACGTTTACACCTGTGAAGTGTTGGTGTACTTCAAACAGAGAATCCTTAAAAGGAAGGCATGAAAGATGCAAAGTGCTGGACTTTAATCAGATACTCATCAGACATTCATGACCCCTGTGCAGGATGAATTCACCCCCATTTCCTGCTGATTTTGCTCTTGAAATATGTCACATTTTTTTATTTGGTATACAACAATGAAATTAAGACATCCTAATCAAATTCCCTTCTAGGGAAAAGAGCGAGGTTTTACAAATCTGTTCTGCCAAGCAGAATCAGAGAGAAAAAAAGCAGGAGGAGAAAGAAAAATGACAGTCATCCAAAACACTGCTGGAACAGAGCAGGAAAGATCTCTCTCTCTGGAAGCTAAAGGGGTGTCTTCAACAGAGTGCAGACCTGAACAATGACAACCCCAGAATTCTACAAGAAATGACCCAACTTAAAACTGCCACAATGTTTAACAATCTACACCTCAAAGACAAGCAAAGGACTTAACCGTATATTGTTAACTTCTGTTGGACTTCAACTTTCTTATTTCTCAGATGTGAGGACGCACACAAGTGTGTCACAACATCTTTATTCGTTTTCCTCGGGTTTAGTAACTAATATACTTGGGTCTTTCTTTCACTCAACAAAACCTGGTTTGACTGGGTCTTTAGCAACAAATAAATACATTTGGATTGGAAAAGGCATTTATGGCAAAATACATTTTTTGTTTATTTTTGCTGTGATCAACCCTTCTCACCCGGTTGTAACAGTCCAAATTGAAGGTTTTGATAACACTTTTAAAATTGATGCTGTTGTTGCTGTTGGCATACGGGATGACTTTGACTGGATTCAGCCAACAACCCATCATCCAGCAGACATTGAATGACATGGTCCATGTGGCAAAGATCTCTTAATCAAAGGCAGGATTATTGCTCTTAGCGACAAGGAGCATCAGATCAGTGATTCTCTGTGATCTTCATAAATAACTTACATCCTCGTTAAGTAGCGATGTTGGCATACTTCTAGGAATCCTAGACAAAAAGACGATGTCCATCATTTGAGTGACTGACTCACCGTCATGAAAAACAGAAAATACTGGACAATTTGACAAAGATGATTCTTTGTCATGCAATAATTTTCAATCTTTTATTTAGAAGCAATGGAAACTCAGCCTTCAGAAGTTGAGGAAGTTTATATAATCATCAGTAAATTTCTTCCTTTCACAGAGATACGATCCATTGTGGGACACTGGGTGGAGCAAAGCTATGGAGATCTCAGTTTTCCATGAAGACAGACCAGGGGTGGAAGATACAGAAGGGTAGCAGGCCACAGCCACCTGCTGGCCTGAATGGTTCTTCCTAGAAAGTGATGAAGAAGAATCCTTTACAATATTGAGTTACCGCATGGAGGCTGAGGTCCTAGAGGATGATTCGTCTTTCCTGTTGTTGGATGCATTATATGACATCTCTGTTGACGTTTGAGAGGAGTTGGTTGTGTTTTTAGTGGATGAGCAGCATTCAAATTTTAGTTTCCCTGACCTTACCAATCTTTGCCCAACCTATCTCTTGTGATTCATGAAGAGTCTTCCACAGAGAATGCGTTGCCCAAGACAAATAGGATTACACTGCTGAAGAGCCGGTACCTTCCAGGGGTGAAAGTCAAGTGACACCCATACCTCTGGCAAAAAAAGTCTTCTTCTTTCTCGAGCTGCAAGTCAGCACAGAAGCTGCAACAAAATCTTCAGCAATCTTGCCCTCAAATTAATTGTCTCGGAAATTTATCTCATTACCCGAAGATGACACAGTCTTGTCTCCCTCTCCTCAGCAATTCTTCCCATTGCCCATATTGTGGCATCCTCATGCAGAGAGAGGTAAGGCTCTCTTACCACTATCTGCAGAAAGTAGATGGTCCTCCTGAAATATCTTTGGTAAATTGTTCCTTCTTTTCCTGACAATCTAACAGGAATTTGGTCATTTTTTCCCCCTTTGTTGTCTAAGATAATAAAATCTTGGATCTTCAATGCCTTTTCAGTCATCGATACAACAGTGAATGATACTGCTAAGAGGGTTGAGTTAAGAAAACCAATGACTTTGCTTGCGCCTGACCCCAACAGAGGAAAATGCAGAATACTTAGCCCCAAATGCACGTCCCCATGAAACTACGGGTGAGTGACACCTGCTGTGACTGTTGTATCTCTAGTTGTGAGGATTCTCTGCTCCTCTAAGTGCATCCTCAGGCTGGAGGGTAACCAGTTTTTAAATTCCTCTCAATACCAACTCATGCAACTCCACATATGAGCATGGCATCATAAGGGGCCTTACCCATTGAGTCAAATGCAATTTCCCTCAACTGTCTGTGAGGGGTCGTGAGCATTCCAGAATTGCTGGCAATACACTGCCTTTGAATTGCAAATATCCTGATGTTTTAGCTGTTCTGCTACTTTCTCAAAAGTTGGAAAAAATGACATCACATAATTCTCTTTGAAGTTAGGAATGAATCTAGCATACTGGAGTGGCTCAGGGAATGGTTTGGGGTTAGAAGGTTAGGGGGTACTCCTTTAACTCAAGCAATAAAAGAGGGATACAGAAAAGAATGATTTACAGGGCAAAGACTACAGAGAAAGTATAATTGTCACATGTGGGTCCAGAGCCCAATGGGGTATTCCTTCATTGAGGTCCACAGCTTGAAAACCAAAGCTGTATAATTCACTTTTCCAGTAGTTAACTTCATATGATGAGGTAGGCATGCACAAAAGAATCAGACTTGTAAACGATGGTACAGATATTCCAGTAGAAACGGTGTAAATGAGGGCCAGGTATTCAATCTGGGCTGATCGTCTTCTATGCTGAAATGAAATGAAAATCGCTTATTGTCACGAGTAGGCTTCAAATGAAGTTACTGTGAAAAGCCCCTAGTCACCACATTCCGGCACCTGTTCAGGGAGGCTGGCACGGGAAATTGAACCGTGCTGCTGGCCTGCCTTGGTCTGCTTTAAAAGCCAGCGATTTAGCCCAATGTGCTAAACCAACCCCTGCTGGTTTGGTGCTGCTGGTTAGATGGAAAATGGCAGATTGTGCTTGCAGTCCAGCAAGGCAACATAACTGGTTCCACCAGCAAGGAGGTTCATCACATGCCTCTCACATCTATACAGTGTTTTTGACAAAGGATGACTTGAGGGGAAGACTCGCGGGCGGCTCTGCCTAACCAACCTGCTTATAAAATGCAGATGGCTTTTGGAGAGTCCTCTTCGAATTTAGTCTCTGCAGCCCACAGTGGCTATTAGTGCCTCTTTAGAGATAACAAGATGCAAGTTTCTGTGCTTCTGCCACGGTAACTTATTTTATTCGAGGGTCAACAGACAGATATGAATTTAGCCAGTTGAAAAGTTCTTTGCCCTATTTTTAAAACTTAGAAACAGCCATGTGGATATCTAAATATATTTTATAAAAATGTACAGTATCCTCACAAAGCTCCACTCCTCGAGTCTAAGATAGAAGGACCATTCCAGAATACTTTTTTTTTAATATAAACATTTTATTGAGGTATTTATGGTTTTATAACAATAACAGAAGAAACAGTGTACATACAAATATAAACATAGTGCAAAAACCATTTTCCTCTCTCACAGGTCCCACCTTTTCTAACACCCTACTCTAAACTGAACTAAACCCACCCTCCCCCTCTCTTTTCTGCTCACAGTTAATTTTCCCCAAAGAAGTTGACGAACAGCTGCCACCTCCGGACGAACCCTAGCATTGACCCTCTCAGGGCGAACTTGATTTTCTCCAAACAGAGAAAGCCAGCCATGTCAGTTAACCAGGTCTCCGGCTTTGGGGGCTTTGAGTCCCTCCTAGCTAATAATATCCGTCTCCGGGCTACCAGGGAGGTAAAGGCTAGAACGTCTGCCTCTTTCTCCTCCTGGATTCCCAGGTCTTCCGACACTCCAAAAATCGCCACCTCTGGACTCGGTGCCAGCGTTGTCTTCAACATCTTGGACATGACATCCGCAAACCCCTGCCAGAATCCCCTAAGCTTCGGGCATGCCCAGAACATATGGACATGGTTCGCTGGTCCTCCCGCACACCTTGCGCACCTACCTTCTACCCCAAAGAACTTGTTCATCTGAGCCACTGTCATGTGAGCCCGGTGAACGACCTTAAACTGTATCAGGCTGAGCCTGGCACATGATGTCGACGCATTGACTCTGCTCAACACGTCCGCCCAGAGACCATCCTCTATCTCTCCTCATAACTCCTCTTATTCCAGAATACTTACTGTGACACACAGACTCTAAACCAGAAAGTGCAAGTTAAAATATTTAATTCTGTATGAAATCTGGTAGAGAAAACAAGGTACACAGAGGGTAAGTAAGTTGTGATTAAGAGACACAAGAGAAAGTTTGTAAAATTAATATGAAACAATAATTAAATTTGGAAGGAAGAAAACACTCCACTTTTAAAAACAAATTTTGAGCATGACAGGGGCATTAGTAAAGATTTACCACACCAGTAAAACAACACTTAAATGGACAAGCGCTAATATTTGTTGGTGAGTTTAGTATCTATTCGACAAATGTCATGAATTCACGACCTTCGTATGTTGTAATACTAGGTTTCTCATTGAGATACCAGTTTAGCAAAACTTGTGGAGTCGTAGTGAAAACTGGTCAGCAACTTCCTGATTTTTGTGTTTTACTGTGAAGGCATGGCTGCCAAAAGTTACTTCTTAACAATGATTATAGTTGCATAGTTACATCTACTGCAGAATCTGAATTATCGTTCCTAATTTGTCTTTCAATTAAAAACGTAGAAAATAGGACCCTTTCAGTCTGCTCCGTTATTCTGCATGATCATGGCTGATCTTCTGTCTCAACGTCATACCCCAGCGCTCTCCCCACACCCTTTAAGAGTCCAGAAATCTATCTATTTCCTTTTTAAGTATATTCAGTGATTGAGCCCTACAGCCTTTTATGGTAGAGAATTCCACAATTTACCATTCAGAGTGAAGGGATTTCTCCTTATCTCAGTCCTAAATGGCCAACCCTGTATCCTGAGACTGAGCCCCCTTGTTCTAGACCCTCCAGCCAAAGGAAATAATATCCCCAAATCTAGTCTGCCGAGCCTTGTCAGAATGTTTTACATTTCAATTAGATCCCCTCTCGTTCTTCTAAATTCCATTGAATACTGGCCCAGTTGACAGAATCCCTCTCAATACGACAATCCTGCCATCCCAGGAATGAGTTTGGTGAAGATTCATTGCATTCCCTCCAAGTCAAGTATCAGGAGACCAAAACTGCACACAGTACTCCAGGTGTGGTCACACCAAGGTCCTGTACAGCTGTAGGAAGATATCTTTGCTCCTGTGCTGAAGTCTTCTCGCAATGAAGGTCAACATACAATTTGCCTTCGTAACTGCTTGCAGCAGCTACATGCTTGCTTTCAGTGACTGGTGTACAAGGACACCCAGGTCCCTATGTACGTCAACATTTTCCAATCTATCATTGTTTACGTGAAACTCTGCCATTCTGTTTCTCTGTCCAAAGTGGTAGCTTCACATTCATCCACTTTATTCTGCATCTGGGATGTATTTTCTCATTTGTTCAACTGGTCTTAATTACCTCGAAGCCTCTAAATATGTTCTTCACCATCCCACTAAGTTTTGTTTCATCAACAAACTTGAAAATATTATTTTTGATTCCCTCATTCAAATCATTGATATATGTTGTGAATCACTGTGGGACCCCACTCGAAACTGCCTTCCAGTTACAAAAAGTCCCATTTATTCCTACTCTGTGTTTCATGTCTGCTAACCAATTCTTTCCTTAATCCATCTGAATGCTTAAAAACTGAAATACTTCATCATCAATTTCAACCTAGCTGGTGTCAAAATTCAATTTCTGCTATTATGCCATTACGTTTCAATTTTAAACAATGTTTCTAGTTGCTGATTTATTTTTAGTAGCCTGGGTTATCTGAACGCTAAAACTGGGCCAACATTGGCAGTCTAGGTAATGCTGAATTTGTAGTTACACCAAAGAAATAAACATTACTGCAATTGTTTGGCACTTCAAGAAACATGGAGAGCAGGTTACATTGTTTTGTAATGCCCTCTGCTAGCCTTTTGCCCTTTTCATGTTTTCAGGTTGTTGGATTGGTACGATAATCAGTATGAAACCAAGCACACTTTTTTAGAATTCATATTGCAAATGTTTCCTTTGCTTGGGTACATGCCATTTGGGCTATTCATTCAATATCTGCACAGCTGTAATTGAAATGACTTATAGGCTTGAACCCAGATAAAATTACAACAGATATTTTGCAATGCTCACCCTAATGCATTATATGCCACAGTACTTTGCTCTTGTGCTTTATCGATTGGAATGCAGCCACCATTAAACCCACGTTTTATTTTTTAAAATCATCAATTCAATAATGGCTAAAGGGATGATTAAATTAACATTTTTTTCTTCTTTTGTTGAGAACTTTACTCATTTCATCACTGATCAGAACCTTTCCTGTAATTGTACAATGCATTTCTTTCTTTTGCACTTACCGACAGCAGTCTTTACCAGACCAGGTGAGTTCTGCAAATAACTGAACTTTTCATGGTTTGAGGTTGTTTCGCAAAGAATATCAAGGAGCCTGATCACAATGAGGGCTTCCTATGCAAAAGAAAAATCAAACGGATGAATTACTTGTTGGAACACCTAAAAATAATCCACAGAAAATAAGCAGGCCATAAGTTAATAAACACAAATAACAAACACACATCATTTTAGAATTAAATAAGTACCCTATGATATTAATTAGAAATTGTTTTTAGAAATACAACTTTCAAAATAATTTTACAGCAAAACCACTTTTTAAATGCAAATTGAATCCAAATATCCCCAAGTGATGCATTGACTATGTCTACACCCAATTTCAATTAGTGATGAATGGTTTAAGGTAATTTCCATTCAAAAATAAAAAGAACGTAAGCGACCAGTTCTGTTTCCTTAAGATTGAATTGAAGTACATTGCGGTGACGGCAGGCAGGAAAAATAAATAAATAAAAATAATTCCCTTACCAATTGGGCTTAAACAATTCCTGTCTTCGTGGAGAGAGTATCCAATTGCATTATTTTATATTTTGTGACGAGACAGTGACCATGAACACTGGCAACTCAAGTTCCCTCACAACCACATATAGTCCCAGAATATCTGGAAACAATTTCAGTCAGATTTGTATGTGTTTTATGCATTTCCTTGTTGGAGTTATCAGCGTTAAGAAAACAAGCAGGCTACAAAAGACTTTCCAATTCTCTGTTGCCCAGGGAAAACAAATAGTGCCATCCAGAGCAGAACAGGAAGCAGACTTGGAACACTACTGGAACTAAATAGTGTCAGATATGAAGTAATATAGGAATTAAATTGAAGGCCCTGGTTTAAGCTCATTCAGATTACCATCTTCCACAGGGCAGATCTGAACCACCAGGTTTCAAATAGCTGGGCATTTCTCAAAGGTAGCTGTTTGGAGTAGACTAGTGAAGTGGGGGGAGGACTGCCTAAATCTACTTCTTTTGTCATCATGAAAAAAAAACTCTCTGGGGTAGGAAGCTTCTGAGAAAACTGAGAAACTGTTTTCCCCTAAACCAAAGGTACATCAGGACTCCTAATCTATTCTTCAGTCTCAAAAATAATACAAAAAAATTCTCAATGTTACTGATAGGCAGAAAACTGATACTGGTGGTGCAGAAAATTTAATTCTGTTGCAAATAACTCAAACGTCCAAAGCATTTAAAGCATGGATCTGGAATGATAGGTAATAATAATGTGGCAATTTGTGCGGTGTGAGGGTGGTGCAAAAGATTGTGGAACAACAGGGCGGAACGTGAATAACAGGAACGAGTGGGATGCATTTTAAGTCTCCAAACAACATGAAGATAAATATCTGAGTAACAAGAGGTCAGCTAACCTTTAAGGTTTAATTTGGGCAAAAATATTTAAATTCAGTTCTCAATAGAATAATTTGTTGCGCAGAGAGGTTTCGGTTTTGCTATTTCAAACAAATGTGTATCTGTATCATTACATTATGGTAGATGCGTGGTTATGGTACTGGACCTGGGACCTGTTTTAAAAATGTGTGGGCTTCACTGGCTAGGCTATGTATTACCCATCCTGAACAACATTTAAGAGCCAAGCACACTGCTGTGGGTCTGGAGTGACATGTAGGCCAGACCAGGTTGAGGATGACAGATTTCCTTACCTAAAGGACATTAGTGAACCAGATGGGTTTTTACAACTTGCTGGAAAATCGCAGCAAGTCTGGCAGCATCTGTAGGGAGAGAAAAGAGCTAACGCTTTGCGGCCAGGTGACCCTTTTTACAATGGTTTCATGGTCACCTTTAAACTTTTAATTCAAATTTCACCACCTGCCATGGAGGTATTCGCAGCGCCGGCCCTAGGGTTGCTGGCGCCCCGGGCAAGCTGAACTTCGATGCCCTGGGGGGGCGGGGCCGAGGGGGGGGGCGCCAAGGGGGGCGGGGGGCGAGGGGGGGGCGGGGCCGAGGGGGGGGGCCGAGGGGGGGGCCCGAGGGGTGGCGGCCCGAGGGAGGGGGCGGGGGGGCGGACCGAGGGAGGGGCGGTGGGGGGGCGGACCGAGGGAGGGGCGGGGGGGGCGGACCGAGGGGGGGGCGGACCGAGGGAGGGGTGGGGGGGGCGGACCGAGGGAGGGGCGGGGGGGGGCGGACCGATGGAGGGGCGGGGGGGATGGACCGAGGGAGGGGCGGGGGGGGCGGACCGAGGGAGGGGCGGGGGGCGGACCGAGGGGGGGGCGGGGGGGGGGCGGACCGAGGGGGGGCGGGGGGGTGGACCGAGGGAGGGGCGGGGGGGCGGACCGAGGGAGGGGGGGGTAGACCGAGGGAGGGGCGGGGAGGGACGGACCGAGGAAGGGGCGGACCGAGGGAGGGGGGGGCGGACCGAGGGAGGGGGGGGGCGGACCGAGGGGGGGCGGACCGAGGGAGGGGCGGGGGGGGCAGACCGAGGGAGGGGCGGGGGGGGGGCAGACCGAGGGAGGGGCGGGGCGGACCGAGGGGGTAGCGGGGGGGGGGCGGACCGAGGGAGGGGCGGGAGGGGGGGGGCGGACCGAGGGGGTGGGGGCGGACCGAGGGGGGGGGCGGACCGAGGGAGGGGCGGGGGGGGGCGGACCGAGGGAGCGGCGGGGGGGGGGGGGGGCGGACCTAGGGAGGGACGGGGGGGGCGGACCGAGGGAGGGGCGGGGGGGGGCGGACCGAGGGGGGAGCGGACCGAGAGGGCGGAGGACCGAGGGGGGCCGCCCTGGGGGAGGGCGGCCACCGCGCATGCGCTGGTTGGCACCGGCCCAACTGCGCATGCGCTGGTTGGCACCAGCCCAACTGCGCATGCGCGGGACCCGAGTCTCTGGCGCCCCCTAGCACATGGCGCCCTGGGCGACTGCCCAAGTTGCCGGTGTCTTGAGCCGGCCCTGGGTATTCGAACCATTTTTCCCCAGAGCATGACTCTGAGTCTCTGGATTACTCGTCCAGCGACATTATCACTGCCCCACTGCCTCCCCTGAAGGTTATGAATTCAAGTTCCACCTTGGCAAGTAATTTAGGTGCCACCACCTTAAAATAACCTTAAAATTGTTATTGTGTTGCAGAAACCCTACTTCTGGGAAGAGAATCTGTGACACCCCTACCCAATCTGGTCCACATGTGACTCCATTCCCAACTTTGCAGTTGAATCTTAATGCCTTCAGGGCAACTCAGGTTGTGCAATAAATACTGCCTTGCATGTGTCACTCACATCCTAAGAACAAATATTTTTTTAAATCCCTGTAACAAAATCTAACAGAGTTGTTCAATACTTGTTTGTAAAGAACACTCGTGTTCATACTTGGCAATAAACAATAATAATCATTATTAACTATGACTAAATGTTAAGTTCATCACAGCAATTGATTCCACAAATTCTTGAAATACACCTAAAGAAAATTACTTGTTCAAATCATTGGCAAACAAAACCACTCATCCCCCTTCCCACTCCAAATCCCCCAAGCTGTGAGTGAAATAGTCAATTCTTTCAAGTCCTACACACAATGTATTCAACATCATGAGATTAAAGCTTTCTTTTTCAGCTTGATTGGGTGAAAGCAGGACAATTCCTCACCCTACCTCATCCTTTTCATCAGTAGCAGAGGTGAATTTCAACACTGCCATGCATTTCTCCATGAAACAGCCTGCCAGAAATTGCATCATCCTCACAGGAGCAGTCAACTCATCACTGCTAGTTGGAGATTCCAGTATCTCACTCAACTTTGCAGATATCAGATCCAACACAATAATCCTGCAACAAAGATTATAGGTATGAAAACTATAACTCACATTACAGAAAGGTCACAATGCAAAATTATCCTGCAAAATATCAATCATATAGTAAGGTTGATGAAATATGTGATATCATGATCAATAAAATAATATGTCAGCATATTCTGGTGTGCAGCGCCCAATATGGATTAACTTTAGTGGGATTTATGTACACCAATTTTAAAATGTCCTTTTACGTGGTCGCGTTTCACTTAAAAAATTATCTTGCTTCTGCCATGACCCATAAAAGCAATCCCTTTTAAAAATTTGTATTTTTCCATATTTGCCACTTCAGATTCCCACTGCTCCATTGGCCCAAGCAGAAGGAGGCAGAACTTGATTCAGCTGACAGCTAAGGCGTGCTTTCCCCTCAAAGCTGGCACAGACTGGTCAAAGAATGCAACCACTTCTGAGATCAAGGAGCACGGTGAAAAACATTCAAAAATGTTTTACTTGAATAGAGAAATCAAACAATGTTTTCATCAAGGAAAATGTTTTCACTCTACTGTGGCATTCTATATTTTTTTTTATGTGAAGGGTATCATTTCAGATTGGACAAACAAGTTGGTCTGACCTCTTTCTCCTCTGCTTGTTAAGACTTTGGCATCTCTTCTGGTTTCTGAGAGCTTCTATTTTGGGGTGCAGTCTCCACAGACCCCAAAGAAAATGACCAGAGCAGGTTCCAAGGAAAGGCCTCAACAAAAATCCTTTCACTTTTGAGCAGACACCCAAGACTTGAATTTCTGGCACACAGATACCTTAAACATGCCCCTGGTGGCACAGGCACTATTAAGTTCTCTCCAAATGGGATCGCGATTTGACAGGGTGAATACCTGTGTTAGACGTTTAGCTGCTGTTGTATAAAGAGTCAAAAGTTCTGCTCCTTTTCACCAACACCTTTATTTCACTTTAACAGACTCTGCACAAAACTCGAACATCACATCACCTGAAACAAAGATCATCTGAAGCCCCTTTACATATCAGTGTCAATTATTGGACACTTAACATAAATGAGACAACTAATTGGAATGTCTCTTAAACCATTACTTCACAGTCTCCGCTTCCTTGCAGAAAACAAAATTAGGTGAAAACAAAATTACAAGAAACTCAAAAACACACTCGCAATTTCCCTTCTTTTTTTGTTCTTTTTTTTGGAAGAAAAAAAAGTCACAGAAATAGGCGCCCTTCATTAACAATATCCAAATGTTTCTGTGAGCCAACCCCTCTTTTTGTAAAATAATCTGACAATTGTAGCTACTGTCGACCCATTTAATTTTTGCTATTTCCCCTCTGTCCAACATCTGCTTCAAATTTGCGATGTCGATCCTTAACCTTTTTTCATCGACACTTTTTGTAGAGTGCACATTTTCCCACAGGGACTTATTGTCAATGTGACATTCAATAGGTATATTACCCAAATCCCCTAATCCCCAAATTTCTGTCAATATCTGAGATATATAAAAGGCTATATCCACCACTTCTACAAGGCTTAACGTCTCAGCAGCCAAAGTGCTTTTGACCACTCTCCTTATTATCTTTGTTTCCCACACAAGAGTACAACATTTACCATTGTTCCTCAAAAGGAAAATTATAAAACTTCCTGTGCTTGAAACCCCATCACATAAATTTGCATAGGCGCATCACTATAAACTATGAGTTTCAAGTGCCTAAGGACACCTAAAACCGGAAACCTCAAAACACACTCCTGCATTTTTCAGTTTGACCAACGCTTTATTTGCTCTTATTATGTCTTCCACTTTGGGATCATTCATTTTTGTACTCAACTCTAAGACATCAAAACTCACGTCCGGTCTAGTCTGTCTACCTAACCAATTCAGTTGCCCAATTAAACTTTGCAGTTGCTCTTTTTCCATCTTTGAAACCATTGCATCTTTTTGCGAAACCCAGCCACGGCTAATTGCTAATGGGCTGATGCTTTCCAAATAAGATTGCTGACGTAAAGTTGTCCCTAACTTTGTCTGTCCGATTTCCAGTCTAATATATTTAAATGCACCGGAAGCCTGACTTCCAACCATAAATTCTTTCCTCAAAGCAGAGGTTACAATAGCTTCGAAAACACTAGTCCCACCCCACAAAAAATCGTCGACATGCAGCATAAAGGTGCCAGAAAGATTTCCTTTATAGTGCCAGTAAAACAATGCCGGATCTGCTTTTAACTGGCAACAGTTTAACTTTAACAAAACTGACCTTACCGAAAATACCAGACTCTAGACGCACCATTTAATCCATATACACATTTGTTCAACTTCCAGAGTATCTCTTCTGTGTCAGCTGCCTCTTTAGGAGGACAGAGAAAAATGTCTCGCTGGAGCTGATGCAAGAAGGCAGCTTTTATATCTATAGATTTGCATTCCCATGCTTTTGTGGCTAATAGAGCCAAGAAGATCTTTAAAATAACCTTTCCTGCCATAGGTGAAACTACCCGTAAATCCTGATCTTCTAAGTTTTCTTCAAATCCCCTTGCCACAAGCCTGGCCTTTGCCTTATAAGTTCCATCCGGAAGAACCATTTCCATGCAAGTCCATCTGTGGGATAGAGCTCTTTGCCCCATATCTGGTACCGCCGTGTATACCCCAAATTTACTCCAACTATGCAGTTCTTGCTGTTTGGCAGTTTTGTTTTATAAATTTAGTGTACCCAATTATTTTTGCCAATTAAGGGGCAATTTAGCGTGGCCAATCCACCTATCCGGCACATCTTTGGGCTGTGGGGGTGAAACCCACGCAAACACGGGGAAAATGTGCAAACTCCACACGGACAGTGACCCAGGGCCAGGATTCGAACCCGGGTCCTCAGCGCCGTAGGCAGCAATGCTAATCATTGTGCCACCGTGCTGCCCGACTGTTTGGCACCTTTGATAACTTTTTCATCTAATTTATTGGAAGCCACCAAAATCTCAGGTGAATGTTGGCTTCTACTCCTATTAGTACTCGTAGTCTTACTTATGTTCCGAGACCTTGATAAACTACGTCCCCTCTCCCGCCTGGTATCGCGCTCTGTATTGCTACTACTGGATCTTTCCCTTCTGCTGTGGGATGTCCTTTCAATAGTTCTCGACCTTTTCCTGTGGACCTGTTCACTATCCGATGTACTATCTGAACTGGCACTGCGTTTCTGTGCCCTCCATTTTGAACTTTGTGTTCCCAATCCATTGTCTTGACTCCTTCCCCTGAATGCTGTGCATTCAACCAATATATATGCTTTCCAGTGGCCTTCCCTGCTCTACTAATAACAGCTGCATCCTTCCATTGACCGGACCCTTCAGGCAAGTATGTCACTTTTATACCAACTTTTGGCCGTTGTCCTTCTGGAAAAATGGCCTGTTCGAATTCATCAGAAGTGTTGTGTTCCTCCACAGAAACCCTGTCTATATCAGTTAACTGGTCCTCATAGTTCTGTAACATATGCGTACCAGTTCCTCGTCATGTTTGTCTGCTCGGTCTAAATTTGAAAATCTGTACCCATTATCCTTGATGAATGCACCTTAACAGTTTGATTGCCATGTTGCAAAATAATTGTTTTGTCATCTATGCCGATCATCTTCCCTGGGCCTTTCCATTCATTAAAATTATCTCTCTTATAGTATACTATGTCTCCTTGCTGAAAAACGATATTTGATGGCCGTACATTATGCCTTATAGCTCTGCGAATTCTTTCAGAGACTTCTGTTCCCAAAAACGCTTTTCTACTGCTCTAAGAACATAAGAACTAGGAGCAGGAGTAGGCCATCTGGCCCCTCGAGCCTGCTCCACCATTCAATGAGATCATGGCTGATCTTTTGTGGACTCAGCTCCACTTTCCGGCCCGAACACCATAACCCTTAATCCATTTATTCTTCAAAAAACTATCTATTTCTATCTTAAAAACATTTAATGAAGGAGCCTCAACTGCTTCTCTGGACAACGAATTCCATAGATTCACAACCCTTTGGGTGAAGAAGTTCCTCCTAAATTCAGTCCTAAATCTACTTCCCCTTATTTTGAGGCTATGCCCCCTAGTTCTGCTTTCACCCGCCAGTGGAAACAGCCTGCCCTCATCTGTCCTATCTATTCCCTTCATAATTTTATGTTTCTATAAGATCCCCCCCTCATCCTTCTAAATTCCAACGAGTACAGTCCCAGTCTACTGAATCTCTCCTCGTCATCTAACACCTTCAGCTCTGGGATTAACCGAGTGAATCTCCTCTGCACACCTTCCAGCGCCAGTACGTCCTTTCTCAGGTAAGGAGACCAAAACTGAACACAATACTCCAGGTGTGGCCTCACTAACATCTTATACAATTGCAGCATAACCTCCCTAGTCTTAAACTCCATCCCTTTAGCAATGAAGGACAAAATTCCTTTTGCCTTCTTAATCACCTGTTGCACCTGTAAACCAACTTTTTGCAACTCATGCACTAGCACACCCAGGTCTCTCTGCACAGCAGCATATTTTAATATTTTATCATTTAAATAATAATCTCTTTTGCTGTTATTCCTACCAAAATGGATAACCTCACATTTGTCAACATTGCCAGACCCTAGCCCATTCACTTAACCTATCCAAATCCCTCTGCAGACTTCCAGTATTCTCTGTACTTTTTGCTTTACCACTCATCTTAGTGTTGTCTGCAAACTTGAACATATTGCGATTGGTCCCCAACTCCAAATCATCTATGTAATGCATTTAAATGCTCAGCAAAGGCAGAGTTAATTGTAGTCCCTTCCCAAGCTGGAGGGTGGTCATCCAAAATGGACGGAATTTTAGGAATTCTACCAAACACTAATTGATAGGGACTATAGCCCCCAATCATCTGCAATGAATTCTTTGCATGCACTGCCCATGCTAAAGCTGAATTTAGCCTGCAATTCGGTCGATCTGCCATACCTTGCCGGAGCATGTCATCGATTACAGTATGGTTTCTTTCACAGACACCATTACTAAATGGGCTTTCCGCAGCCGTATTCATAACTGTGATATTCACGTTTTCACACATATCCCTAAACACATCATTAGCAAATTCTACCCCATTGTACGTAAGGAATTTTGCCGATGGGCCCATTCCTGTCCCTATCCATTTTTCCACAATTTGATCCAGAATTACTCTCGTTTCTTTTCTTCGTACAATCGTTGATTGACTAAATCTGGTTGCTAAATCTACAAAATGCAAAATAAGTATATTATTGGCTTTATCCCAGATCTTAAGGTCCATGGCCACAATGTCGTTAAAATCCCTGGCCAAAGGTAGGGTTACTATTTGTCGTGCTGGTGTCCTTCTGTACTTCCTACAAACTTCACAGCGATCACTAACCTGTTCTATCAGTTTAGTATAGTCTTCATCCCTTACCCCTGCATCCTTTAATAAATTTTTCAGCCTCCTAGGAGACGGATGCGCAAATTGCCTATGCAGTTTAACTACAACAAGCTTTTTATCAGCTGAAGTCCCATTTTCAACTGCCATTAACACATCCTTAACAACTGTACTTGAAATATTATTTGTCAGTAATGGAATACAATAGTGTCCTAACTTTGTAAATTGTAAGTCCACCGTCTTTCCAAAAACTGTTGCCGTATCCAGTTCCATATCCAATTTCATGTGTGCTTTCTTCATCGATGGTCTGCTCAGAAGCAAAGGTATCTCACTTGTTACAACATCCGTGCTAATGAAATGATTCACTCCAGCAATATTGCAAGGAATCACCACTCTTCTCAGTGACTTCAGAGTATTATCATCCCCAAACCTGAAACTTGTAGAACTTTCAAATTCCTTAACCTTGTTACGATTTTCAGCATTCAAGGAGTCCAGGTAATGTTTTAACCAGTCAATTCCACACACAGTAGATGTGTACCCACTGTCCAATACAGCACAATTGAAGGATTCTGCAACCAACACCCTCATTACCGACGTAAAACTGCTTGTTAATAGGACAATGCCTTTTTTCTGGTCACTATCTTTTTCCTCTTCTGACTCTTCTGTGTCACGTGTCGCTTCAAACACTATTATAATGTGTTGGACAGTTGAAAGCATAATGGTAGTGAGTCACATCGAAAACATCAATTTATCATTCCCCGTGCCTTTCTGGGCATCTTCCTATTGTAGGTTCTAACTGGGTTTCTGTCTTCATAATTTCCGGGTCACGATCTCCTTCTATAGTCTTGGAACCTGTTCGTAGCCATACGATTTAGCCATCCTGTTAGTAGTGTATCTTCCATATTCTGCTTTATTGCAGGCTGACCTATTTGGGTCATCAGGGCGATCGGAATTGAATGTTTCCCCAGAATTTTTTTTAAGTTTCTGTCATCTGATCGAATAAGGTATCCTTATCCGCAAACTGAACGGCTGTCAAAATCAGGAGCCTATCCATGTTGCTCACTCTAGCACAGTCAAGTAATTTAAAGGTCAACACACACTGTGGAAATTCCAGGTTGTGTTTCTGCAGCCTTTTATATAGTCTGCCAAATTCCATTATATATTCTTCAATGGAGAAATCCTCTATTTTCCGGAACCTATCAAAATTCGACCATGCTTCATATGCACTTAACAAGTCATCCCTCTTATAAATCTTATCCATATAACGCAATAGAGTCCGCAGACCTTCTTCTGAGTCTAACTCTTCCAATTCCAGCTCAGATTAGGGTTTGCTCTGAATTTTACTGTCATAGGTAGAGAAAGAGCAAATGCCATACCTTGTTTTCTCTTTCCCTTAGTCCACATAACTACTGCACTTCTCCATTTGTCGTACGATCCCCTTTCAGAAAATAAGGGGGGATAGTCATATCCGGCCATCTTTATCCTAGGTTCATATATCTTTGTTTTTTTTCTCTCACTCACTCCTCGGTTTGGTCTGGAAAAGTAGCATCTTTCAACCCTTCACATTTGCACATCAACCATCCTCTGCTACCATTTGTTAGACGCTTAGCTGATGTTGTATAAAGAGTCAAAAGTTCTGCTCCTTTTCACCAACACTTTTATTTCACTTTAACAGACTCTGCACAAAACTCTAACATCCCATCACATGACACAAAGGCCACCTGAAGCCCCTTTACATAATCAGTGTCAATTATTGGACACCAAACATAAATGAGACAACTAATTGGAATGTCTCTTAACCCATTACTTAACAACCTGTGTCCATTATTGAATGTGCGGAAATTCAAATTCTTGAAGTATTGTAAATCACTATTTACTTCTGAATAGTTTAATTGTCAATAATTATTGTTCAAGGGGAAAAACTCCAAGTTTATATGGAAAGACAACAAAAAGAAAATATAGCATTTCTGTGCTCAAATGATGCCTAGGTAACGATGGGCAAGTTGCCCAATTTGGGTAATCGGCCCATTTGCAACGGAGGTAGGAAATTATAGCCTCCAAGATCAACCAAACTCAAGCATTAAGTACCCCCTAGGGCACTAAATTACCTCTAACCGGGATACTTTGAAAAGAGCACTTTTTCAGTAAGCTGAGAAAAGCATCCAGACTAAAGAATTAGAGCTATTTTTAAAAAGTAGAATGAAATAGCAGTAATATATGGAATGATCAGGACTTGAATTTGTATGGCTAAAGACTTGATGATTAGCAATCCAAACAAAATGCTGCATAAACTTAACAGGTCTGGCAGCATCTGTGGAGAAAGAAACAGAATTACCGTTTTAAGTGGTTATAACTCTTCTGAGTTAAAGGGAGGGAGAAATGTGATGGATTTTGTACTGAATAAGAGGGGGTGGTGCAGATGGAGAAAAATAGGTCAGTGACAGATGAGACCTAGAAGATATTGCACAAAGATGTTTATGACAATAGACAAAGGAAGTGTTAATGGTAGTGTGAAAGAATATACAAGATGCTGATAATGGCATAAAGGTAAGACAGCAGAATATGTTAATAGGAAAACAAAGACCGGTGCTCAGTGAAACAAAACTGAGGAACAAGTGGCAGGTGGCTTTGTGGCAAGTTGGGACAAACAAAACAAATTGGATTTTAAAAATGGTCAAGATGGAGGAGAAAGTTCACAGTCTAAAGTTGTTGAACTCAATGTTGAGTCCTTAAGGCTGTAATGTGCCTAATTCGAAGATGATGTCTTGTTCCTCCAGTTTGCGTTGGGCACCACTTGAACATTGCAGCAGGTCAAGGAGAGCCATGTGGACATGAGAGCAAGATGGTGAGTTAAAATAACCAGTGACAGGAAGTTTGGGGTCACGCTCATGGACAGAGCGAACCAGTCTGTGTTTACTCTCCCCAATGTTGAGGAGGCTGCATTGGGAACAGTGAATAAATAGATCAAATTGAAGGAGAAGAATTTTATTTCAGATTTCCAGCATCCGCAGTATTTTGCTTTTATCCAAACTTTTAACCTACCTTTCTTGATTGTTAAGTTCAGTGTATATTGCAGCCACTAACTCTGGACATTTGAGAAACTGGTCTGTTACAATCAGGAACCTGAAAAAGAGAGCATTAAACTCCAGTTAAGTTGTACAATTTTAATATGTCAGGATGGCATTCGTCAAAAATAGCCCTCAAAGTCCTCCGAGAAAGTACACCATCACAATTAAATTTAACATACTTCAGGTCATTTGCAACAAAATATTGGTTCACATAATGCACACTTTTGAAACAAATACAATTTAATGGAAACCAAGTAAAATATTTATTCACATGTATTATATGTATCACTGACATTTTGAATGTCCATAATATTTAAATATCTCTGGCTCACACTCAGTGTTTCCTCTAGTTTCCCTTAACTGTGCGCAAGCCGGTGTTCGTTGCACTTAACATTCCACACTGCTTAGAAGAAATGATGCACACCATTCAGATAATTACTAGAGAAGTATAGAAGCTAAAACTTTCTTAATTTCAAAATTCAATGCAAATATTTTACTTCACCTTAAAAATCTTTGCTTCAACTCCTCTGGTTAGATGAATGAATGCAATACTACTTAATGATTTTATTTATGGTACAACAGCTTATCATTGTAATTCCACATAATTGTACGTGACCTGACATGTATGTCTACACCAGCTCCATTCTTAGATTCAGGTCTTTCTAAGCCTGTCTAAAGTAAGAGATCATTTAAAAACCTTGACCCCTTTAATTACCATTCATTGACATCCATCACAAAAATGAAGGATTAACCATTTAAATGCAATATGTTCTTGTTATAAATGCATGCAAATTCACATTTTGTCTATGATAAGGTTACATTTTAACATCAGATCAGCATAATGTCTCTACTATTTAAGCCCAAGGGTTCACATTATTATAGCACATAGCACCTGGGTTGTGATTCATATTAACAAATATCAGTATCCAACAACAGCTAAAGCGATAGCTCCTGAAACATATTGCTTTCAAATTAGCATTGTTCAGCCTAAAAGGAGGTTCTTTAGACCAATGCATCAGCATCAACTCCTTTGAGTTTGCCCTGCTCTGCAGCTCTTGCTTGGAATCCTTGAATTTTTTTTACTCCTCCAAGTATTTATCCAATTCTCTTTTGAAAACTACTGTTGAATCCATTTCCACCATTCTACCAAGCGGAAATTTCAAATCCTAATCAAAACCTGTGGAAAAAATATTTTCCTTATGTCATATCTGATTCTTTTGCCAATCTCTTTAAATCAACACGAGGTTAAAGTCCAACAGGTTCGTTTCAAACACTAGCCTTCAGAGCACTGCTCCTTCCTCAGGTGAATGAAGAGGAAGGAGCAGTGCTCCGAAAGATAGTGTTATAAACAAACCTGTTGGACTTTAACCTGGTGTCGTCAGACTTCTTATTGTGCTCACCCCAGTCCAACACCGGCATCTCCACAGCATCTTTAAATCAATGCACACTATTGAAAACATGATAACCAGAGCCAGTTTAGAAGATTTGAATATCAATTTCTGGACGAGGTGGAATTACTGTCACGACCTTTCCTATAATGTCAATCAAAACAAAACCTAATTAACTGTAAAAGCTAAACAAGCACACATCAGAAGCTAAAAAAGTTATACGGAACAAAACCTACCCAAGCATTATGTCTGAAGCATAGCACCTATTTATTGCCATAGTAACTGTAATATATAATCACTTCATTATACTGGAGCAAAGTGTTCTTTTTGGTGCCTTTTCACTGGTAAACAATTAAATGGGAACAGGAAATCACTGCTATTGGTCAAAAATACGTTGCAGTTTTTAATGTTAATACAGCTTTATAAAATGGATATTTTATTATGGCATTAAAATCAATTGTATGGAAATAATCTTTTGTTGAAATAGGTGTGGAGAGTGAATGTATCCATCTACTACTAGCACATATTCAGGACAGTTCTTAGGTTTTTTTCACAGTAACTTCATTGAAGCCTACTCGTGACAATAAGCGATTTTCATTTCATTTCATTTCTTTGTGGTCAGGAAAACATCATTACTCAGTTCGTCACCAGAGTCTTGCACAATATGGAGCTGGGTTAGTTCATTAAAAGCAAACTATATTTGCCCAATAATTTGTGAAGGAAAAATGGTAATTCTGTATCATTTTTGAATGATGACTGTATCTTGATTATTCTGCTTGGGAATCTTCAGGATTGAGTTGTCTCCAGAATTACATGCCTGCTAGTAGAAGACTGAGAATCAAGTAAAACCAAAGTCAGTAACCTGATTACATAGCTAAGTGGGTCTGTAGTACTCCGGGGTACTCCACTGTTGATGATTGCCCAGTCAGCCGTATTCATTAACAGAACCTGGAGGGTAAACCTCTCATTGCCAGCTTTTATTTGCTAACTAGATTGGACAAGTAAAGCTCACCTTTCTGTGCTGACAAAATTGTGTTTTTTGTTGACTGTTATGTTGGAAGATGTGCAATGGGACTCCTCAGAAGTCCCACACAAGGACTCTGAGGGAATTGTCCAGGAAATTTGAGCTTCTGATCCGCAAGTCCCTGCTTCCTAAAATCTTTTGAAAAAGTCTTGAACTTTGAGTTAGAGTCAGATACTTTGGACAGTTCCAACTTATTACCAGTGTAGTCGTCCAGGAAATGTTGAACAGAAAAAAAAACTTAGTCTAACTCCTGGGCAACTACACAACTAACCCCACCCCGATCACAAACAGTGACCCCCAACTCCCCTCTCACTAACACACATCCTGTCAACTAACCTGATTAGCTCCCACCACCTAACCTAACTAGCCCCCACTAACCTACTTTCCCCCGAACCCCCAACTACGCTCAACCTGACCTGACCAGCTCCTATCATTTGATTCCCTTCTGACCCCTCAATTCTGCCTGACTGAAATAACCAGACCTGACAACATGCTCGACATGACCCAACTAACTACCCTACCAATTCACCCAACTGCCATTCTGCTGCCTAATCCTACATCCTAATCCCCTGCCCTTCTCACCATAGGTTTAAATGAAGCTTTGATATATTTCAACTCTTCATTTACTGAACACAGCACCTGATGCCGTAAAAAAGGGGCCGTGACTGGTCTTTCCCCACCGTTCCAGTGTTATGAAGCAGCTCTTTGAAGGACTGTACACTCCGCATTTCTGGAGAAGCTGGGATGAGATGTCCTGGCCACAAATGCAAAGTTCTAGCATAGAGGATAAAAATAGATCAAGAGTGGCAATCTGATGGTGATTACTGAAGATTCATACCTAAATTTCCTGTACTTAACTTTGCAACACAAAACCTGGAGCACAACAAGAATCAATGGAATAAAGTTTACCAAAACATTACAACATGATATCAACCATATCAATAAACCGACTTCCGGTGACGGCAGACGCACATTGGAGGGCTCCCACTCGGGAATGGCATTTTCAGGGTCTAATGCCCGGCCCCAGGGGTAACAGAGGCAGCAAAAGCAGGGAGAAGGCACAGTGAAGGAAGATGTCAAAAACAAGTAAAAAATCGGCCGTGAAAAAAGCAGCTGAAAGTCTGTCGGGGAGTGGAAAGGTCACCACGGGGACGGCAAGAAAAATGGAGGCTTGGGCACCAGGGGAGACCACATTGCCCACGGCTGAAGAAATGACTACGGTGATGGCCGCGGAACTCGAAAGGCAGTTCAAAAAACATATGGAGGCGATGAGGAAGGAGATGGGGACGGTATTGAAAATGCTGGTGGAGGAGGCGATTGCCCCGGTGAGGATGGCAGTATTGAGCGCAGTAGCGGAGGTGTGGGAGCAAGGTGAGACGCTGAAGGAAATGGAAGAGACATTATTGCAGCACAGCGATCAACTTACCTCGATGGGGAAGGAGGTGCGGAAGGTGCTAGAGATCAACGAGGGTCTGCGAGCCAAAATGGACGACTTGGAAAACAGATCCAGGCGACAGAATCTGAGGATTGTGGGTCTTCCCGAAGGAGTGGAAGGCCCGAGGCCGACTGAGTATTTTGCCACGATGTTGGCGAAGCTATTGGGGGAGAGTGATGATCCCTCCCGATATGAACTGGATCGGGCTCATCGGTCGTGGAGGCCTGTACCAAAAGAGAGTAAGCCGCGAAGAGTAGTGACTCTATGTTTTCATAGGTACGGTGTGAAGGAGAAGGACCTATGATGGGCAAAGCAGAAGTGGGTAGTGCAGTGGGCTGGAGCTGGTATACGCATATATCAGGTCTTTACGGTGGAGCTGGCGAGGAGGCAAGCTGCCTTCAGCCGGGTGAAGAAGGCGCTGTACATCAGTAAGTAGCGGTGAGGCATAGTATACCCAGCAAAGTTGAGGGTGACCTACAAATCCAAGGACTTTTATTTTGTGACGGCGGAAGCAGCGGAGGAGTTTGCGAAGGCAGAAGGACTGTGGTTGAATTGAGAAGTGGTCATGTACCGATGTAGCCTCATGTAGCTGTGTTTTTTCACTGCGGCGGGTGTGTGTGCTAAATGAGCCAACGTTGTATAAACTTGGACAAGGGAAGAGAGGGGGCTTTCACTTGCAATGATGGTTCTTTGGAGCTTGGGTGTGTATGCGGGGTTTGTGTGCTAAAGGGGATTTCTTGATTTTCCTGGGGCCGGGCAAGGGGGAAAGAGACCCGGGCGGGACCTCCACGCTGCCCGTTTTAAGCCGGTCAGTGAACGGGAGGTGGGGGGGGAGGGGCTGCGACCTAGCAGAATAGGTCTCGATGAGTCTAGCCGGGGTGGAAAGATGGGGGGAAGGAACAGAGGTTGGGGGGAGAAGTTTTGTAAGAGGAAGTGGAGGGGAGGAGTCAGGGAGGGGGCTTGCAATGCACGAGTGTCATCTACGGTACTCTTTTGGGGATTGGATGGCATTGAATGTTCGGGGGAGGGGGGGTGGGAGGGACACTATAGGTTAATGGTGACCAGAGGCAATTCCTAATTCCTTTTTCTTTTATTTCTCCTTTGTTTGTCCCACCGTGGGAGGGTTTGTTCTATTTGATGCTAATATTGTCAGGTGGGCCGTTGCTTGGGGTGGTGGGAGGATGGGATCGTTGTTGTTGATAAGGAAACTGACTTTGTATTTGTTACCATTTACTGCTTGTGCGTGGGGTGTAAATACTGGAGAAAATGTGAAAATGGAGAATAAATATATTTTACAAAAAAACCCATCAGTAAACCTCTGTGAACCCTTGCTGCAGAACAGATAGAATCATAGAACCTCTACAATGCAGCAGGAGTCCATTTGGCCCATCAAATCTGCCGTGACGTTCCGAAAGAGCACCCTATCTGGGCCCACTCAACCGCTCAATCCTGATTACCCCATAATCCCACCTAACATTTGGACACAAGGGGGCAATTTGGCATGGCCAATCCACCTAACCTGCGCATCTTTGGACTGTGGGAGGAAAACGGTGCACCTGGAAGAAACCCATGCAGACATGGGGAGAGGATGCAAATTCTAGTCACCCAAGATTGGAATTGAACCTGGGTCCCTGGCTCTGTGAGGCAGCAGTACCAACCGCTGTGCCACCGTGCCACCCGCTAATCCGAACATCACAGCTCAGATCAGGAGGAAAGCAACAACTTTTGAACACAAGTTTAAAGGAACACGCACTCGCACAAAGATAACACTTCAAAGAGTGATTTGAGAAATAATTATTGTTTTAAAAAAGCAAAATCTCAAACCTTTTGCCTCTACCTATCTGCCTATACAAACAACAACCTGTGGGCCAGATCATGGCTCCCAAAGCCATTCTGTGGCACCCAGAGCCACCGTTCGAAATGTTGGTCAGACGGGTAAGTGAAGTTGAAGATTTCTACAAGGGGCTGTTCGTCCAATCACAGGCCATTACTCTCCCGCAAATATGGGAGGGAAAAAGTCTTGATTAGGCGAGGAGCAATCATTAAGTGGACTACTGGCAAGAGAGAGAAGATGTCTGGGTGGGGAGCAAGAAGAATGAGGATCTCTAGGTGGGGAGCAAGAAGAAAGAGGATTTTGGTGTGGGGTGGGGCATGAGGAAGAGGGCAGAGAAGGCATCCTGGGGCAGAGGAGGTGGCAGGAGACCAGGGCAGAGAGACCATAGGGTCCAGAATTTTAGGGGGTGGGTGGGGGGGGTGAAGAGACTTGTTACCAGGTGAGAGAGAAAGAGAAGGGGAGTGTTTGTGGCCGTCACTGACAGGGCCAGCATTTATTGCCCATCTCTAACTGCCCTTGTGGAGGGGCATTTAAGAGTTAATCACTGTGTGCGAGGGCCTGTGTGTACGTGCAAACGTGTCTGGCTCGCTCCCAGTCTCGGGATTCTCAGTCAAAAATGGAAATGTGACTCTTCCCCTCCCCCCCCCCAAACTTAAAATGGTTACACAAGCCTGAGATAAACAAACATCCATCTGAAAATAAATAGCGGCTCAATACAATCAAATCAACATTCAATATTTGGAGTAGATCATTTCCCAGATTTGGTACAATACCTACCTTGTACCAATTTAAGGAAATGTTAGGAACTGTATAGGAATTTTTGAAATTGCTGGTTACGTTGATGCTAACTGGCTATCAAGAAGTTCTGGAATTTACAAAGTCTGTATATAAGAATAATATAGGGAAAGGCAATAAGTTACATCAAATAATTATTTTCCGCTCAATGTCCGTTGCGCTTCACTCAGAATTAGCAGCTTGTGGGTTCAAGCCCCACTTCAATACTTGGCAATGAAAATCAAGGCTAACATTCCAGTGCAGCACTAAGGGAGTGCTGCACTGTTGGAGGAGCTGCTTTTCCGATAAGGTGTTAAACGGATTCCCTGGTTTCCCGCTCAGGTGGATGTAAAAGTTTCAAGAACAGGGAAGTTATTCCCGATATCATGGTCAATATTTATGCCTCAATCAGCATAAGAAAAACAAATTGGCTGGAGCAGCACAGTGGTTAGCACTGTGCTAAAATGTAAAACCGGGGCTTTTCTGCTGGCTCAGTCTGCTTATCTAGTAGCTGGGCTGTCCCACAAAATGAAAATCTCAGGTTTGATTTCTGGTCTTAACTAGGTTAGCCGTTACACAATAATGAGCCATGCTTCTGGGAAGGCAAATCAGCAACTGTTCTCTGCTGAGGTGAATAATGCTATCCAGTGACTCCTATTTGCAGACAGAACATTTTTGTGGGTTTTATGTATGAATTGAAGTCTCAATTCATTCACATGGATTCAGTCGTGATGCCCTGCAAAGTGGCATGCGCCTGTCTGGTCTCAAACATGGAGAAAAGCCTTTACAGTGGTTCTAGTAATGACATGTGCGGAAAAAAAACTTGCTCTCTCGAGGAGTCAATGCTTTTGCAGGGGGGAGGGGCGAAAGAAAAAAAACAAAAGGTAAAAAAGGAAAAGAATTTCAATTTAGAAACTCTAGGTCAATGAATGACAATACATTCTTTAGAATGATCAAAAGACAAGTATTGAAACCTGTAAGCTATGGGTTACTGATTAGTCCAGTAGCAAAGAGAGCAAAGTTATGCTGATGCTCATGCTTTAAGAGGTTGTAATTATCAGTCTTAAGTTTTCTTGCTCAGATGATTAAGAGAAATGTTTAAATGTGCTCAAAAAATACATACGCCCAGTCTAGTTCAGGTTCTCTCCTACATATTTTGATGACAGATTCAGCCAGTTCAACCCCTTTCGTGTGGCTTAACAGGTCAGCTGTTCTCTCAGCATTAAGGCAGGTGAACAGAACCATGCAGCAATAGGTAACAGCTTTCTTATCTGAATGATTCAGGTAATTCCTGAGGAGAGATCAAAAAGAGAAACATCAGACACTGGTTCAGGAAATCAATCTTAGTCGCATGTCCTCATGTCAAATGTATTATTAAAATATATATTATATTCACTGTGACAGTAAATGAGATCATGATTTAAAAACAAGTGAAAGAAATAGCAAAGGAACCGAAGATACATTTATTTAAATTAATTAGTCAAAAAGGATTTTAAAAATCGCTCAATAGAAACAAAATCTTCCTAAGTTAGAATTTACAATCTTTTTTCTAATTTCCAGAAGAAAATTATTTCTTTCTAGGACCACAGCGACAAATCCCAAAACAAGGATTAAAGAAATAACAAAAATAATTACAGAATGGAACATCAGTCAACTGGATGAAAAAGTTCCATTAGAAAAAATTGATGTGGTAATACAGGCGCAGGAATAGAGGTGTTTCAGTGGGCTCTGCCGCTACTCATTTTTTAATCCTCTAATTTTATCCTGGTTACACAGCACATATTACCTAATCCAGGAGTGAATATTGCATAGTGTATTGCTAGAGATGTCTGGCTAAGTGGTGTCGACAAAATGCCGAGGAATCCTAAAACATTGAGAAAAAAAAGAGCAGTTGGATGCAACTGGGGTGGAACTGATTTCTCAATATGGCGACATGATCCTCGAGCACTCTTGATCCGGCTCTTCTGAAGGTGTTGCAGATGATGACTGATGATAAACTCGGCTTGTTGACAACAGAGTATTAGTGCTCACAAGACTGAGCTACAGAATAGTAATAAGAGGCTTGATGAAATGGAGGAGAGAATCCGGATTGTGAAAAATGCAATTTTCTCAGGTGAAGCCCACCTGCAAACCCTGGAAAACCAGCTTTGTGATATGTCAGAAATCCCAGAGGATCTGGAGAACGGAGGCAGAAAGAAACATGCCTGGATTGTCAGTTTGCCAGAAGTGGAAGGTCAACTCCCTATTAAAATTTGTGAGCTGGCTGCCACTTGTCCTTAAGCGGAATACGAAAGCTGGGCGTATAAAGTTGAAAAGGACGCACTGTATACTGTCTGAGGCCTACGTACAATCAATATCCCTGGCCCTTAACGATCCTTTTTCATAACTTCGGAGATTGTGCAGGTTGGAGATGGGGAGGGAGGGAGCAACGGTCTCTTTCTTCCAAGACTTCCCAACGACGATGCAGCAGAGGCTTCGATGAAGTGAGAGAGCGACTCAAGACTGTTGGAGTGAATTATGCCCTACATAATCCTGCATCACAGTGTGGTATCCGGCAACTCCGTAAAGACACTTGATAATTCGGCTAAGGCCTTGGCCTGTGTGAAGTTCATGGGCGGCAATAAATTGGAGTAACATTCTCTGGCGCATTGTAAAATCTTGACTCTATCCCTGTTACTGTGCTTCTTGTCTGAGCGTATGCTGTTAGTTATCATGCTAGCAGGGAAATGTTATAAGTCGAGCTCTATATATTGAATGTTTTATCATTAAGAATCTCAGAAAGACTTCCGGTGGCTGCCATGGAATGAGCGGTTGCACATTTGGTAGCTCCCGCTCAAGGTGACATTTTTCGGTTCTTTCCCCATCTGAGGAGCAGAAATTTGGATGGAAAGAGGGGTAAGAGTAGCAGGAGATGGTGCAACTCATCTGGTATGGCTGGTGGATTGATCCATGAACTCAGAGTGGGTTGAGAGGAAGGGAGCTGTGGAGCAGGAGAGTCATCGTATGCCACAGGTTAAGATGGCGGAGGGCAAATGGCCTGTTCTGCCTGCCTAGTGGTCAACGGAGCAGAGAAGGGAAGCCCTGGAGGATCTGGCCAAGGTGGTAGAGTCGCTCAAAGCAGGGATTGACAGAGTGGAGCAGAGACTGGAATCCTAGGGCCAGGCGATCCAGAAAGTGGAGGAGGCGGTGGGAGAGCATGAGGTGCAGCTTGCCTCCTTGGTGGCCAAGGTGGAGGTGATGTAGGAGACCCAAAAGAGGTTGAAGGAGAAGGTGAATAACCTGGAGAATCTGTCCGGAAGGCAAAATTTCAAAGGTGCAGAGGCCAGCACTAATTTGGCCAACATGCTGGAGAAGCTGATGGGAGAAGGGGCCTTTGACCGGCCCCTGGAGGTCGACCGAGCACATAGGGTGAGGTGGCCGCAGGCGGTGAGTCGCGAGGGCGATGGTGGTGCAGTTGCATCACTTCTTGGACAAAGAAAAGATTCTTTGTCAGGCGAGGCAGACGAGGAAGTGCATCTGTGAGGGGAATGAGCTGCAGGTGAACCAAGACCTGGGCACGGAACTGGTCACCCAGAGGAGGGCCAGGTTTAATCGGGTCAAATCTGCCTCCTTCAAGCCTGCCTCTGGGTGACTTCCCAGAACTGAAAATACTATTTTGGTATGCCAGAGGAGGCTATGGAGTTTTTGAGGAACAATGGACAGGAGAAGGAGGACACTGAACTTTTGAGGAGCTGTTTTCTTTTGGTTGTTTTTGAAGAGCATTTTCTCCTTTGAAATGTTTTGTTGGGTCTGGCGGTGGCTGCTTGGGGAGTACCTTCTTTCGGTTTCATTGGGTGGGATTCTCTGACCGCATCCGCCCGGCGACTAGAGAATCCCACCCAAGGTCAATGGAGTTCTCCATTGTATGCAACTCGATCATGGGTGTTCTTGCAATGGGCAGGGCGAAATAATCCAGCTCCTTCCCCTTGTTTCTTGAGGGAGTGTGGACCGGGCAAGGGGGGGTTGCTAGCTAGATGGGCTAGTTAACGGGAGCCCGGGGGGGGGGGTCCACGTGGTTGGTACAGGGGAGGGTGATGTTTGTATGTTATAGTAGATGTTTTAATATTTGAAATCTCGAGGTGCTATTCCTTCAATTCAGTCACTGAGAATTCAAATATGTTTTTAAAATGTATTAGTCTCTAAAGGGATCATAATAGATTATTTTATTTTCGGCACATAGACCACAAGATCTAAAACTTGTTGAACTTGCATACAAATCTATTGTATCTCTGCTTGCATTGCAAAAGATGGAGACATGAGGATTCCTTAACAAAAGCTGCTCATTAACCCCATTAGGAAATGAAAAACTGCCAGGCTCAAAAGTCTGATACATTTTCATAATCATGAGGTATACAACTGATGCTCTCAAACTGACTTCTCAAAAAACATACGTTTGATGTTTAAATCATGTTTTTACATTTGTATGTCAAAAGCTGAAGTCTGTGAAGCTGAGCCATCGCAATTTCAAAGATCAGTTAATTTCTTCCTTGAAGGTACTTCCAGGGAGAAATGTTCCATCGGTAGTTTCCCCAAGTCAAGTGGAACAATAAAAAAATGAGAACACTAAAACATCCCAGTTATTTAATGGTTTTCCACCTCAAATCCACTACCCCATATTTAACCTATCCTTGGCAAAACAACAAAGCATTTTCTCTTAACAATTAAAAAGAAGACATGTTGGGATGGTGTGCTTTGGGATACCACTGTTGCAGAATGGGAGTTTGTTGCACCTGATCATTGTGCTTAACCTTAGTTAGGTAGCGATTAGAAGGAAGAATTAGAAATGAGAAGAATAAATCAAAAGGGTAAAAAGAACCTGCATAAGTCTTTAACACATATCAACAGGCGCAGAACCCTCCGAGCAGGTAGCCCATCTATCTTCTCAGCAAGATAATATGCGGCCTTGAGGCAAGATGGAAACATGCTATGTAGCCACAAATGGAAAAAAGTGAACTGTTTGGAGAGGTTGTGGATTGCAATTAACTTGAATTCTTTAATTCCCAAGGTCTTCCCTTGGTGTGCAAAACAAAAAAAAAACATGAAATGGGTTGTTTAATATCCCATAATAGAACAAAAACTAGATCAATTGGACATTTATTTCCATAACCAAATTTGGTGCAACACTCACAGGAAAAGATCCGGAAAGGCATTTTTCCACACAATATGCTTTGATTCTTCATTGCCAGCTACAAGGTTTCCAAGGAACTGGAGGCCACATCGAAAAGCTAATAAAATCAAGACGACATTTTTAGGACAAATTTCTAAACCATAAATATTTTCAAGTGGGAAACAAGAATTATCAATATAGCTGACATGACTTTCCAGAAGTATTATCAAATATTCAAAAAAATTCAAATATGCATTAAAAATCAGAATCAGGGAAGTACTATCATTTATGAACAGCACTGATTAAACTGCTGTCTGAGAAATATTTTTATCTCAGTGATGAAACCTTCATCTTATTTGTTCAAAATTAAAGATATGTTAATCTCAACGTTCCTTGGCCTTCTCAAAGTGTGTCTAATCAGCCAGAATGAGTTTTGTTTCTATACGGAAAGGAAAATTAAGAGTTCGCCTCTTTGCTCAATTCTTAGAATTTTTACCGCAAGCTGTGGGCTGACTGAGAGAGAGAGAAAGAATGGGTAATGTGCACCAGATTTCGAACATTTCTGCCCTAAAATAAATTGCCGGGAAACATTTGCCCATACCGAGTCTGAATCACTGTCTGAGATTCAGAACCCGGCATACAGAAGAGGTTTGCAAATCTTTCCTGACTTTGACTGCCTGTAATAACAGAAACATCCCCAGAACCCTTTAATCTAACTTCCCAAACATAGGGATAGATTCTCTGCTGCCTGATGCCGGCAGTGAGATTCACGATCGAACATTGGGCTAAAAGTGATGCTCCAGGCCCCCGCTGGCTATGGCAGCGAGGTACATGCCCTACACGAAACTATGATTTGCATGGATTCAAATGCGATTAACAGGCTGGAAGCCCAATGATCCACCCCTCCACAATGCGGCGCCACTCTCGGGCAGGTGTCACGCGGGCATAAATTCATGCTAGTATTTACGAGTGGGGCTGGGTGCCATAGCCATTGAAGCGGGGGGGCAAGAAGGTAAGAAAACTCTCCAAACCTTCGAGCTTGCTGGAGGGTGTATGCCTGGACCTCAGGGAGCAGCAGGGAACGACTTGGTGGCAAGTGCATTGACTCGGGTATCCCCCTTGGGATCTGGGTGCCCTGGCTGAGACCCCCATTGCTGCATTAACTTATTTAAACCCACCCCTTAGCTGCAACATACAGGCTTCTGGCTTTTAGGGCTGCTGACTGCATCCTGTATATGCTCAGAGGGCTTCTGGTCATGTGAATCCCCACCTAGCCTGTTCCTCTAAAAACCTCAGACCCTAATAGTATCAAGAGGATGGATGCTCAATCGGTGGCCCACTAGGTATTGGCACTCCTCAGTGCACCCCTCAGAAGCGCAGCCCCACAACAGAGGAATAAAGGACACATGTACCGGTGCCACTGGAATTCCCCTGGCACACAGCTCCTCTTACAATAAAAGCCTCACCTGTGACACTAACAGCTAATCCATCCCCGAGCATCACAATATGTTTCAATCCCTGCCTGCCCACCTTGCCCGATCGCCTCTGGCCAGGAAAACTGACCAGCTCTCTGCCATAATCTGCATGTTAAACCCAGGCTCCACATAATACCATAGCTAAGGTTGCAGCAAACGCACACATCCCTTGCTTATCCCTACCTGTTGATCCTGCCTACACACCAGGATCTTAGCATGGAGATGACTGGCTACACAATATGATCGGCTCCACCACACAACATTGCCACCCTATCTGCAGGATAAATCAAGGTCCACCCAGTGAGGAGACCCATAATAGACCACAATGGGAGAAGCAGGGCAGGGGCTGCAGAGTCCAACACCGGTTGTGGCAGCCACCAGACCCCTGTGGGCAGGGATTGGTGGTGAGGATAGAGGCTCCCCACATCAGAGGTCAGGTGCCAGTCACTGCAATCATTGATGAGAACAGGGTGCAGTGCGGAATATATCAGCCTGAAGGGTTCGGGGGTAGGGAGCAGGGAGGGGGAGAAAGAGAGAGAACATGTTGAGTGTGGCCCAGTGGTAGAACTCAGGGTGACCTTATAACCTGATGGCGTTAGATGATCAATGGAATCCTCACCTTGCTAACATTCTCTGTCTCTCTCCCCCTAGAGAGATATGGATTTCGGGCAATGGCCAGCTATGCTCACTATCTACCTGGCCGCTGCTGCCGTTGTGGATGCATGGCAGCAAGAGTGCCAGGACAAGCCCAGGAAGGACCCTGCTCAAGAGTAGGGGCCAGCCTGTGCCGGCCATCCAACAGGCCGGGAAGAAGGTGCAAAGGGGGTTTCTGTCCGCACCTGTCCTTCGAAGAGCTGCCAGGCCGCTACCAACTCCAGCTCACCAGGGAGACAATGCTGTTACAGATGCTCTATGCACCCGGGCATCAAAGTACATCACCTTCAGCCAAATCAGGCCCAACATGACGGCCGGGGAGCAGGATTTGCCGCCATCATTGGCATGCCCCAGGTTCAGAGGGCAATTGATGACATGCATGCCACCCTCACGTGCACTGACTCAATTAGGTTGCCTTTCGCTAATAGGAAGGGCTTCCACTCCATGAATGTGCAGTTGGTTTGTGTCTGCACCCGATATACAGGCAGCATGTATACATCCTGGAGCTTGTCGGTTCTTGACACCCCTCAGGTGAGAGGTTGGCTAGTGGGCGACATGACTTGACCGCTGAGGTCATGGTTAATGACGCCTGTACGGAGGCCCCAGACCAGTGAATCAGAGTGTTCAAAATGTGCTTCCAATGGCTGGACTGCTCTGGTAGGGCTCCAATACAGCCAATAGAGGGTCTCGAGCATCGTGGTGGTCTGCTGCATCCTTCATAACATCGCGCAGCAGCAGGGTGACATGCTGGAAGAGGAGGAACAGCAGGTTTCATCTGACGAGGAGAATGAGGATGGTGCCAGGAGTATCCAAGTATGGAGCCTGAGCTGTCATTGCAGGCCGCCCAACATGTTATCCAGGACCGCCACGCACGGCACAACCTCATCACCTCCTTTTTACGAGGAGGCCTGGCCACCGGCAGCTCCGTTGCTCTGTCCCACCTCTTTCCCTACCCCCTCCACCACACAGAGTCCCCCTCCTCCTGAACCTCTCCCTTAGTCCTTCCCTCTCACTCAGTCCTTCCGCCCCTTTCCTCTGCCTCAGTCCTTCACTCCACCTTCCTCGTAGTGTTTCACTCTTTCCCATTACCACAGCTCCCCCTCTGAGGGTTTCAACAGCATCACCACAGGTTATTGGCCCTGGGTTGGCAGTATCAGTGGGTCAGGTTTGCGGGCCGAAGGATGATGACAACTCATTGTGAGATGAGCTCCGGTCTCAATGTCTGACAAAGTCTGGCCCTTGTCTTCAAGCTTAAAATACCACTGTCTGCCTGGGTGATCTCTGCATGTGCACTGCCGACTACTTCTCGGGCCCAAATTTCTTCCGTCAGTGGAGGTTGAGGAGATGATGAACGTCCAGGGTTCACTCACTGGGGATATTGTCGTGCAAGGGAGGCCCACATTGCTACTTCCATGCCCAACCACTTCTCGGTGAGGGCGTAACCATGTGGAATGCTCACGTATCATGGGCACACTATCCTGCAATGCCTCCCCCCTCACCCCGGGTCAAATCACAACAATCAGCCCATCCTGAGACAGAGGTTAGCGGCAGTTAGGACTGGTGGCGCAAAGTGTTTAATTGTGTGTATTTACAAGAAATGTGTACTGTCTTCTATCTACTGTACCCATGCCAACTTAAGTGTTGTCTGTATTCCTAACCTTCCATGGCCTGCTGCTCCTTCTCGGTGTTACCTCAGACAGAACATCAGAAGTGAAGGCGGTCTACTGCTCGTCTTGCCCACTGCCCTGTGATGCCCTTGGCGATCGTCCACTGGAGGGCATGGGCCAAGATGGGCCCAGCCAAGTTCTGGGTGTTACAGGTGACGACGTGTCAGCCTGTTCAGCCCGTTGTCCATGAGATTTGCAAGTGGTGTCGGGTGTGGGGAGATTTGGAAGCAGCGCAGTATTCCTGCACCTCCTGCATGGACCCCATCACATCTTCATCACTCGGGGAGCTCTCTGGCCTCCCGGGCTGCTCCATGGGACAGAGGTGAGGCCAAAGTGAGCTCTCGAAGCGCCACCATCACCTGGCACTGCCAGTCCTGGGAGCCTACCCTCATCCGAACTACGGTGTCAATAGCCTCAGCCATGGCACAATGAGACTGGGCTATGTTCCTCACTTCTTCGGTCATGTCTTTCAGTGACTAGCCAAGTCAGTCAGCGCCCAGCCAATGCTTTCCATGTCCTCAGCCATGACCCTTTTGAATGGGCCAAGCTCTGGAGCACCACAGTAACGTCCATGTGCCCCCGGGACATGGCCGCTTGTGACTGGGCCCTCATGTCCTACGCCTCAGCCCTGGGCAGCGGAGTGTCCTGCAAGATTTGCAAATGCATCTGGTGTTTTGCCCCAGGCTTTCCACTGCGAATGGCCTGGGTGCATGCATTGTCAGCACTTTCTCCTGCACTTGAAGGTGGTTGGACTCCTACAGCTGCACCTGCAGTTACTGAAAAGTTGCTGACACTGCCTTCTGCACTTCCACCAGTGATAGGATCAAACTTTCCAGAAGCGCAACATCTGTCTGCGGTCAGTGTTCCCTGGGATCCTCTGACCATCTGTTCCCTAGGGAAACCCTGCCTCCGCCTGATGTGCTGCAGCATTTGTGTGGTGTTCATCAGAGGGTGACCCAGGAGCTTGAACGCTAACATCACCCACCCTGGTGATAGTCTCTGCGATAGTGGATGGTACAGGTGAAAGGAGTGGCGAGGATCTAGCTGGGAGGAGGGGAGAAAGCGACCGCTGACAGCCCGGCCTCGACTGATGGTGCTCGTGCAAGATCCTGGGAAGGACTGGTCAGTGGGAGAACGGTGACTCACATTCTATAGGGACGTGTGTGTTGCCATGGGCTCTCACTTGTTTGTCGCATGCTAACCTCCAGCACAGCATCACCCTCTTCTCCCCCGCGAGTTGCATGACCGTTTCCTCTGAGAGTGTATGGACCCGAATAACTGTGTGGACCCTCCCGTCTTCTGTCGCACCCAGCGATTGTGGGCTGCCTTATCCTTGGGGACACAGAAAGGACATAGTGAGACGCTGGGAGCTGCATTCTATGGGAGCGTGGGGGAGATATCTGTAGCTGGTGGTATGCGAGTGCAAGGTTCCTTAACAAAGAGGACAATACATGTGTTGGGGTTTGGTGGAGGTTCGATAAGCGAGATACAGGTTGGGGGGGGGGGGGTTGCTGTTGCCTCTAGGGGATTGAGGGCTGATGTGAGGAGTAAGAGACGGGAGCAATGCCAGAGGCACAAAGGTGGTGACTCGCCTGAGCTGTCCAAAGGACGTTGTTCATCTTCTTTCAACATTGCGAGCCGACACGCCTGATGGGGCTGCCACGACTAACAGCCTCTGCACCTCAACCCAGGCGCTGTTGAGTATTGCAGGCTGGAGTCTCCATCCACCCTGGGGAAGAGGGTGCCCCTCCTTTCCTTAATGCATACAGCATTCTGTCAATCTCCGGGAACCTGGGAGTTGGTCTACCTGCAGCCATCTTCTTGGCTGAAATGACAATCTGTGATGAGCGGACCACTGAAAAGCTGCTCCAGCTTCTCGGGCTTTTAACGCAAATCCCGACCCCGGCGACGCAGACGGCAGCAGGACAGAGAGCGAATTTCCCCACGATTCAAATCCAGCGGGAGAACTTAGTCTCCCAAACAGAGAATCGTACTCGCAGTGTCATTTATCCAAAGGAAAACAGAAATATTTTCATGAGTAAACAATCTAAACAAGATATCAGCAATCTTAAAAGTGTAGAAACCAGACGACAAACTAACAGAAATCGGATAATATCACAGATCCTCTAGAGGTCAAGGACACAATTTTGGAAGAAAAAGGACAAAGCATTATTCTCGGCACCGATACCACTGATAACAAAAGATCTGAAATTTTCAAATCTGTTCTATTTTCTTCTCCAAAGTAAACTATCTGACACTTGCCATTTTAAACATTCAAAAATTGGTTAAATATCAGTTTCCTCAATTGGTTATGTGCTTCAGCTTTCTCCTAAACGGTAAATGGAGTTCGAAGCAGTAGCAATTTAGAAGGAAACTCAGCTAGTATCACTCTTCCACCTTGCTCAAATAGATTCAAGCAGTTAATGATTTAACTACTCAGTTGCCCTGCAGGTTGCAGATGCAAAACAAAATAAAAACAATACGAGACCAAAACAGCTAAGTCTGATTTTCAAACGTTGCTGCTCAACCAACTGAACAAGGACAATGAGGACCTCATACAAAACAAGAGAAAGCAGAATTTCCATTGAAAAATTAAACAATAGTTATAGTACGTGAGCTAATAATGCAGACCGAATAGAGTACGTATTAAAATGCATGATAGCTGCAAGTATTGCCAGTGCTTGCAGGTTTTAAGTTCCCTGCCTTTTGGAAGACATGGGGCTGGATTCTCCGCCGTCGGGATGCTCCGTTTTGCCGGCAGCCCGGGGGGTTTCCCAACGGCGTGGGGCTGCCCCACAATGGGAAACCCCATTGACCAGTCTGCGTAATGGAGCATCCCGCCGGCGGGGTGAAGCAGAAATTTGGCCCGGCGGGACGGAGAATCCCGCCCATGGATTGTTTACTGTTCTATAACTGCAGAAAATAAATGACCTCCATGTCTATCAATTATGAAGAAAACAACTCTAGGCTAGGACAGAGAATGAAAGAGAAAATGCTGGAAAATCTCAGCAGGTCTGGCAGAATCTGTAGGGAGAGAAAAGAGCTAACGTTTCGAGTGTGATGCCTCTTTGTCAAAGATAATAGACAGAGAAAGTGGGAAATATTTATACTGTGGAGTGAGAATGAAAGATGAGTCATAGCCACAGAAACCCAACGAAACCGAGTGCTAATGGCCACAAAAACCAAGGGGAAAGAGTGTTAATGGCAGTCCCCAGAGAGGACAAAAGATGTGAAAGGTCAAACAGCAGGGAAACTAACATCAGAGGATGAACTGTGGATGTGGGGGGAAGCAAAGAGGAGAAAGGTGAAGGAAAGGTGGATAAGAGGATAAGATGGGGGGGGGGGGGGAATTAAATATATATTAAGAAAGAAAGAAATGGTAAAAGACAGTTAAAATGAAATGGGATGAAAACAAATGGGTTGAGGTGGGGTAGAGCTGATCATCTGAAATTGTTGAAATCGATGTTCAGGGCGGAAGGCTGTAGCGTGCCTAACCAGAAGATGAGATCTTGTTCCTCCAGTTTGAGTTGCGCTTCACTGGAACATTGCAGCAGGCCAAGAACAGACATGAGGGCATGGGAGCAGGGTCTTTTGTTAAAATGGCAAGCAACAGGAAGGTCAGGGTCCTGAATGCGCACAGACCAAAGATGCTCAGCAAAGCGATAGGCTAGGACATATTGGGTGAAATTTCTGATTAGCAAGATTCAGCAAATGGGGACTGAGAAACTGGGTGGCCTGTACTGTCACTTAGTCACTGTCCAACCCCATGTGGCGATTAGTTTCCTTTGTGGGTTTACATCTGTTGAATTCACTACTGCTCTTCAGGAGCGAAAGCCAAAGTCCCTTAAAGAATACAAGATTTATAAATTCATACCATCTTAGTAAGAAGTCTCACAACAACAGATTAAAGTCCAACAGGTTTGTTTCGAATCACTAGCTTTCGGAGCGCAGCTCCTTCATCAGGTGAGCGCTCCGCTCAGAAAGCTAGTGATTCAAAACCTGTTGGACTTTAACTTGGTGTTGTAAGACTTCTTACTGTGCCCACCCCATTCCACATCATGGCATGCCATCTTAGGTTGCACTCTTGCAATAACTAAAAACTCTACCATGTACCTTTGGAAATTAATCGTTACTCTACTGCTGAGAGATTCTAGAGTATATAATATATTAAAGAAAAAAAATGCATTTGTACTCTGTACACAGCCAGCTTCCAGAGTCAGGTCTATATCCTGCCACGCCTTTGTTCTCGCAGACCCAAGAATCACCTGGATTGTTCCCTCGCGGAAGAGACATCCTTGAAATTCATATACCATATTAAAATCAAGTCACACAACACAATAAGATCACCTGTACAATAAAATATGAAGCTCCCAAATCAGATACGGGCACAATCGCTGCAATGTTCAAAGTATTTTAAGATTAAGTGGTGCTGCAATATAACCAAGTTCAAATTGGCTCCCAAGAAAGGGCTGCAAAGTGCCCGTTGGCATATGTTTGAGTGTAACAGATTTGCATGCAGAAGATAACAACTGATTTTAGTAGCATGTCCTCTATGAAATATATGAATCAAGCCAAGATTATCTATGCCATCCTTCCTTCAAGTTCCTTCTTCTCCTTTTAATCCTTGCATGAAAATGAATCTTAGCCTCTCAACACATTGTTGACTTCTTCCTGAAGGAGCCTTAAAGACAACTGTCATTCTACAGTGTCTCTTGAAATTGAGATCATTCAGAAAGAAACATTGTTGACAGCCTATTGAACTGTACAGAGCACCACTGTAAGCCCACTCCTGCCCTCACACACAGAAGAACTTGCTTGTTGGTGACCTAAAGCAGAAACACTGGTTGGATGGGGTTATTGTGTTACAGGAATGGGGTGGAGGTGTGGGCTGAAGTAGGGTGCTCTTTCCAAGGGCCGGTGCAGACCCAATAGGCCAAATGGCCTCCTTCTGCACTGTAAATGCTATGATTCCATGATTTTCATCACCCAGCAATGTCAGAGCCAAAATGCGTCATTTTTTTCAAATTAGATCAGTATTTCTAGTCATTCATATTTAAAAAGGAAATTAATATTCTTTTTCAAGTAACTCTGTCAAGAGTGAGGAGAAGGAAAAGTTCAGTTTGTTTGGTTAGATGCATTGTAGAGAAATGTACCAGGCACATACTTGACAGACTGAATGGCCTGTTCCAGCACTGTGTCCTGCTCAATAACTGTACAATTGTTACTTTGGATGGAAAAAGGCTTTCTTGGTTTCAAATAGTTTGTATATTTATGTAATAGCTATTGTTAATTTCATTGTGGTATTTTGCATTTGCTTAAATCTTTCCATGCAAGATTTACTCAGAGAACATGCCATCTTCATTACTACGAATCACACACTAAATATCACTAACTGTTTTGCTTGGATTATATGTCTAGACAACAATACCACTTGAACCCATATTGCAACAGCTGAGAAATAAAAGCTATATTGTCTGCAGAATTTTTTTAAAACTACAGTAAATAAAAATAATTACAATTTATGGAGTTCCAGTAATTTTAGTGCACTTGTTATTGCTTCAAAATCGGCTGCTTCCAACAATTAAACCCAAACATGTGGTGTTTTTACTGATCAGCCAAGTACAAATCCTGCTGGTAAAACTGCCCTGTAACATAACCACTAAACCTATGACTAGAGTAACACCAAAAAAACGATCTGATGTGGATAAATGTTTACCCTAAATTTGGAGATAATTTAGCCAAATCCAGTGATTCAGCTGGATGGCTGGCCGAAGGCACCCATTCATGGTGGGATTGGCATTTTATGAAAATAAAATTCTGGGAACCCACAGTTAGGCGTAGAATATGTGCGTAAATCCAGAAAGCAGAGAAGCAAAACAGGAAATGGAAGGCAGAATATTAGTGAGCGAATATGGAAGGCAAAGGAAACAAACACTAAAAAATAGACAAATGATTGGTTCAATGATTATTGAATATGTTATTATGAGTCAATGAAACAGGCAAACAATAATAATAATAGCCTTTTATTGTCACAAGTATGAAGTTACTGTGAAAAGCCCCTAGTCGTCACATTCCGACGCCTGTTTGGGTAGATGAGCTGAGGACACAGACAGACACTTGAAGTATGATATCACAGCTATTGCTGAAATATGGTTTAAAGGGCAGGCATGAATGACAACTCAATATCTCCAATTACACGATTTTCTGACATGATAGGGAGGAATGAAAAGGATGGAGAAGGGGCTGTAATATCGGTTAAAGGAACAATCACAGCCACGAGCAGGGATGACAAGCTGGAAGGATCTTCACCAAATGAATGTAAGAAATAAGAGCTGGAGTACATCATTTGGTCTTTTGAGCCTGCTCCACCATGAAACAAGATCGTGGACAGATCTACTCCGACTCCACCTTCTTGCAATATCTCTACATTCCTAATTTCTTTAGGATCAAAAATCTATCGACCTCTATCTTTAATATACTCAACAACTGAACGTCCACAGCCCTCTGGGTTTGACAATTGCAAAGATTCACAACCCGTTGAGTGAAAAAATGTTTTTATCTCAGTCCTAAAGGGTTGACCTCTTATTCTATAATTGCAGGCCAGTCAGACTAACATTGGTGGAAGACAAATGATTAGAAAAAATTCTGAGGGACAGTATAGATTAGCATTTATGCAGTCAACATGGATTTTCTGAGGAAAAGTTGTGTCCAGCTTGACTAAATTTCTTTGAGGACAAAAGGGCTGATAAGTGCACACATTTGATGTAGTCTGCATGAATTTTAGCAATTCTTTCAATAAGGTCCCACCATGCAGACTGATCAATAAATTGAAAACCAATGGAATCAAAGGGAAAGTGGCAAATCTAATCCAAAATTAGCTCAGTGGCAGAAAGCATAGGGCAATGGTTGAAGGCTGTTTCCAGTGGGGTCCCAGAGGGCTTACCACTGGGCTCCTTATTTATCATGGTATATGTCAATGAATGATTATGATACAGAATTTGGTAATGTGGCTGATAATGAGGAAACATTTAACAGAAGCATTTCCACGTGTCCTTTTGGGGTGATAGGCGGGGTGTTTCGCGACAGTCACGGTGGCGAGATCTTGCCCGTCTGCCAGAAACGAGCCCCCACGAACTTCTTGCCATTACTGGCTCTCATGCCGGCTGATTTGCCAGACTCATGCCTCAGCGTTTCACCGTTAACAAGGGGGAGCTGCTTTTAAGCACTTCCTCACCATTCACTCCCAGTCAACACACAAGCATGGCAGCACCCAGACCTGCTCCTCATTTTGGGGATGTTGACTTGGACAGGCTTCTCGACACCGTCGATGAGAGACCGGGAATCCTGTTCCCCCAAAGGGGCGGAAGGCCAGCAGCAGGGCTACCAATACCGCCTGGGAGGCAGCGGCAGCGGCTGTCAGTGCCGGCAGCATGACTAGCAGGACAAACGTCCAATGTCGGAAGAAGACCAACAACCTCCACTGATCTGTAAGGGTAAGTTACTACTTCTCTCCTGGCATCAGTTCTGCCTGCCACCCTCGAATTCCCATCCCCACTCCTCCCTCCGACAAATCACGGGCTGAAACCTCGCACCCTCCCCACATCTGATCTTCGTGCTGAGCACATTTTTCCAGGGACCAGTATCTTAGAACAAAATGTCCTTCTTTTTGGCTACAGAGAAGTAAGCAATCAACAACAGCCTCCAGACATTTGCCGTCAACAGCAGAAACAAGCAGCAAACACAGCCTGCAAATATTTTAGTTTATTGACAGTATCAAAAATAAAGACAATGCAATGAGTACACCAGTCACTTGATACCCTGAACACACTCACCCCACCCTACTTCCCCTTCCCCTTCCCCCCTCCTGACCTACATCAGCAGAAAGGCACAGCAGCCCAGCCCACGGGAAAAGGCCACTCCAACATTCCACTCCACCCAAGGGGGGCACAGTTCAGCCCAGAACAGGTCCGGCACATTATAAGCCAAACCAAATACAGAACTACCACTGAAGAAGAACACAAAACAGGCAGTAGGACAACAAACTCATTAGCCATGCACCAAAAACCAAAGCAAAAATCAAAGGAGCAAAACCACCAGCTGCCGCAGCAGCAGGTCCACCTCGGTGGCAAAAAGCTCAATGCATGTACAGGAAAGTATGTGTGTGAACATCAGTGCGTGCATATTGGTAAGCGTGTGCATGCATACAGAGTATATGCATGAATGACTGCATGTGCATGATGTTAGAGTACGTCTGATTTGTGCCATGACTAACCTTTTGAAGCACTTCATGATGATGGATGTCAGAGCCAATGGACGATAATCATTAAGGCACCCTGCTTGACTTTCTTTGGTACAGGGATGATGGTCATCTTCTTGAAGCAGATAGGGACCTCAGATTGTTGTAAAGAGAGGTTGAAGATGTCTGCGTATACCCCGCCAGCTGATCCGCGCAAGACCCGAGTGCTCGTCCGGGTACCCCATCTGGGCCAGTGGCTTTCCATGGGTTGACCTTCGAGAAGGCTGCTCTGACGTCTGCAGTGGTGATCTCAGATATATGTTTATCCGCGGCTTCTGGGGAGGAGGGTTCGCTCTCGCTCTCGCTGACCACTTGCTCAAAGTGGGCATAGAGTGCGTTGAGCTCATCAGGGAGGGGTGCGTTGGATCCGACGATTTTACATGCCTTCATCTTGTAGCCCGTTATGTCTTGCAGACCTTGAAATAGACGGCGGGGATCCGTGTGGCTAGCCTGGGACTCGAGCTTGGTCTGGTACTGAATGGATTGGAAGGATTTTTTCCCTTTGCAGAGTCAATAGCCAGGTGCAGTGAAATGTTAAAGTAATTAGAGGAAGGATTAGAGTCGAGGAGAGGTTTTTTTCTTTACCCAGAGGGTGGAGGGGATCTGAAAAAGGATGGTTGAAGCAGAAATCCTCACTGCATTTAAAAAAATGTTTGCAGATACACTTGGAGGTGCTGTTATCTGCAGAGCTACAAACCAAGAGATAGAAAGTGGGACTAGGCAGGGTAGTTTTTAGTTTTAAAACAGCCATCAATGACACAGTAGGTTGAATGGGCTCCTTTTGTGCTACAAATTTCCAACTTTGTATACCTAGGGAGATATGGCCCAGATAAAACAGAGTCCCAACCTGGGCATTCCTAGAACGGTCAATATGGTCTACTTATGGAACTTGACATCAATACTTCATTTTGAAAAGATAAATAAATCTTAAGCAAATTTTGTTATCAATGAGTTACTGAGGTAACCTTGTGTTTTCATTGTCAAATTTAAAGAATATATTTTCTTTCCAAGACAGGATTAAGTTGATCTCCAATTTAGTGAAAAAGATTATGACAGGTTCCCATCATCAATGTACTTTGAGAGCGGAATTAAATTAGCAATCACCTCAGTGCTGTTTCAAGGGGAGAGAGGAGTTCTAGACCCTCAAGGCAACTGCCCAGTTTTAGTTTTGCGTGTAACAGCTAAATAGCGATTGTGGTTTGCTCTGGAACATTCCGGAGACTCTAGCTATGAGCAATGTGGTTAACTTCATTCTTAAGGGAATAAATTAGCAAAACAACTAAGCTTATAGAAGGGGCATGAACTGGGTGGAGGAGGTAATTCTTGTTCCCTTTGCAAGGGGAAGTAGAGCATGCACGAACTAAATTTCAGGATGATTCAAAAATATGGAACCTACAAAGTCGATAACCTACTTAATTTTATATCCACTAATTGCTATCCAAAGTAATACCAGCAGCAGTACAATTTCCCATCTAGTCTCTCGTCTCAGATTCAAAGAGGTTCAAATAGTGGGCAAATTAACATGCTAAACACTAAACTGAGGTACCAAATGCATCAAAGACATTTTAAATGGTCACAATTCTCAAATAAGATAGCAGCAGGCGATCCATTAAAACAACTTGCTTTTATACAGAACCTTCAATGTCATAAAATGTCCAAGGCACTTCACGGGAGTGTTATCAAACAAAACTCAACACAGGCGGTACATTAAATCAGATGGCGAAAAACTGTGTCAACAATGTAGATTTTAAGGAGTAACTTAAATGAACAGAGAAAGGAGAGTGCGGTCGCGGGCAACGGAGCTCCGGAGGGGGGAAACACAGTCGCGTCCCGTTCCCCCCTCAAAAAAACTTGCACCAAAATGCGCAAACCAAAGTGCGCAAACCGGCCGGGCTGGGCACCGAAGTGCGGAAACTGGCCGGACCGGGTACCGAAGTGCGCAAACCGGCCTGACCGGGCACCGAAGTGCGCAAACCGGCCGGACCGGGTACCGAAGTGCGCAAACCGGCCGGACCGGGCACCGAAGTGCTCAAACCGGCCGGACTGGGCACCGAAGTGCGCAAACCGGCCACACTGGGCACCGAAGTGCGCAAACCGGCCACACTGGGCACCGAAGTGCGCAAACCGGCCGGACCGGGTACCGAAGTGCGCAAACCGGCCGGACCGGGCACCGAAGTGCGCAAACCGGCCGGACCGGGTACCGAAGTGCACAAACCGGCCGGACCGGGCACCGAAGTGCTCAAACCGGCCGGACCGGGCACCGAAGTGCGCAAACCGGCCACACTGGGCACCGAAGTGCGCAAACCGGCCACACTGGGCACCGAAGTGCGCAAACCGGCCACACTGGGCACCGAAGTGCGCAAACCGGCCACACTGGGCACCGAAGTGCGCAAACCGGCCACACTGGGCACCGAAGTGCGCAAACCGGCCGGACCGGGCACCGAAGTGCGCAAACCGGCCGGACTGGGTACCGAAGTGCGCAAACCGGCCACACTGGGCACCGAAGTGCGCACACCGGCCGGACTGGGCACCGAAGTGCGCAAACTGGCCGCACTGGGCACCGAAGTGCGCAAACCGGCCGGACTGGGTACCGAAGTGCGCAAACCGGCCGGACTGGGCACCGAAGTGCGCAAACTGGCCGCACTGGGCACCGAAGTGCGCAAACCGGCCACACTGGGCACCGAAGTGCGCACACCGGCCGGACTGGGCACCGAAGTGCGCAAACTGGCCGCACTGGGCACCGAAGTGCGCAAACCGGCCACACTGGGCACCGAAGTGCGCAAACTGGCCGCACTGGGCACCTATTAAAAAAAATAGGTAGACAGAGAGGTTTACGCAGGGCTTGCAGAGCTCTGGTCTCGGCAGCTAGTAACGGAATTATTAAAATTCTGATGTTTATGGGGCCAGAACCGGAGAAGCACAAATAACTCACAGGGTTGTAAGGCTGAAGGTTACAGATATAGGGCGAATATGGAGGGATTTTAAAACTGAGGCATTTCTTAGCCAAGTGCCAACGTGAACATTAGGAGTGCTAAATGAACAGGACTTGGTGCAAGTTATAACATGGCCAACAGAGTTTTGGATGAGCTTATGCTGAGACCGGTCAGAAGTGCATGTGAATAGTCAAGTCTATGGATCATAAATATGGATGACGATTTCCAGAGAGACGTTCATGCAGGAGCCGTGCTAGGCAATGCTATTCAGGTAGAAACAGGACGACTTAGTGATGGCGCAGATGTGGTCAGGTACATATTTTGGGGTCAAAATCAAGAAGATGGTTGCAAGCAATCTGCATCAGATATAGATAGTTGACCGGGGAAGGATGACGTCAGTGGCTAAGGAACAGAATTTGTGGTAGGTACAAAAGTTAATGCCTTCAGTCTTCTTGATATTTAATTGAAAATTTCTGCTCATTCAGTACTGGATGGCTGATATACAGTGTGTCAATTTAGGGACATTGCAGGGTCAAAAGAGGTGCTGCTGAGGTTGCCATCAGCGTCCATGTGGGGACTCTTAACATAAACAAGTTACGAAAGGCTGATATAACATGAAGTGAGAAATTAGGGGCTTTTCACAGTAACTTCATTGAAGCCCTGTTGTGACAATAAGCAATTATTATTAACTTGCAACAATTTCAAACAGAACATTCTGGGCGCGATTTAATGGCCATGTTGCGCCGGACTGGGCACCGAAGCGTGCAAACCAGCCGGACTGCCCCCCCCACCCTCAGAACGCACGGCAAGAAGAGCGGCGGCCCGAAAAAGACTATAGCAGTGGTATCCAAGTTTTTTTTTAAACTGAAATTTATACAAAGTAATAAATTAATTAACTAATCAGAGATGGCTGGGCAGGTGATGTGCTGTAGCTGTATGATGTGGGAGCTGGCTATTCCCCTTGTGAATGGCAATGACCACATCTGCAGCAAGTGTTGGTTGCTGGAAGAACTCCAGCTCAGAGTTGATGATCTGGAATCTGAGCTTCAAACACTGCAGCACATCCGGGAGGGGGAGAGTTACCTGGACAGTTTGTTTCAGGAGGCAGTCACACCTGGGAGATTAAGTAATTCACATTCAGTAAGTGATCAGGGACTTCAGAGTGTGACTGTTAGTGAGGCAGGCAGGGGGAACCTGAGTTCAGGAGTGCAGGAGCCTCAGCCCTTGACCTTGTCCAACAGGTATGAGACTCTTGCTCCCTGTATGGATGAGGAAAAGGGCTCTGGACAGGATGAGCCAGCTGACCACGGTACCATGGTGCAGAAGGCCATTCAAGAGGGGGGAGTAAAAAGACAAGTAGTTGTTATAGGGGATTCTATAATTAGGGGGACAGATAGTATCCTATGCAAGCCGGATCGGGAGTCTCGCATGGTGTGTTGCCTGCCCGGTGCCAGGGTGCGGGACATCTCTGACCGGCTTGAAAGGATATTGGAGCGGGAGGGGGAGGATCCAGTTGTTGTGGTCCACGTTGGGACTAACAACATAGGTAAAGCTAGGGTGGAGGACCTGTTCGGGGACTATCAAGCACTAGGAAGAAAATTGAAATACAGGTCCTCAAGGGTCATAATCTCCGGATTACTGCCCGAGCCACGTGCCAATTGGCATAGGGACAAGAAAATTAGGGAAGTAAACACGTGGCTAAGGGATTGGTGTGGGAAAGAGGGATTCCACTTCATGGGACATTGGCATCAGTTTTGGAACCGGGGGGATCTGTACCGTTGGGACGGTCTCCACCTGAACCGATCTGGAACCAGTGTTCTAGCGAAGAGGATAAATAGGGTGGTCAGTAGGACTTTAAACTTCTGAGTTGGGGGGAAGGGAAAGTGAAAGCGACAGGGAGCATGGAGTTAAATGCCAAGATACGCAGGAGGATAACATGTAGGCAGGTGGATTTAAGCTTGAGGCAGACTAGGAATTCAACAAAAAGGAAGGATAACTTTGGACATCTTAGGACTTCCAATATCTGTAATGATAAGAAAGTTAGCATTAAGGCACTTTACCTGAATGCTCGTAGCATTTGTAACAAAGTAGACGAACTAATGGCACAGATCATCGTGAATGATTATGATGTGGTAGGCATCACTGAGACATGGCTGCAGGGGCTTCAGGACTGGCAGTTAAACATCCAAGGATATACAACCTATCGAAAAGACAGGAAGGTGGGCTGAGGGGGTGGGGTTGCCTTGTTAGTTAAGAACAAAATTAAATCTATGGCACTAAACGACATAGGGTCGGATGATGTGGAGTCTGTGTGGGTAGAATTGAGGAACCACAAAGGCAAAAAAACTATAATGGGAGTTATGTACAGACCTCCTAACAGTGGTCAGGACCAGGGGCGCAACATGTACCGGGAAATAGAAAAGGCATGTCAGAAAGGCAAGGTCACGGTGATCATGGGGGACTTCAATATGCAGGTGGATTGGGTAAATAATGTAGCCAGTGGATCCAAAGAAAAGGAATTCATGGAATGCTTATAAGATGGCTTTTTGGAACAGCTTGTCATGGAGCCCACAAGGGAGCAGGCTATTCTGGACCTAGTGCTATGTAATGAACCAGACTTTATAAAAGATCTTAAAGTAAGGGAACACTAGGGCAGCACGGTGGCCTAGTGGTTAGCACAACGGCCTCACGGCGCTGAGGTCCCAGGTTCGATCCCGGCTCTGGGTCACTGTCCGTGTGGAGTTTGCACATTCTCCCCGTGTCTGCGTGGGTTTCGCCCCCACAACCCAAAAATGTGCAGAGTAGGTAGATTGGCCACACTAAATTGCCCCTTAATTGGAAAAAATAATTGGCTAATCTAAATTTATAAAAAAAAAGTAAGGGAACACTTAGGAAGCAGCGATCATAATATGGTTGAGTTCAGTCTGCAGTTTGAAAGAGAGAAGGCAAAATCGGATGTAATGGTGTTACAGTTAAATAAAGGTAATTACGAGGGCATGAGAGAGGAACTGGCGAAAATCGACTGGAAGCAGACCCTAGTGGGGAAGACAGCAGAGCAAAAATGGCAGGAGTTTGTATGCATAATTGAGGACACTATACAGAGGTTCATCCCCAAGAAAAGAAAGATTATCCGGGGAGGGATTAGACAGCCATGGCTGACAAAGGAGGTCAGGAAATGTATCAAAGAAAAAGAGAGATCCTATAAAGTGGCCAAAAGCACTGGGAAATCAGAAGATTGGGAAGGCTACAAAAACAAACAGAGGTTAACAAAGAGACAAATAAGGAAGGAGAGGATCAAATATGAAGGCAGGCTAGCCAGTAATATAAGAAATGATAGTAAAAGTTTATTTCAATACATAAGAAACAAACGACAGGCCAAAGTAGACATTGGGCCAATTCAAACTGATTCCGGAAGGCTAGTGATGGGAGACGAGGAAATGGCTGGAGAACTTAATAAGTACTTTGCGTCTGTCTTCACAGTGGAAGACATGAGTAATATCCCAAAAATTATAGAGGGTCAGGGGGCTGAGTTGAGTATGGTTGCCATTACAAAAGAGATGGTGCTAAAAAAGCTAAAAGGTCTTAAAATTGACAAATCTCCTGGCCCCGATGGGCTACACCCTAGAGTTCTGAGAGAGGTGGCTGAAGAAATAGCGGAAGCGTTGGTTGAGATCTTTCAAAAATCACTGGAGTCAGGGAAAGTCCCAGACGATTGGAAGATCGCTGTTGTAACCCCCTTGTTCAAGAAAGGATCAAGACAAAAGATGGTGGCCTAGTGGTTAGCACAACCGCCTCACGGCGCTGAGGTCCCAGGTTCGATCCCGGCTCTGGGTCACTGTCCGTGTGGAGTTTGCACATTCTCCCCGTGTCTGCGTGGGTTTCGCCCCCACAACCCAAAAATGTGCAGAGTAGGTGGATTGGCCATGCTAAATTGCCCCTTAATGGGAAAAAATAATTGGGTAATCTAAATTTATTAAAAAAAAAGACAAAAGAGGGAAAATTATAGGCCAATTAGCCTAACCTCGGTTGTTGGTAAAATTCTAGAATCGATCGTTAAGGATGAGATTTCTAAATTCTTGGAAGAGCAGGGTCGGATTAGAACAAGTCAACATGGATTTAGTAAGGGGAGGTCGTGCCTGACGAACCTGTTAGAATTCTTTGAGGAGGTGACAAGTAGGTTAGACCAGGGAAACCCAGTGGACGTGGTCTATCTGGATTTCCAAAAGGCCTTTGATAAGGTGCCACACAGGAGGCTGCTGAGTAAGGTGAGGGCCCATGGTGTTCGAGGTGAGCTACTGGCATGGGTTGAGGATTGGCTGTCTGACAGAAGGCAGAGAGTTGGGATAAAAGGTTCTTTTTCGGAATGGCAGCCGGTGACCAGCGGTGTCCCACAGGGTTCAGTGTTGGGGCCGCAGCTGTTCACCATATATAGTAATGATCTGGATGAAGGGACTGGGGGCATTCTAGCGAAGTTTGCCGATGATACGAAGTTAGGTGGTCAGGCAGGTAGTGCTGAGGAAGTGGGGAGGCTGCAGAAGGATCTAGACAGTTTGGGAGAGTGGTGCAGGAAATGGCTGATGCAATTCAACGTGAGAAAATGTGAGGTCTTGCACTTTGGAAAAAAGAATCCAAGCATAGACTACTTTCTAAACGGTGAGAAAACTCATAATGCCAAAGTACAAAGGGATCTGGGAGTGCTAGTCGAGGATTCCCTAAAGGTAAACATGCAGGTTGAATCTGTGATTAAGAAAGTGAATGCAATGTTGTCATTTATCTCAAGAGGGTTGGAATATAAAAGCAGCGATGTGCTACTGAGCCTTTATAAGGCTCTGGTTAGGCCCCATTTGGAGTACTGTGTCCAGTTTTGGGCCCCACATCTCAGGAAGGACATACTGGCACTGGAGCGTGTCCAGCGGAGATTCACACGGATGATCCCTGGAATGGCGGGTCTAACATATGATGAACAGCTGAGGATCCTGGGATTGTATTCATTGGAGTTTAGAAGGTTAAGGGGAGATCTAATAGAAACTTACAAGATAATACATGGCTTAGAAAGGGTGGACGCAAATAAACTGTTTCCGTTAGGCGAGGAGACGAGGACCCGTGGGCACAGCCTTAGAATTAGAGGGGGTAAATTCAGAACAGAAATGCGGAGACATTTCTTCAGCCAGAGAGTGGTGGGCATGTGGAATTCATTGCCGCGGAGTGCAGTGGAGGCCGGGACGCTAAATGGCTTCAAGGCAGAGATAGATAAATTCTTGATGTCGCGAGGAATTAAGGGCTATGGGGAGAATGCTGGTAGGTGGAGTTGAAATGCCCATCAGCCATGATTGAATGGCGGAGTGGACTCGATGGGCCGAATGGCCTTACTTCCACTCCTATGTCTTATGGACCAAAGCGGGGACCGAGCGGAGACAGCGGCAAAGACCGACCCCCCCCCCCCCCCCCCGGTGGCGACCACAAGCGCAGCGAGGCCATTAAATTGAGGGAGAGGCCAAAATCAAGAACCGCGCCTGGCGCCGATCTAACCTGCTGGCTCCCATTGGCAAATTCAGGAGTGTGCCATAGTGTGGCGAGAAACCAATAAACACCACTTAAGCCCAATCTCCGTAAAATGAATGGAAGCGACCCCCTATCTAGCGACCTACCGTGATCGAACCGCCTCCCCAGCAAGTGGTCACGCAGGTGCTGATCAGTACTTTTTAAAAACGTGAGGCTGGTGGAAGGGCTGTTTCGGGACACCGCAGAGGTAAGTTGCCATCTTTGCTGTCAGACAAGGGAGGGGCCACATTCATGGGTTGGAACACTGTGGTAGGCAAGCTATGTAGCATGTGGAAGTTATTGCCTAGAATCCCATTCAGACTGTGATGTCTGGACATTGTGCCTGAAGGAGGCAACATCACGGATTCAGCGGGCAACGTCCGAACACCCAGGGACTAGACCTCAGCATCGGGTTCATCACCTCAAACAGAGGGTGGGTGTGTGTATATCGGGGAGGGGATGAGCATTCCAGGTAGCATTATGCGCGGGTGGTTGCAGTACAGGGTGTGGGGTTCAGTGAGCAGGAACCCCCACTGCGGCCGGGTTCGTGGGCAGGGCATGTCGGGTGGGGGCGGAAAGAGACATCCAGGACCACTCCAAATGGGCGGGTGCCATTGGATGGAGATCATGCAGGAGAATTAATATGTGGTCAGTGGGAGGGATGGGTCATTCTGTAAGGTTATTAACAACTCAGAGCTTTGGCGTTCACTTGTGAGAATCCTCCTTCCTCTGTTCATTACCATGAGGACCAAGAACAAGAATGCAATATAGTTGAGCATCTACTATGTTACAGACTACAGGTAAATGCCAAACAGAGAAGGAATTTCATGATCCAAACAGCAGTGTATTCGGAGGACACATCTCAACAATGAAAGACCCTCCTCCTCGATGATATGTTCAACCATCATATTGGTATTCCAGGAACACACCCATTTGCTGCTTTGGATTATGGTCTGGCAATGTTCTTGGGCCAGTCTGCTATCAAATAAACAATATTAACAGGCAGAGCACTTGACAGTTGCAATTGACGCAGGGAATCACTGGAAAAAACTCAATGTTGACTCAGTGTTTAGTAACATCTAAGTAGACCTGATGCTACACAAAGCTTATTAGCTTTATTCTTTTGTTTGTGGAGGTTGCAGCAGATCAATTTTATTGAGAAGTTTGAAAATATTGTATCCTTGAAGATTGGTCAGAGGAAATTAAAATAAAATTGGATGGTGAGAGAATTTTCACGAATTTAATTATCATCTGGAAAGGCAGATTGTCTTGCATTTTGAGCTCAGCAACAAAGTGATGTGCTCACTGCTGACCACAAAGACAGCTGCACACGAAGATCTAGAGAACTCTGTGGCATTGATTCATGATGTACATTTGAAACTGACAACAAGCAAAGGGGATCTTCAGGTGCCCAGCAACAGTAATGTCATCAGATAGCAAATTAACCAATAACACTCGGGAATTCTCAGACAGCAAGCCACGAAGTGAAGCACTGATTTTTTTCACTTGTAATTAAATGTTACAAAAAGCGAAATAAATGATTGGGATAGACACATGTGGTTATAGAAACTGTAATATCATTTTTTTTTATATTTAAAAAATGATTTTGTTTAATGAGTGGGAAAATTTGACAGTCGCAAATATATAATTAATTTTTCAAGGACAGTAAAGTAATCCAGCAGCAATTATATCAGTACAGTTAGAAACCCAGTTATAGCTCATTCAACACGTCGCAATTTCTTCCAAGGTTTTTTTTTAACAACAACCGGCATCTTACTTTGTGACTCCAACCAGTGGAGTTTTGTTCACTGATTCCCATCGACCTCAGTTTTGCTTGGGCTTCTTTGTGCCACACTCAGTCAAATGCTGCCCTGGTGATAAGGGCAGTCACTCTCATCTCACCTCGAGTTCAGCTCTTTTGTCCATTCCAACCACGCTGTACTGTGTTCAGAAGCAGAAAGGCCCTAGTGGAACCCAAACTGAGCAGCAGTGAGCATATTATTATTCACTGATCACTGTTGATGAAATTCCCCATCAATTATGACATGACTAGATGAGGAAGAGTGAACTGGCTCCCCTTTATTCAGATCTCTTGGTTGGTTGCAACAAAGGTGTTTTAAAAATGTATTCCTCCTCTCCCCATAAATACCTTTAGAGTACCCAAGTCATTTTTTCCAATTAAGGGACAATTTAGCATGGCCAATCCACCTAGCCTGCACATCTTTGGGTTTTGGAGAGAATGTGCAAACTCTACACGGACAGTGAACCAGAGCCAGTATCGAATCTGGGACCTTGGCATCGTGAGGCAGCAGGGCTAACCCACTTAAATACCTTTTCTAATCCAAATGTACTTACTTTTCAATGAAGGGACAATCATGCCAGATTTTCTTGAGTCAAAGAAAAGGTTTATTAGTTACGAAACCCGACAAAAAATATGAGACACGCCAACGGACCTCAGGAGTAAGCAACGTTAAACATTAGAGTTCAATTAGAAGTTGTGTAGATTGTTGAACGATCTACAACATATGTTAGCTCGTTTCCTTTAAACCAGCGGCACGGTAGCAGAGTGGTCATCACTGTTGCTTCACAGCTCCAGGGTCCCTGGTTTGATTCCCATTTTGGGTCACTGTCTGTGCGGAATCTGCACGTTCTCCATGCGTCTGCGTGGGTTTCCTCCGGGTGCTCAGGTTTAATTTCACAGTCCAAAGACGTGCTTGTTAGGTGAATTGGACAATCTAAATTCTCCCTGAGTGTATGGCGACCTGGGCCTTTTCACAGTAACTTCCTTGCAGTGTTAATGTATAGCTACTTGTGACAATAATAAAGATTATTAAAATAAAGATTATTAAAATCCTGGAGGTTATTTGAAGTTCAGGTAACTGTACTTTGCTGGAGTCAAGTTTGGCTTTAGAGAGAATGAGTGAGATTTCCTACTGCTTTCATCAACGGAGTTTCCAGATGATAGGGAGGAACTGAAGGAAATCAGTATGAGTAGGGAAATGTGTTGGGGAAATTGATGGTGTTGAAGGGTGATAAATCCCCAGGGCCTGATCATCTACGAAGCAGAGTACTTTGGGAAGTGGCCTAAGAAACAGTGGATGCTTGCAAAATTCTATAGACTCTGGAACAGCTCCTGCCGATTGAAAAGGGAGGTAGAGTGAAAAGCGTAGCCACCTGGGGTGGCCACGTCCCGATTACAAAATGGACACTTGCAGAGAATGAAGGGAAAAATGGACAATGCTGAGAAAGCAAGCAGGTGCAAGGTTCGTCTGTTGATTGGAGTTTGCAGCTCCCAGACAAGACCGATACTGCAAAGCCATTAGCATACTAATGAGCCATCTCCGGGGACAAAAGAAAAACATTTAAGAAAACAATACCAAAGCAGACACCCCGGGGCCAGTGGAGAATAAAACAAAGCAGGCCAACGGCTACCTAGGACGCGCCCAGCAATCAGGGCAGCCACCCCTTTATTGGAGGAAATCGATACCAATGATCAGGATATGGTCCAATTAATTGGGACCAGGCCCGCCCAAAAGCGCACAAAGCCCCTTTGGGTATAAAATGAAGCCCTCAAGCAGAATCGTTCTTCTTGGCCTTGGCTCTCAGCAGCGAGAGACCTGCCTAGCAGCTGCACCAGCCAAGTAAGTCCAAAGTCAATGCACGCTACGAAATAGATGCTCCTAGCTACTATTCTATACAAGTTCGATGCCAGCAGCCTCAGAACCGGACAACGGCCATTGTTCCTCTGACTGAGTGGGCACCCGAAGCTAAGTATAGGCTTTTAGTAGTAGTGATAGTTTAGTTAGCAGAGTTTGTGCATGAGTATAATTGACTGTGTGTAAATAAATAAATATTGATTTTGAACTTACTAACTGGTGTATCGAGTCTTTGATCAGTATTCGGTTTTGAACCTTGTGGCAGTATCAAAAGGATACCTGGCGACTCTTCAGCAAACATAATTAGAATTAAGGACGCTGACCATATTAACCGCCATAAAGAGAGCCAATTAAGGAGAGAGCATAACAAGCAACAAAATAAGGAACTATAGACAGTCAGGCTGGGATCAGTAATGGGGAAATGCTGTAGCCATTACAAAAGATTTAATAGCAGAGAACTTGGAAAACAGTGGCAGGATCAGATGGAGTCAGCATGGATTCACAAAAGGAAAATAATACTGGACAAATCTACTGGGATTCTTCCAGAATGTAACTCGTAGAGTTGATGAGGAGGAGTCGATAGATGAGGTTATTCAGACTTTCAGAACGCTTTCGACAAGGCCACGCATAAAAGTTTAGCATGTAATACTAAAGCACATGGGTGCAGCGTATCAAGAAGGATTGATAACTAGTTGGCAGACAAGAAAAAGAGTAGTAATAAATGGGTATTTTTCCAAGTGGCAGGTAGTGGCCAGTGGGGTACTCCAGGGATCAGTGCTAGGATCCCAACTCTTCACAAAGTATATGAATAATTTAGATGAGGGAACTAAATGTAATATCTCCAAATTTGCAGGTGACACAAAGCTGGGTGGGAGGATGCAGCGATGCTTCAGTGTGATTTGGACAAGTTGACTAATTGGGAAAATGCATGGCAGGTGCAATATACTGTGGATAAATGCGAGGTTATCCACTTTGGTGCAAAAAACAGGAAGGCACGTTATTATCTGAATGGCCATAAATTGAGAGAGGGGAATGTGCAACGAGATCTGGGTGTCCTTCTACACCAGTCGCTGAAAATAAGCAGCAGGTGGTAAAGAAGGCAAATGGTATGTTGGCCTTCATAGGATAACGAGACCAGACCTGGCATAGTGTGTGCAGTTTTGGTCTCCTTATCTGCAGGGAGTGCAGCTAACGTTTATCAGACTGATTCTTGGGATGGTGGGACTGAGGAGAGAGTCAGTTAGGAATACATTCACTGGAGTTTAGAAGAATGAGGGAAGATCTCATAGAAACCAATGAAATTTTAACACGACTAGAAAGGGTAGATGCAGGAAGGATGCTTCCGATGGCGAAGGAATCCAGAAACAGGGGCCATGGTCCAAGGATACAGGGTAAACCATTTAGGATTTTTTTTAAATTTCATTTACGGGAGTGGTCGTGGCGGGGTAGGCATTTATTTCCCATCCCTAGTTGCCCTTCAGAATGTGGTGGTGAGTTGCAGTCCTTGAGGTGTCGGTACATACAATGTGCTGTTAGTGAGGGAGTTCCAGGATGTTGCCCTAGCGACAACGAAGGAACGGTGATATGTTTCCAAGTCAGGGTGGTGAGTGACTTGGAGGGGAACCTCCAGATGGTGGGGTTCCTAGGTATCTGCTGCTCTTGTTCTTCTAGATGGTAGTGGTCGTGGGTTTGTAAAGTGGTGCCTAAGGAACCTTGGCGAGTTCCTGTAGTGCACCTTGTAGTTGGTACACAAGGCTGCCATTGTTCGTCGGGGGTGGAGGGATTGAATGTTTGTGAAAGGGGGAGCCAACCAAGCAGGCTTTGTTCTGGATGGTGTTGAGCTTCTTGAGTATTGATGGAGCTGCACTCATGTAGGCAAGTGGAGAGTATTCCATTGCACTCATGACTTGTGCCTTATAGATGGTGGACAGGCTTTGGGGGATCAGGTGGTGAGTTATTTGCCATAGGGTTCCTAGCCTTTGACCTGCCCTGGTAGCCACAGTATTAATATGACTAGTCCAGTTCAGTTTCTGATCAATGGTAACCCCCACGATGTTGATTATGGAGGATTATGGAGGATTCAGCGATGCTAATGCCATTGAATATCAAGGGGTTATGGTTAGATCCTCTCTTGCAGGAGATGGTCATTGCCTGGTACTTGTGTGGCACGAATGTAACTTTCCACTTGTCAGCCCAAGCCTGGATATTGTACATGTCTTGCTGCATTTGGACGTAGACTGCTTCACTATCTGAGGAGTCATCTGCAAATATCCCCACTTCTGATCTTATGATGAAGCAGCTGAAGACGGTTGGGGCTTTGAGACTATTTGGATTTGTTTATTGTTATGTGTACCGAGGTACAGTGAGAAGTATTTTTCTGCGTACAGCTCCGACTGATCATTCCATACATGAAAAGAATGCATAGGGCAAACATAAAATACACAATGTAAATACATAGACACAGGCATCGGATGAAGCATGCAGGAGTGTAGTACTACTCAGTACAGAAGATATGTGAAGAGATCAGATCAGTCCATAAGAGGGTCCATGCTACCCGAGAACCTCCTGCAGTGATGTCCTGAAACTGAGATGAATGACCTCCACTCACCACAGCCATCTTCCTTTGTCCCAGGTATGACTCTAACCAGCGGAGAGTTTCCCCTGAGAAGATAGTCCTTAATATGGTTAGTCCCAGTTCCAGGACATTGCCCCACCGACAGTGAAGGAGTGAAGGAATGGCGAGCCTGTTGAATTCTCTACCACAGAAAGAAGTTGATGCTAAAATATTGTATATTTTCAGGAAGGAGTTAGATATAGCTCTTGGGGTTAAAGGGATCAAAGGATCCCTTTGACGGGAAGCAGGATCAGGTTACTGAGTTGGATGATCAACCATGATCATAATGAATGGTACAGCAGGCTCAAAGGACCAAATGACCTACTCTTGCTCCTATTGTCTACGTTTCTATGACAAGATTTCCCTCCTTTCTTTAAAATAAATCAATATGCAAAAAATTAATAAGATGCAAAATGATCACACGTTATTATAGAATAAATCTTTAACATCCTGCATAAAACATTCCGCATATCATACCCGCTCTCTACCTTCTGCCGCCACCACCTCCCGGTCTTGAAAACAAAAATGACTAAGATGACAACTGGTAACTTGCCATTATAGTTTTGAAATTGTTTTCCTTTCCAACATCTCACAAGATCAAACCTTAACCTCTTTTCTGTAACATTCTTTGTCAAATGGACTGTGTCCGAGAGGTTAGCATTCTATCAGGTTGTCCCTATATAGGAGTTTCTTTAAAATACCTATACTCAATCAATACATGGCCTTAACTGTCTCTTCTACCAGTGAAAACGCCTGTGCAGGTAAAGTGCTTTTAACTACGCTCTTTATTTTCTTTGATTCCAACACTAATGGGCAACATTCATCATTTCTTCCCACTAAAAATATAATGAATTCTGCTGCACTCAAATAAACAACAGGAAGGTGTGAGGTATCACTAAAAATGTCACCCAGGTCTGGAAATCTGAGTGTAGATTCTTCTGAACTTAATTTCTTCAATGCCTTATTTGCTTATAGCACTTCCTCAACAGTGGTATATTCCAGCATGGTGCTCAACTCGAAAACATCACGGCATGCACGTCTAGTATGTCTGCACAAGTAGTTTAATTGCCCAATTAAACTTCTTAATTAATCTGCTTCTTTCTTGATAGTAGAATCTTCCTTTTGTGAGGATATGGGCCTATTTATCAGGATCCTATTAATATTGTTGAGGTAAAACTGTTGAGTTTGGGATATTCCCAACCCACCTAAAGTACAACCTATAAATTTAAAAGCTCCAGAAGCCCGGATTCCAATTTTAAATTCCTTCATAATTTTATCCATCAACTGTAGCCACCTGGGGCGGCCACGTCCCGATTCCAAAATGGATACTCGCAAAGAGTGCAGGGAAAAATGGACAGGAGTAGAAAACAAGCAGGTGCAAGGTTTCCTGTGGATTGGAACTTGCAGAACCCAGACACAACTGAAACTACAAGCCATTAGCATAGTAATGAGCTATCTCCGGGGACAAAAAATAAACATGAAACAATCGGTACCAGGACAGACTCCCCGGCGCCAGTGGAGGCTAAAACAAAGGCAGGCCAACGGTTACCTAGAGCCCACCCAACGATCGGGGAACTACCCCGTTATTGGAGAGAATCGATACAAACGATTGGGACATGGTCCAATTAATTGGGGCCAAGTCCCGGGTCCGCCCAGAAGGGCGCGAAACCCTGGGGGCTATAAAACATAGTCCCCAAGGTCAGTTCGCTCTCTTACTCTTACTCCTCTTCGGCAGCACAGTAGCATGGTGGTTAGCATAAATGCTTCACAGCTCCAGGGTCCCAGGTTCCGTTCCCGGCTGGGTCACTATCTGTGTGGAGTCTGCACATCCTCCCCGTGTGTGCGTGGGTTTCCTCCGGGTGCTCCGGTTTCCTCCCACAGTCCAAAGATGTGCGGATTAGGTGGATTGGCCATGCTAAATTGCCCGTAGTGTCCTAAAAAAGTACGGTTAAGGGGGAGGGGGGGTTGTTGGGTTACGGGTATAGGGTGGATACGTGGGTTTGAGTAGGGTGATCATTGCTCGGCACAACATCGAGGGCCGAAGGGCCTGTTCTGTGCTGTACTGTTCTATGTTCTATGTTACCTTCATCTTGGCATTTGGCTCTCGGCGACGAGAGGCCGCCAAGCACCAGCCAAGTAAGTCTAAGGTCAACGCACGCTACGAGATAGGCGCTCCTAGCTACTATTCTATACCAGTTCGAAGCCAACAGTATCAGAACCGGACAACGGCCATTGTTCCTCTGACTGAGTGGGCACTCGAAGCTAAGTATAAGCTTTTAGTAGTAGTTGTAGTTTAGCGAGTAGAGTTTATGCATGAGTAATAATTGACTGTGTGTGTAAATAAATGTGCATTGATTTCAAACTTACTAACTGGTGTATTGAGTCATTGATCAGTATTCAGCTTTGAACCTTGTGGTGGTATCAGAAAGATACCTGGAGACTCTTGGGCAAAGGTAATTAGAACAGAGCAAATTAAGGGTGTGGTGATCACAAGTTAACCAGATGCAACACAACTGAGCGACCACTAGAGGGAGCACGGGAGAGCCATATAAATAGATCAGGACAGGAAGTGGAAGACACTCTTCACAGCAGGCGGGCTGGTAAGCACAACACGAACCAACTCGTGGTAGATGAATCCAACCAAGATGATTTGGTTTTCAAAGAATACTACTCAGACATGGCTGAGTCAGTCGGATATGCTTATCACAGCATCAGCGACACGGTCGCAAAGTTCAACACGAATCAACTCGTGGTAGAAGAATCCAACCAGGATGATTTGGTTTTCGGAGAATATTACTCAGACACAGCTGAGTCAGTCGGATATGCTTATCACAGCATCAGCGACACGGTCGCAAAGTTCAACACGAATCAACTCGTGGTAGAAGAAGCCAACGAAGGTGAAATGGGTGTCAAAGAATACTACTCAGACATGGAGGAGTTATTTGGACATGCTGATCACAGCATCAGCGACACCGTTGCAAAGCTCAACACGACTCTACTCATGGTGGATGAATCCAACACCATGGTGCCATGGCAGCTCGTCGATACATTGGATGACAGCAATACCCAAGACGAAGACGACGCCACACAGAGAGCACAGGAAGACTCCACGGAGCGAGCGATGACAGGCTCCACAGTGCGAGTGATGAAAGACGCCAACAGGGATGCAAGCAAACACTCCCGGGCGGACACCAAGCATGAACAAGACCATGAAGGTAAACCCGCTGTACCTGAGCAACCGCAAGCAGACTATGAAAGTCTACCAAGCTCACAGGAACAAGAAGAAAGAGCGGACTATGAAAGTCCAACACGCTCACAGGAACAAGAAGAAAAAGCAGACTATGAAAGTCCAACACGCTCACAGGAACAAGAAGAAAGAGCGGACTATGAAAGTCCAACACGCTCACAGGAACAAGAAGAAGACAATGCACCTCTGCCCACTGCATGCGAAGACAGTGACAAGGTGATCACACTCAACGTACAGGATCACAGTGAGACTGACAGTTCTCAGCTTGTCTGTACCGAAGCACAGAGCGAAAACAGTGACAAGGTGCTCGCACTCGACGTACAGGATCACAGTGAGACTGACAGTTCTCAGCTTGTCTGTACCGAAGCACAGAGCGAAAACAGTGACAAGGTGCTCGCACTCGACGTACAGGATCACAGTGAGACTGACAGTTCTCAGCTTGTCTGTACAGAAGCACAGAGTCGGGCCACCCAACAGTCCAGAGAGACAACGCCAAAAGAAAACATGCAGATTTTGACTCCAGAAGAGGAGCACCTGGAGTCCACAGAGACAATGCCGAAAGAAACCATGCAGATTCTGACTCCAGAAGAGGAGCACCTGGAGTCCAGAGACATCAAACAAAAAGAAACCATGCAGATTTTGACTCCAGAAGAGGAGCACCTGGAGTCCAGTGAGATAACATCAACAGAAATCATGAAGATTTTAACTCCAGAAGCGGAGCACCAAGAGTCTAGAGAAACCACGTTAACTGAAATCATGCAGATTTGGACTCCAGAAGAGGAGCGCCGAGAGTCCACAGACACCGCGTCAAATGTAATCAAGAAGACTTTGACTCCGGAAGACGAGCACCAAGAAAGCAAAGATGCGGAATCCAATTCTCCACAACTGATTGATGTCACCTGCACCGATGCAACATCAGATCATTCGCACCACTCGCAAGACGGAATGCTCAATGACTCAAATTATCCACTCGGGACACTCACAGAGTATAACAAGAAAAACAAAAGTCAAAAGAAACACAGCAAGAACAAAAACAACATGAAGCGCGACAAGACCAACAACAATAGCAAGAAGCACAGCAGAAACAAGAACGACAACAGCAAGAAGAAAAGCAACATGAAGCGCGACAAGACAAACAACAAAAGCAAAAAGCACAGCAGAAACGAGAACGACAACAGCAAGAAGAAAAGCGACATGAAGCGCGACAAGACAAACAACGATAGCAAGAAGCACAGCAGAAACGAGAATGACAACAGCAAGAATAAAAGCAACATGAAGCGCAACAAGACAAACAACAACGTCAGGCACAAAGATAGCGACAACGACAGGGACAGAAACAACAAGAATGGCAACAAACACAACAAAGTCAGGAACAAAGATAGCGACAACACCAAAGACAGAAACGACAAAAACAGCACCAAGACCGGCAACGAGAACAACAAAGTCAGGAACAACGACAGTGCCAACACCAAAGACGGAAACGACAAAAACAGCGACAAGTACGGCAACGAAAACAACAAAAACAAGAACGACAGAAACAACAGCAATGAAACAACGACTTGTACACAATGGAACTACTTGGCACATGACGGACAATGCCACAGCGCATGGCAAAACGATGACAAGACTACAAACATGTCATGGGATGACGACGAATCGCATAAACACACGTCTGCTCCAGAACGAGCAAGCACACCAGCATCCAAGGCGGATGAGACAATAAATCAACACCACAAGCACAGAAAAAAAAAGTCCATGCCAGTCAACATCAGTGATGTGACCATGCAGACAACTCGGGATGACGCATTGGGTACTTAAGATAACAAGGAACACCAACAACATTAACAGCGGACTTGCGATATCAATATCACCACGTCATCAACAACAAAAAAGAAAAAAAAAAGCTCTGAACAAATTCATCAAGTTTGGACTCATAAATGTTTTTATTAAGATTGGACATATAAATACATTGGCTTTGTTAACTAAGGCAATAGCATCATCACTTGTATAGATACGCATATCATAAGTTACTGTTTTGTATAAAATTTCTTTAATGATGTACAGAAACTATGTAATGAGAAAAAGGGGGATGTGGTGATCGTAGATTGACCAGATACAAAACAACAGAGCAAACACGAGCGGGAGAGCTATAAATACACTGGGACAGGATGTACAATTTTCTTTAACGATGTTCAGAAAATATGTTAAGAGAAAAAGGGGGATGTGGTGATCACAAGTTAACCAGATGCAACACAACTGAGCGACCACTAGAGGGAGCACGGGAGAGCCATATAAATAGATCAGGACAGGAAGTGGAAGACACTCTTCACAGCAGGCGGGCTGGTAAGCACACACAGCAAGCAAAGCTGGTAGTTAGCACTGGAAGGTAGTTCTAGGTCGAGCTCTGGAAACTGAACGAACCCACAATAAAGCATCTTCTCCACACTTGAGACTGCGAGCTTTATTAAGACACGAGGAACAACACAAAGGGAAACCATAATGAGCAACCTTTCTTGATTGTAGAATCTTCCTTTTGTGAGGATATGGGCCTATTTATCAGGATCCTATTAATATTGTCGAGGTAAAACTGTTGAGTTTGGGATATTCCCAACCCACCTAAAGTATAACCTATAAATTTAAAAGCTCCAGAAGCCTGAATTCCAATTTTAAATTCCTTCATAATTTTATCCATCAACAAATTTCTTAAGTTTTGCAGATCCGCCACCCATCTACGTACATTAAGAAAATAACTGCTAGTTTTTCCTTATTGTACCAATAAAATCTTGTTGGATCTGCTTTTAGTTGAAGACAGCCAGCTTATAGTGGGACGGACCTAACTGAGAAATATTAATGGAACGGACCTAACTGAGAAATACTGTGCTCTGGATGCACTCTTTAACTCATAAAACATACTTATTTAGCTTCCATAGTTTTCTGTCTATATGTAAGAAATCTTCGCCTTAAAATTGTTATCCCTTCTCAAAGTATTGCTTTGACGTTAATCAATTCATCCCCATAAGCGTGTCGCTAAACATGCTAGGAAAATCCTCAAACCTTCCGTGTCCCACCGTTGGGAGTCTATTCTAACTTCCTGGTTACTCAATTGTTCCCCAAATATCTGAGCTATATGTCTGGCCTTAGCTTACATACCATCAGAAAATGGTTTCTCACTACATATCCAGCTATGGGACAATGCGGGATGTCCTTTGGCTGGCATTTCCGTGGAAACGCTAAACTCTCTCCAACTTCCAAATTCTTCTTTGTTTTGCCTCCTTGACCAAATTACCATCCAACTGGTTTGTAGCCACTCAACTTCTCTACTGTAGGGGCGCCTACTTCTTGTGCTGTCCTCGCTCTTGTTAAACTATCTCCCCATCTAGACCTCTTGTCCCTATCTGGACTACTACTGCTACTCAAACAGTCCCTCCTGTGAATGGACTTCCCTTCGCAATTGATCTTTTCCTCGGCTGTGATCACCACTGGACCCACTGTCTGAACTTGCATTATGCTGCATGCCTTCCCACATTTTTACTCCCATCTGCCGATCCATAGATCTGATATTGTGCCCCATGTCTTGTACATTCAGCCAGTTTTTGTATTTCCCTGTGGCCTATCCTGCCCTTCCTGGAATGGTGGTTTGACATATGCCTCGTTCCAAATTTCAGTGGTTAATCTAGGTAACAAATTAACCTATCCTGATCTTCACTATCATTTAGTGTACTCTCAGTTAGCCCGTTATAGAACATAGAACATAGAACAGTACAGCACAGAACAGGCCCTTCGGCCCTCGATGTTGTGCCGAGCAATGATCACCCTACTCAAACCCACGTATCCACCCTATACCCGTAACCCAACAACTCCCCCCCTTAACCTTACTATTAGGACACTTCTGCCACAACCTTTGTGTAGTTGGGCAGTATACATGTGTATGCTGTGCATGGTGAATCTTCAGTTTCCATTACTTCTTCAGGTTCCGTCAATGTGTAATCAGTGACAGTGAGCCATGTGGAATGTACTCTCTGTTTTGTTACCATGTTGCAAGATTGTCGATTTGCCACCAGCACCTATAACATTTCCTGGGCCTCTCCATTCTTTCTGCCTTCTCTTTTATAATACGGGGCTTGAAATTCATTTCTGATGGCCTGATTAAATACCTCAAAGCTCCCTGATTTTCTTTCTGAAACCTCCGCCTCAATAAATGCTCCCCACAGCCCCCCCACCCTCTGCATGCATGACATTCATATGCAAAAATTGAACTAATGGTAGCCCCCTCCAAAGCTTGGGATAGTCGCATATTGTTGAAGATACCTTCGGTGGTCAGCTAAGATTTTTTGAAACATTTGTCAATCACGGCGTGATTTCTCTCACATATCTCATTTACGGACTTTCTGCTGCTGTGTACATTGCTACAATATTAAAATTTTCACACATACTCCTGAATTCATCGTCAAATTCTACTCCATTCTCCATTAAGAATGTAGTAGGTGCTTTCCTATCACGTAGCACAGTGGTTAGCACAGTTGCTTCACAGCTCCAGGGTCCCAGGATCGATTGTCGGATTGGGTCACTGTCTGCGCGGAGTATGTACGTTCTCCCAGCGTCTGCTCCAGTTTCCTCCCACGGTCCAAAGATGTGGAGGTTAGGTGGATAGTCCATGATAAATTGCCCTTAGTGTCCAAAAAGGTTAGGCGGGGTTACGGGGATAGAGTGGAGGAGTGAGCTTAAGTGGGGTGCGGTGCAGACTCGATGGGCCAAATGGCCTCCTTCAGCACTGTAAATTCTATCCATCTTTCCATTATTTTATTCATAATTACTTTTTTGCCTTTGCTAAAATTTTCAGTTGGCAGTCTAAATCTAGTTGCTATGCCTACAAAATCCAAGAAAATTTTTTTTTTCTTTATCTCATCCTTGAGATCCATTGCTACAGTTTCATTAAAGTCTCTCACCAGTGGAACACTCGGTGGTCATAATGGCATTCTCCTGAACATTTTACAAATATCTTATTTTCCATTAATATCCTCAACAAGTTCTTCATTCAGTATCCCTGCATCCTTCTCACAAAATCTTCAAACTACAGCCAGATAGATGTGCAAATTGTCAGTGAAGTTTGGTGATAATTTGCTTCTCTTCCTTTAAATCCCTATCCCCAGCTGTAATTGATACTTCTGCCAAAGATGATAGGCCTTAAAGCAATACAATAATGTCTCGACTGTGAAAATTGTCTTTGGTTGATCTGTGGATTTATACCGCTTTATATCATGCTTCGGATCAAATTTCCTTTAGGTGTCTTACGTAAAAGGTACTTCACTCCATACCACATCAGTACTGATAAAAATGATTCACCGCTGCTGTTTTACACGGAATTACTATTCTTTTTAACGATTTCAACATGTTGAAATAAGTAAAATGGTCATATTCTTTGACTACTTTGGTTTTCCTTACATTAAGAATCCATCCATTCTAGCCAGTTCTTTACACATACTGTGGATGTACACCCACTATCTATAGCTACACAACTGAACAAATCTGCGACTAGAATATTGAATACCAGACTGAAGCCTCTGATGAACAATACGATTCCTTCTGATGGGTCAGTATCACCCTCCGCGCCTTTTGTACCTTTCCATGTTAAATGTTTCCTCAAAAACCCCATTTTTCATTCCACATTTACTTAGCCGTGCATTTGAAGCACCTGTTAACCAACTTCATTACTCCTGGCGTTCATCCTCTTTCCATAATTGCCCAACTCCCATTGCCTGTTATAATCCCAGAAAGATGTGTATCCTTATATTTTTGTCATTCTTCCTTCGCACAGATGTTTGTGCTCTATATTTAAATGGTCTCAAAATGTTGCTAGTATTGTATCCTCCAGCTTTAATGTCACTGAAGAGCCTATTTGTGCCATAAAAGCAGCTGGAAATTAATTCTTTCCCAATTTTTTTGAAGGCTTCGATCATTTGTTCCAAAGGGTCTCTCTCTCTTTGAATCGAACTCGGAGTAAAACCACGAGTGTATCCATGTTTGATATCCTACCACAGTCCAATAATTTAAAGGTGATTTAGAAATTCATAAGCGGAATTGTTGCAATCTCACATATAGTCGGTTAAACTTCATGATATATTCTTCTATGGAAAATACATCCACTTTTTCAATTATTATATTTATCAAAGTCGAACCAAGACTCATAGGGATTCAATAAGGCATCTTCCACATCAATTTATCGACAAATTTCAAGAGAATGTTCAAACCTTCTTCATTGTCCAATTCCAGATCTAGGTTAGAAAACACTGTACAACTGGTTTTTCCCCTGGCATGAAATGATGGTGCTAGAGCCATCCCCTGCTTTCTTTCTGGTAGATATGTAACCCGTGACCATACATCGACTTAATTTTTCCATTGATCATAAAGTTTCCGTTTCACAAAACAATGGTGGAAATCATACCCTGTCACCCTATTCCTAGTTTCATTCATCTTTCTTCAAATCTCCAATTTCAAACTTCTCTCAAAGAAAATTAACTCCAATATCAGCCTTCTGGTCTGGAATTAAATTATAAGTCTCCAACCTTCATTCTCTGGCAATCATCCTCTTCTACCAAATATCATTGGAATTCGCAAGCCTGGTTGTAAAGACACTAAACTAGGTTGCTTTAGTGGAAGCTATTTATTGCTCGTCACAGGGCTCACTTCTCCGCTTAGGGCTTACTTCTCCGTGTACAGTCCATACACCCAATGCTGGCTCTCCCTTGTTTATATAAACATCGGAATATAATTAACGAATAAATACCCAAGACCTGTTCACTTTATTACCTTAAACTGCTAGGTATTTAATGTGCATCATCCGAACCCATTAGAAACTAACAACACATATTGGTGAGGCTGAAATTAGGTAGGCTTTTCTCTCTGGTTAGTGATAGACTTTGAAGTGATACTATATAGAGGCCAGAGTCAATGTTGAGGACTCCCAGAGCAAATCCCTCCTGAGTGCAACAGTGGCACAGTGGTTAGCACTCACATGTCCAGGGTCCCAGGTTCAATTCCAGGCTCGGGTGACTGGAGTTTGCACTTTGTCCCCATGTCTGCGTAGCTTTCCTCTGGGTGCGCTGGTTTCCTCCCACAGTCCAAAGATGTTCAGGTTAGGTGGATTTGCCATGATAAATTGCCCCTTAGTGTCAAAAAGGTTGAGTGGGAATATGGGGATAGGGTGGAGGTGTGGTCTTAAGTAAGCTGCTCTTCCCAAGGGCCGGTGCAGACTTGATGGGCCGAATGGCCTTCTTCTGCACTGTAGGGATTCTATGATTCGAACTGTGCCACCACCTCTGGTGGGTCTCTACTGCTAGTGGAACAGGGCATGCCCAGGGATGGTAATGGTTGTGACAGGTTCTTCTTCAACCCTTTCAGTTTACACAACCACTGGTCTCCCTTTTCCTCCCACCAAACACCCCTTAACTCAACCTGGCAATCTACTGCCCCACCAACCCTCCAGTTCATACTTGCTGTACTTCCTACTCAGCTAATATACTGCTTCTTTCCAACTCACTTCAAGTTTTCTTTCCCGTCCAACTCCCTCAGATGAAAATAGTGCTCTTCTCTTCTTTCCTAGTTAATATTGACAATCTCTTTCTTCCCCACTCCAAAATTCTACTCCCAGTTGCTTTCCTTATCCATCTCCTATTCATTTTCTCACTTTCCTATCCTCTTCATTGCCATTAATTCGCAAATCATTACATCCCAGTCAGAGTCGAGCTCTTAACAGACCAAACTAGGCCCCTCTGCCTTTCAATGCTACTGCTACCACTAATGCCAATGATTCCTGATGCTGCATATACACAGGAATTGTTGCAAGAATTCCACCTACAGTATGCAGTGGTTGGAGTCACTGACATTACTTGTCAAAGTAACACGAGAAAATGTCCCAGATCAAATTCATTAGCAGTTAGAATTATACAGAAATAGCATTGAAGGGAGAGGAATCCATTTTGAGCTGATTTATGTCAGCAAATATTGACCAGGCACATGAATCACTGACAGCTGGCATATGCAAGTTGGTTTCTTACCTGCTGACAAAGTATCATTCTGTAAAGATCTTATTCCATGAAGAAACTGGAGAATCTGAATAGTTGGGACAGTCAGTCCTACAATTCTGGAAAATAAACAGATAAAATGTCAAACTAATTCATCAAAAGTTCAAGATTATTTTCCCCGCTAGCACCATAAACAATTTCAAGGCCAACAGGGCCTGATCCCAGAATTCCATCAATGATTCTATGTTATAACATAATTATGCAGGACATGGAGTACAGCAACTAGTCACAAATTAACACTTTCCCTAAGGAATAACAGTAGAGTGAACTCCTTTCAAGCCACAGGTTACAATGAAGAAGTATCCAAACTTACATTGTTTAGGTGCAAACTTTGACACCACCTGAAACAATGCATAATTGTACTGTTCCCTATGGAATGTTTACCATGGTTCCTGTAGTTAATGTCTTTTGTGAAGCAACCTGGCAAACCTAGAGTACCAGATTAATCCCCGCAGAGGACATCTCTTAACTCATGATTAAGAAATATTCTAAAAATGGGAAAGGAAAAAAAATGTTGTGAACTAGCCACTTCTCTAACTAATACGATTCTGAAACCCACCTGTAAAGTGCACATACAAATTCCAATTCATTTCCACCCATAAATTAAAGGAGGATGGGATGAGATTCTATTGCTGGCCAGTGGCCTGACTAATATTTATCCCTTAAACAATGCCCCAAAACAAATTACTTAGTCACACTTTCATCACTGTTTATGGGACATTGTTGTCTGCAAATTGGTTGCCATACTGCCTACATTATAACAAAGGTTACACTTCAAAAGTACTTTGTTGTTTTTAGTGTGCTTTGGGATGTCCTGAGATCATAAAAGACACTTCATAAATGCAAGTCTAATCATTCTTATTTCTGTTCTCAGTAATATGTGGATGTACATAGTATTAGTGAACACGTACTCAATTTACTGCCCTTATTTAACCATGGTAGGCCTGAGAAACTGCACAAGTTCAAGCCTCAGACACAACCCTCTAATGGCAAATGGTGTTACACATTTCAAACAGAGAAAACTCCATCATATGGGTAAGTTCAATCATTTCTTGTAAATTTAGTAATAAATTTTTATTAAGCTACAATCTTAAGGAATTGAAAAAAAACGGGAGAACAGGAGTAGGTCATTAAGCTCCTCTACTCTGCTCTGCCATACAATGAGATCCTGGCATAGCTCTCACCTAACTGATAAATCTACCTTTGCCTACTATCCTCTCATATCTTTGATTAACAAAAATCTATGAAAAATTAACAATTAAGCATCAACTACAATTTACATTAAGAGTTCCAAACTTTTACCATCTTTCCATATACAAGTGCTTCCCAACTTATTCCTAAAAGGCAGAATTTTAGTTTTTAGGCCATGCCTCCTAATCGTAAATTTCCCAACCAGTGGAAATAGTTTTGCTCTATTTACCCCATTGGCTCCCCTGAATATCTTGCAATCTTCAATCATGTCAACCCTTAACCTTCTCAATTCCAGAGAATACAACCCTTATTTGTGTAATCTCTCCTCATAATTTCCACATTTTGATACAAAAAGCAATTATATTTTCAAGGACAAAAATTATTCCAGTTGGTCGGCAATGTTGCCATTAATCATCAAAAATTCTAAAACACATCTCAGAAATTGTTTATCCCAAAATAAAAATCTGAAACTTCAGTCTTTCAAATTTAATCCCAACAAAATATTTCCAATGCAATGCACAGGCCAATCTCAAAATGCTACGGTTAATCACTTCACATCAGCTAGCAGCCATCCTTTAGCATTGCTAATCAGCTACTTCGCTGCTGATGCAGCCAAGAGCCCATGGTACAGCATTGCAAAACTGAGCACTCAGAGGAAACTCACAGACACGGGGAGAATGTGCAAACTCCTCACAGACAGTGACTCAAGGCTGGAATTGAACCCAGGTCCCTGGTGCTGTGAGGCAGCAACGCTAACCACTCAGTTACCAGAGACGCAGGAATTGTCACTTTCATAATCCTCGAATAATTTCCCATTAATTGTTTCTTTAACCAACCTTCTTGTACAAGATTTGTCATTTCGCAACTCTGCAGTTCTGATCTGTCTTATTCTGAACCAAACAAACTGACACCAGAATATGTGACAAGATGTGTAAACATATAAATATTAACAGTATGTATCTTAAACTTGAGGAGTGAACCAACCATATCGGGATATTTGGAAAGCAAGTTACGATAAATCATAGAATCTCTACATTGCAGAGGAGACCATTTGGCCCACCGGGTCTGCACCAACCCTCCTACCCAGGTCCGCACCCCCACGCTATCCCTGTAACTTAGTAACTCCATCTAATCTTTTGGTCACTAAGGGGCAATTCAGAATAGCCAATCTTTTGTGACTGTGGAAGGAACCCGGAGCAACCGGAGGAAACGCATGCAGGCACGGGGAGAACGTGCATACTCCACACAGAGTAACACAAAGCCGGAATTGAACCTGGGTCCCTGGTGCTGTGAGGCAGCAGCGCTAGCCACTGTGTCATCAAATTAGCTGATAAGTCACTTTTCGCACCAAATTCACAATTTACAGTTTTATTTACAGAGGTGAGTGAGAGTGACTGCCCTTGACATCAAGGCAGCATTTGACCAAGTATGGCATCAAGGAGCCCCAGCTAAACTGGAGTCTATGGAAATCAGGGGGAAAACTCTCCATTGGTTAGAGTCATACGTGGCATAAAGGAACATGTGGTTGTTGGAGGTCAATCATCTCAGCTCCAGGACATCACTGCAGGTGTTCCTCAGGGTCGTGGCCTAGGCTCAACCATCTTCAGCTGCTTCCTCAATGACCTCCCTTCCATCATAACGACAGAAGTGGGGATGTTTGCGGTTGACTGCACAATGTTCAGCACCATTGGCAACTCCTCAGACAATGAAGCAGTCTGTGTCCAAATGCAGCAAGACCTGGACAATATCCACTCTTGGGCTGACAACTGGAAAGTTACATTCCCACCACACAAGTGCCAGGCCATGACCATCTCCTACAAGAGAGGATCTAACCACCGGCCCTTGACATTCAATGCGCCCCCCCAAGCCTGTCCACCATCTACAATTAGGAGTGTAATGGAATACTCTCCACTTGCCTGGATGAGTGCAGCTCCAACAATAGCCAAGAAACATCCAGGACAAAGCAGCCGACTTGATTGCTCCCCCTTCCAAAACATTCAAACCCTCCATCACCGAATAACAGCTGCATCTGTGTGGACCATCTACAAGATGCACTGCAGTAACTCACCAAGGTTCCTTAGACAGCACTTTCCAAACTCACGACCATTACCATCTAGAAGGCAAGAATAGCAGATACCTAGGGAGCCCACCATCTGGAGGTACCCCTCCAAGTCACCCACCACCCTGAGTTGGAAATATAATCACTGTTCCTTCACTGCCACTGGGGCAACATCCTGGAACTCCCTCCCTAACAGCACAATAGATGTACCTACACCTCAAGGACTGCAGCGGTTCAAGAAGGCAACTCACCACCACCTTCTGGAGAGCAACTGGAGATGGGCAATAAATGCTGACCTAACCAGCGACGCCGTCATTCTGTAAATGAATTTTTTAAAAATTCAATAGTTTCAGTGCAAAAGCACAGAAATTATTAGATGAATGCATTTTTACACTAAGTCTGTAAAAACCCCAATGCCATGTGAGAGTCAAACATTAATGGAACAATGATAGGGAAAGGAAAACCAAGTTAATAAAATATAAGGTTAATTATGAGTCTGCTGCTGTGGGAAACAATCACGAAAGTTCTGCAGGAGTCAGCAATAAAACCAAGAAGCATCAGTAGGTGCATGTGCATTAAACAGTGCAGAAGTTTGTTTTTGCAGCCCTTTTTATTTTGAGCCAAATACTGTTTTATGTAAACTTTTTAGATAAATTAAAAACAGAAAATGGAATACTTGGAACATGCTGTCAGACCTCAAACCCGGTACAATTGATTGGAACATTTGATACTCATGTGGTTAAGTATAGCATTCTATTGTTCACACATGACCTCCAAATTCACATTCAACCAAGCTGAGGTTGAATGGCAGCAGTGGCCTGGGAACAGCTCATGTCAACGTTTTATCACAATGCAAATTATCAACATACAACTATATGGCATGAATGCCAATGGCGTTTCGCCGAAACACATCAGATATAGAAACACCAATTTATTTTAAATATAGTTGGTAATATGCTCACTTTATTAATAATAACCATGACACACTTTTTCAAAATTATGAATTTGATAGATTACTCGGGTTCAAGGCGCATTCTTTATATAATTCATACCATCAAAATCAGGCACATAAAACAAAGACATGTACTTCAAACACCATGGTGGTTTCAAAATTGTTAACTTCAAATTAATGCAATTGCCCTTGACAGCAACAAATATAACCAGTGAATTTGTTACTCCCATATGTGGCTGTCTTCAATTTAAGTGTTTCTTTTTAAAGAAATAGACGGCACGGTGGCAGAGGCTAGCACTGTAGCCTCAGAGCGCCAGGGATCCGGGTTCAATTCTAGCCTCGAGTAACTGTGTGTGGAGTCTGCACGTTCTCCCCGTCTCTGCGTGGGTTTCCTCCGGGTGCTTAGATTTCCTCCCACAGTCCAAAGATATGCAGGTTAGATGGATTGGCCATACTAAATCACCCCTTGGTATCCAGGGATGTGAAGATTATGTGGGGTTATGGTGTTGGGACCGGGGAGTATGCCTAGGCAGAGTGCTCTTTCAGAGGGTCAATGCAGACCCGTTGGGCCGAATGGCCTCCTTCTGCACTGTAGGGAACCCACGGTTCTATGGATTATAATATGCTCACCACAATAATACTGTCTCTGGGATTTACAAAACATGTTGCAGATTATGGTGGTGGAACAGTAAAAAGTTTTGCTCTCTAATCCCTTGAACACATCACCTTGTAGCTTTATGGCCATTTCTCAAAACTGCCTGTCCGAATACCTGCAGTCTGATATCTGCCCATTTTAGCAATAAGGTAGCCCTGGCCAAAGTTATGAACGTAATTTTAAGTGGGTTGCATCTCCTCTGTCCCAGTTTTGACTTTCTTGATCTCTCCAACATACATAATTCAGTTGATCACACCACATCTTTTCACTGTCACCCATTGTGACTCATTGCATTGTACTACTCTTATCTATACAAATGGAGCTAGTTCTTTTCCAAAAATGCCGTTTTAAACAATTTTCCCATCAGTGCCCGAACAATCATTCAGCGACTTCCTGCTCTTTCTTGCCTATGCTTCTCCTTAATCATGGCAGGGCAGGCCTGGGCAACACCGTAGCACAGTGGGTAGCACTATTGTTTCACAGTTCCAGGGTCCCTGGTTCAATTCCTGGCTTGGGTCACTGTCTGCAGAGTCTGCACGTTCTCACTGTGTCTGTGTGGGTTTTCTCTGGGTGCTCCGGTTTCCTCCTACAAGCCCCGAAAGACGTGCTGTTAGGTAATTTGGACATGCTGAATTCTCCCTCTGTACCCGAACAGGCGTCGGAATGCGGCGACTAGGAGATTTTCACAACAACTTCACTGCAGTGTTAATGTAAGCCTATTTGTGACAATAAAGATTATAATCATCAGCTATGGTGTCAAATTTTGTTTGTATGGCAGTGGCATTCCCTTACCTGTTACCATCTTTCTAAAATCCACAACTTTTCTGTACTGTAGACTGTCTGTTTGACTTAAAATCAACAGTGAGCCTAATGTAATTCAACTTACCATAAAGGTGATGAAACCTATCGTTTACAGCTCCCATCATGAACTCTGCTTTGAGCAGCATAGTGGTTAGCACGGTTCCTTCACAGCTCCAGGGTCCCAGGTTCGATTCCCGAGTAGTTCCGCCACTGTCTGTGCAGAATCGGCATGTTCTCCCAGTGTCTGCGCGGGTTTCCTCCGGGTGCTCCGGTTTCCTCCCACAGTCCAAAGATGTGCAGGTTAGGTGGAATGGCAATGCTAAATTGCCCTTAGTGTCCAAAAAGTGGGGTGGGGTTACTGGGATAGGGTGGAGGTAAGGGCTTGGGTAGGGTGCTCTTTCCAAGGGATGGTGCAGACTCAATGGGCCGAATGGCCTCCTTCTGCACTGTAAATTCTATGCTCCCTTGCCCAAGATTCCCTCCCAATTTTCTAACCATCATCCAGACAAACAGAAAATGAGCTGTTAGCATCATACTCATTACAAAGTTGAGTTTTAAACTTTATGTCCTAGTTATTAGCCAGGCAACTTATTTCCATATTTATATTTTGTTCTTTGTCTGCTGAAAGCCTCATCTTCATCTGTTCCCTTTGCAGATGTTCCCTTTGCCATCCTCCCATGCTCCACCCCTCATGAACCCCAACACCCCTACAGCTCAATTAGCCACAGCCTGTCCCACACTAATTCCTCTGTGCCCATCACCCCACACTTCATGTTCAAAGCTTTCCTGTTTCCAATCACATTATGTTGCATATATGTGACCCTTAACAACAAGTTTGGGGAACCAATTGTGCATGAAGGGCATCATAATTCGCTTTTTAACCAAAATGAAAATACTTGAAACAAACCATCGAAAATGTCACTCTGAATCCTAGACTATCTGTACGCAATTGCACAGGAGAGTTACTCACTTATTTTTAAGTATTTCAAATTTTCCTTCCAAAGACGTTTGCCGAATGAATGATTGCAGTCATTCCTAGGAACGACCCAGCAGACACATACAGAGATGCCATGCTTCAGCAAATTCTGGGCCAATATTTCTAAGACTATTTGCTGATAAATTTATTCAGCATTTTTTTTCATCTTTGAATCTTCTTTTAAACCTTCCTTCTTTTTCTCTGATTTTACATGATTGTGATTTTTTTTCTCTGCCATGGTCTTTTATTGAATTTGTAGTTCATGCTGATACACTACTCAGCATTACTCAGAGAAGTTTAGTTCCACTATCTTCTCCAGGGACCCTCTGAATTACCGTGGTTCAGATTTGGTTAACTGAGACTGCAGTGTTCATACAGAGCATTAAGACCAATATTCACTTCTATCGCCATCACAGGTATTATTTCACCAAACCAGCACTGACCATAATGTCATTTTATTTTTTGTTATTTAACAGCTTAATCTATAAATTAGGTGGAAAAAAGCATTTTTATGTCCTGTTGAGGTTGAAGATGTACAATGAGCAGATGCAATCTGTTTTTTTAAAACAAGTGAACTAACAAATGTACTTTAAAATAGATAGAAAACAACTATCTTCACAAAATTTGCTAACTGTACTTGATGCACAAGAATCAGTTAGTGGTCCTTCTCCCATGAAAAATCATTCAGCCATCAATATTTTGCTTCCTAATTTGGTGCTGGCAATCAAAATGGTCAGGGAAATGTGCTACTTCACTAAACAGGAAAAGTGGCTGCACTTGTTAGACAATGATTTCAGATTTTAATGGGTTTCTTAATTTTGGAATCTGTTTATCATGGTTGATCATCGGGCTTAAATCAGCTTTAATCCTAAAATCAGAAGGCTTAATTAAGGCAGGGTCAGGTTAAAAGAGTTTCAACAATGTGACTTAACTAAATGTCTGAAAAAAATGCCCTACTCCATCAACACACAACTAGTTTCCCACATTAACTACCCTGCTCCAAGTATGAATTAGACTGCCAGTCTAAACAGATTAATTTTAAAACAATGCAATCTTCAGAGTGGAAGCTTTAAATGAAAATTACATGGTTTCGATTAGAACAGATTTAGTCATACGTTAAACCGTATATAGTTTGTGTCACATCTTGAACAAGTTGGCAATTTATTTCTAAGCCTATTTTTTCCAAACTTGAGCTTGCGATTTGACTGTTTAAGCATTAAAATTGGAACATTTGAACAAATTACGCAATTAAGTTACATTTTTGGTACAAGTTTAGCACTGGTGCAAATCAGGTTTGGTTTGGCTTCAAACTAACACCAAACTGGTGTAGTATAAATTGGATGTGAGACTCTAATAAAGAGTCATTACGCTTCATCCAGACATTAGGTCGAGTCCCAACTCCAGATTCAGCCTACTTTTACAATATAACTTCATATTTAGATTTTGTGCAAATGTGCTCTTTAGAAATAAACTTATCACATAAAGTCGATCACTTTGATTGGGCAAACAACCTACTACATCAATGGTGACAGGATATAAAGAAAAAACATATTTTTCTCAAAAATCAAAGTTAATGTGTTCTTCTCAATAGTAGGTTTGATCTTTGGCTATGGAAAACCATGGCTATTGCAAATTTAAAAGACAAAAGCTAATTATAAGAGACTACACGTAACATGATGCATGATCCTAATGTGGAACGTTCCTCAAATTGGAACATAAAACTCTTTCTCCTCTTTCCCCCCCCCCCCCCCCCTCCCCCCCCCCCCCCCCCCTCCCCCCCTACCCACCACCCACTCTCGCCATGCACATGAATGACATGGGGGGATCCACAGGGAAATTTTGCTACAGGAACTTTTGCTATGGAGTTGACTGACCTATGAAGCAAAAGCGAATGCATTTCTCAATTCAAATTAATTATGATAAAACGCTAACACTAAATTATTCTACAAAATCTTCACTTTCATGCCTTGGGAAGAGGAAAAATGAAAAAAAGAGAAATTAACAGTTACATCTGTAGCACATGATGATTCTGGCGGAATACGAAGGAAATAGTCAGTATATTCTGATGCATTTTTAGCACTTTGAATAGCCTGTTTCATTCATAATATTTCTCAAAATTTGCTCAGAATCTAACCCTGCAGTAGAGCTACAAGGATGTGGCTCCAGTTTAATTTTATCACTAACATTTTTTTTTAAAAGGCAGAAAATGCTGGAAATATTCAGCAATTCTGGCAGCTTCTGTGGAGGGTAACTGAGTTAACAGGCAGAATATTATGATGATGATGATGATGATGATGCATTCAGGGTCATTTCCAGGTTCCGACCCCGCACAGGTCTGCACTGCAGATGGAGAAGTATGACCTTCCTGGAAGCCTCCTAATTGGCCACCTCCACCGTCCAATTAAGAATTAAGGATAACAGGAGGGTGCCATTTTTGGGGCAGCTGACGGCCCCACAATAAAAGGGTAAATGTTGCTCAGGCAGAAAAGGAGAGTGCAAGGGTGCATCAAAATGGAGGTACCCTCAGAAGCATGCATGAGCTGTCAAAAATCAAGGTTTAACAGAGCGGAGGGGAGAGGTCCCAGCAGAGTCCTCCCTAACCTGCTCATTAGCCTCCCAATTGATTTTTTTTTTACATTTTTCCAATTAAGGGGAAATTTAGCGTGGCCAATCCACCTACCCTGCACATCTTTGGGTTGTGCAGGTGAGACCCATGCAGACATGGGGAGAATGTGCAAACTCCACACGGACAATGATCCGGGGACAGGATCGAACCCGGGTCCTCAGTGCAGTAAGGTAGCAGTGCTAACCACTGCGCCACCCTCTTAACTGATGATTATTGACTACCAATCCCAATGTTCACCACCTGCCTCCAGTAAGATTGCAGAGGGCGGGAATGTACGATCCACCTACCTCATGACCAAATCCCCAAGTTTTCTCCGATTCCGCTGTCAAATCTGCCTCCATGGGACAGGGAAGGTTCCACTCAATCTTTCAGGTCTGTGGCCAGTTAATGGACCGGAAACATTCGAGTTTTCTTTCTCCACAGACGATGAGTATTTCATGTATTTTATGTTTTTGTTTCAGATTTTCCGTGCTTTCAAAAGCATTTTGCTTTTATATTAGTTTAAACTGTTGCTGGGAATAACCATCCATCTTTGGGATTTCCTTTCTACAGTCATGCTCTCAAATGATGGCTGCCAACTTGGCTCAGCGATCAAGTAGTGAATTGTTCCCGATTTCACACCAATCTTCTACCCTTTCATCTAAATCATGTCCTGTTAGCACGAGTGATGATTTAAATGATTAATAAAAAAACAGTTTGAAATTTTGGCTACCGTGTTCCTACACTTCTGCACCGATGTAACATCCTGCAGCCAAATATCACTAAGTTATTGTAAAGCCTCTCATGGGAGCAATATATTGTGGTTTACCTGACAATAGCTAAGAGGTCATAGGCGTTGGAATGCTACTACATGAGGCCAGTACAAAGTTAAAATAGACTGCTAAATAGCTTTCTGATTACTTAGAATAATAGATACTTATCTTTAAATACCTGACTTTGCATGGAGAACATTTATATAAAAAGTTTCAAGAGTCTAAATTAAAACGAGAGGAATATCAAGAATAGAAAGGTTATTTCTGGACCATATTAACAACTTAATCTTGAAAAGGGATAGCTGAATACAGCTTTTCCACTTGTACTTCCACAGCACAAAGATGAGCAGGTTAGATGGATTGGACATGCAAAATTGCTCAAGTGTCCAAAAGGTTAGGTGGGGTTACAGGGAAAGGGTGAGGGCATGGGCCTAGGTAGGGCACTCTATCGGCGGATCGGTGCAGACTCGATGGGCTGAATGGCCTCCTTCTGCACTATAGGAATTCTCTGATTCTTAACCTCACCCAGTAGTGCAACAACTTCTTCCAGTTGTTCCCTGGGGAGTAGGTAATTAGAGACATTGTGTTCAGCTGAGTAAGATGGTGTAGTTAATGAGAGGAGCCAGGTTTGAAGCAGTCAGGTGTTGAGTTTTTTTAGTTTTAGATTGGGATGTGAACAGACAAGAAGCTGTGCTCTCAATACAGAGAGGTTAGATCTGTCTGTGGACAGACTAGCAGTTTTTGGAGAAACAGTTCAGTTTGGATCGGTCTGTGAACAGATTAGCTTCATCTCTCCCAGCAGTTTAGTGATCAGAACAGAGGTTTCTGAACAGGCAAGACTCTGGAAGCTGTTTCTCTCAGAATAATTTATCCAAGAATTCTTTTTACAGCAAGTATTCCTGGGTTGGCTAACTGTATTTAAAAGTGGATTGTGACCCAAGATGGATTTTGCTCGAATGGAGATAAAAGATAACAGTTGGAACGAGTGTTTCATTATCATTATTTCGTGTTCAATGGGTAATTGAAAGTTTTTTTTTACGTGATGTTAAAAGATATTTTAACCCTGTTACTAATAATAAAGTTTGTTTTAATATTCCATAACCCTATGCCTGCATGGTCTCACTCCTGGAATGAAGTATCCTTTCCTCCAATCTTTCAAATTAAATGAAATATTGGGGTTTCCGAGCATGTGCAATGCCAAATATGTAGGTCATAAGACCCAACGACTGGTTCATATCAATCAGCATCTTCCTTCAGCTGTTCACAACAGTGTACTGAATATGGTCAGTGTACTGTGTACTGACCATACTCAGCTAGCCAATGCTTGCAAAAATCAGAATATAATGTCCAACATTAGATGTGATTCTGGGATTGGGCAACTCTTTGCTGAATAATCCCCAGGTGCGCAAAGAATTACACAACAACCAATTTAAGATCACCTGCCAGGCTTGCAATGTGGCTCACCTGCACTTGCTAGACGCTACATATATTCACACAGGTAACTGTCCTCTGCAGGCAAAAGGAATATGTCCAGCTATTGCGTCTTTTTTGAAGGGCGAGCACCATTAGTCCAGTACAGAATAAGCCCTGGTATGGCAGCACCCTGGGAATAGATGGCTCGCATGTTGGGGATGATGCAGACGGGAGGGCAAGAGGAACAATGGACAAGAGGAAGTGTGGAAGATATGTGTGAAGGATATTTTATCTGATTTTGAAGATTTTCCATCAAGGAATGAGTGTTTTTCATTTTTGGATAATTTACCTCAGCCTATGTCGAGTCCATGGTCTCAAGCCCCCTTTTGCTCCTCCAGGCACAGATTCTGTCACTGGACGAACAGAACAATTGAGAGAGGTGGGGAACCTGAGTGAAGGAACTGGGGCAGCAGCATGGGGGACAAATGGGAGAGGAAATGGAAGAGCAGCTCTTCACAGATTCAGTCTCTCCCATGACCTTACTTTAATTCGGTCGCCCGCATGATTCAATTTCCAAGGGCTTTTTGGCGGCTTTTGAGGGTCAATTCAGCTGACGCCCATGTGTATTTTGGACCCTGGGGTGGATCATTCTAAATCACATTCGAACTCTATACAAAGCAGTCAAAACCAGACTGTCCCAACAAGACACACCCTATCAAGCAACAGGAATGAATAAAATTAATTACATACAGCTGGAACTAATCACTATTTCCATATGGGGTTGGGACAGAAATGTGGGAATAAAGATGTTCTGTTTGGTAACATTAAAGTTCTTAGTTTGAAACAAAGCTGTGATATTTAATTACATAAAACCGTACGTAAGTGCAACAATTTCTTCCAGTATTGTTCCTTTTTTTAAACCTGGCTTTCCATACTGCCATAGATTAGACAATTTGTCTTAAGATACAGTTCATTCATTCTGTTCCCGACTATCACTCTTGGCATTTGTACATAACCAAAAATCAAATCGTAGTCATCGATAAAATTTCAAGAGTCCTTGAAAATAAATTTTCACCCCTGATCTCATTGAGAGAAATGTTGGCAGTATCAGTGCGCAAAAATGGGTGGTGGAAAAATGTTTTAAAATTATTAATGAGAGGTGAGCATCGCTGGCAAGGCCAGCATTTATTGCCCAGGGGGAAATGTGTAGAAACTCTTTACTACACCTTCAGTTTTCTTTTATTTGATATACTGTGGAAAGTGGGGTGACACTTTATATTAATTCCCCAGTCCAATTAAGTTTATTTTAAATTGTATTTTTATTCCATTTCTTTACTTTTCTACACTGTGCACTACAGTCATAATTGCTCTCAGGCCTCACAAGGAAAGTGGGTATGGGAAAGCTGTCGTCCCTGGTAAGCAATACCCCATAACAACACAGGCGAGATCAGAAGTTCTGACACAAGGCTGCAAACCTCCAATGAATGTTAAAACACACATTTTATATGCAGGTGCGGAACTTTCTTCACAAAGGACTGTTTCGTTCACCCAGTTACCGAGACCTACACTGTTGAACAGGATGTTATCCGGTGATGGGAGAAAGAAGACTTCTGACATATATGAAATGAAAAAGAAATGAAATGAAAATTGCTTATTGTCACACGTAGGCTTCAAATGAAGTTACTGTGAAAAGCCCCAAGCCGCCACATTCCGTCGCCTGTTCGGGGAGGTTGGTACGGGAATTGAACCCACGCTGCAGGCCTGCATTTGTCTGCTTTAAAAGCCAGCGATTTAGCCCTGTGATAAACCAGCCCCTGTGGGTGGTTGCTGGAGACAGGAAAGACTCCGTTAGAAGAAATAAAGGAGAAGCGGGAAGAGGAATTGGGCCTGGGACTGGAGGGAGGGGTCTGCAGTGAGATTTTCTATAGAGTAAACTCTATTTCCTCTTGTGTCAGGCTGAGTCTGATACAATTTAAAGTGGTCCATAGGTCACGCCCGACCCGAGCGTCCGTGGGGCGCGCCCGACCCGAGCGTCCGTGGGGCGCGCCCGACCCGAGCGTCCGTGGGGCGCGCCCGACCCGAGCGTCCGTGGGGCGCGCCCGACCCGAGCGTCCGTGGGGCGCGCCCGACCCGAGCGTCCGTGGGGCGCGCCCGACCCGAGCGTCCGTGGGGCGCGCCCGACCCGAGCGTCCGTGGGGCGCGCCCGACCCGAGCGTCCGTGGGGCGCGCCCGACCCGAGCGTCCGTGGGGCGCGCCCGACCCGAGCGTCCGTGGGGCGCGCCCGACCCGAGCGTCCGTGGGGCGCGCCCGACCCGAGAGTCCGTAGGGCGCGCCCGACCAGAGCGTCCGTAGGGCGCGCCCGACCAGAGCGTCCGTAGGGCGCGCCCGACCAGAGCGTCCGTAGGGCGCTCCCGACCAGAGCGTCCGTAGGGCGCACCCGACCAGAGCGTCCGTAGGGCGCACCCGACCCGAGCGTCCGTAGGGCGCACCCGACCCGAGCGTCCGTAGGGCGCACCCGACCCGAGCGTCCGTAGGGCGCACCCGACCCGAGCGTCCGTAGGGCGCACCCGACCCGAGCGTCCGTAGGGCGCACCCGACCCGAGCGTCCGTAGGGCGCACCCGACCCGAGCGTCCGTAGGGCGCACCCGACCCGAGCGTCCGTAGGGCGCACCCGACCCGAGCGTCCATAGGGCGCACCCGACCCGAGCGTCCATAGGGCGCACCCGACCCGAGCGTCCATAGGGCGCACCCGACCCGAGCGTCCATAGGGCGCACCCGACCCGAGCGTCCATAGGGCGCACCCGACCCGAGCGTCCATAGGGCGCACCCGACCCGAGCGTCCATAGGGCGCACCCGACCCGAGCGTCCATAGGGCGCACCCGACCCGAGCGTCCATAGGGCGCACCCGACCCGAGCGTCCATAGAGTTGGGGAGAGTTTAAACTAGTATGTCAGGGGGATGGGAACCTATGCAAGGAGTCAGAGAAAGAGGGAGCAAGGACAAAAACAAAAGGTTGAAAAGTGGTAGGTGGAGAAACCAAGGGCAAAATTTAAACAGGGCAATGGAAAAATATATTGGGAGCAAGACAACCAATGTGGAAAAAGACAAACTTAAAGGCTCTGTCCCTTAATGGATGGAGCGTTTACAATAAGGTGGATGAACTAATCACGCAGATAGATGTAAATGGGTATGATATAATTGGGATTACGGAGACATGGCTGCAGGGTGACCAGGGATGGGACCTGAATGTCCCAGGGTTTTCAGTATTTCGGAAGGACATGGAAAAAAAGAAAAGGTGGTGGTGTGGCACTGCTGGTTAAAGAGGAAATTAACACAGTAGTGAGAAAGGATATTAGCTCTGACAATGTGGAATCTGTTTGGGTAAAGTTGAGAAATACCATGGGGCAAAAAACATTAGTCGGTGTCATATATAGACCCCCAAACTGCAGTGGTGAGGTTGGGGAATGGCATTAAACACAAAATTAGAGATGCATGTAATAAGGGAATATCGGTGATCATGAGTGATTTTAATCTTCACATAGATTGGGCAAATCAAATTAGCCACAATGCCGTAGAGGAGGAATTCCTGGAGTGTAAACAGGTTAGTTTTCTTGACCAATATGTGGAGGAACCAACTAAAGAGCTGGCCATCTTAGGCTGGGTACTGTGTAATGAGAAGGGAATCGTTGCCAATCTAGCTGATCAAGACTCCTTGGGGATGAGCGACCATAACATGGGTACAATTTTTTAGTTGGAGAGTGAAGTAGTTGATTCGGATAATAGGGTGCTGAATCTTAATACAGGGAACTATGAAGATATGAGGCATGAGTTGGCCTTGATAGATTGGGGAGAGTTACTTAAAGGGGTGACAGTGGATAGACAATGGCAGACATTCAAGGAACGCATGGGGGAACTACAGCAACTGTTCATTCCTGTCTGGCAGAAAAGCAAAGGGGGTAAGAGGGCCAATCCATGGCTTACAAAGGAAATTAGAAATAGTATCCGATCCAAGGAAGAAGCATACAGATTGGCCAAGAAAAATAATAGGTCTGAGGATTGGGAGCAGATTAGAATTATCAAAGAAGGACAAAGGGATTGATTAAGAAGGGGAAAGTACAGTACGAAAGGAAGATTGCAGGGAACATAAAGACTGATACTAAGAGTTTCTATAGATATGTGAAGAGAAAGAGATTGGTAAAGAGAAATGTAGGTCCCCTACAGACAGAAACAGGGGACTGCATAACAAGGGACAAAGAAATGGAATACATACTTTTGTCTTCACAAAAGAGGACACCAATCAGATACCAGAAATGCTGGAAAATGAAAGATTTAGTGAGGGAGGTCAACATTAATAGAGAAATGGTGCTGGGAAAATTGATGGGATTGAAGGTGGATAAATCCCCAGGGCCTGAGAATCTGCATCCCAGAGTGCTTAAGGAGGTGTCTCTGGAAATGGTGGATGCATTGATGGTCATCTTCCGCAATTCTGTAGACTCTGGAACTGTCCCTGCAGATTAGAGGGTAGCTCACGTCACTCCGATATTCGAAAAAGGAGGTAGAGAGAAAGCAGGGAATTATAGACCAGTAAGCCCAACATCGGTAGTGGGGAAAATGTTTGAATCCATTATCAAGGACTTTATAGCGGGACATTTAGGAAGCAGTTGCAGGATCAGTCAGTCAGCATGGATTTACGAAGGGAAAAATCATGCTTGACAAATCTGTTGGAATTCTTTGAAGATGTAATCAGTACAGTTGACAAGGGGGAGCCAGTCGACGTGGTATATTTGGATTTTCAGAAGGCATTTGAAAAAGTCCCACATAAGTGATTATTGTGTAAAATTAAAGCGCATGGGACTGGGGGAAATGTATTGAGGTGGATAGAAAACTGGTTGGCAGAGAGGAAACAGAGTGGGGATTAATGGGTCCTTTTCAACTTGGCAGGCAGTAACTAGTGGGGTACCACAGGGATCGATACTGGGACCCCAGCTATTCACAATATATATTAATGATTTGGATGAGGGAACAAAATGTAACATCTCAAAGTTTGCAGATGATACCAAGTTAGGTGGGAGGGTGAATTGTGACAAGGATGCAGGGATCTTATAGCATGATCTGGACGGGTTGGGCAAGTGGGCAAATCAATGGCAGATGCAGTATAATTTGGATAGGTGTCAGGTTATTCACTTTGGAAGCAAAAACAAGGCGGCAGATTACTACCTTAATGGTTATAAATTGGGAGAGGGGAGTATGCAGCGGGACCTGGGTGTCCTTGTGCACCAGTCGTTGAAGGTAAGCATGCAGGTGCAGCAGGCGGTAAAGAAGGCTAACGGTATGTTGGCCTTCATTGCGAGAGGTTTTGAGTATAGAAGCAGGGATGTGTTGCTGCAATTATACAGGGCCCTGGAATATTGTGTGCAGTTTTAGTCTCCTTCTCTGAGGAACGATGTTTTTGCTCTCGAGCGAGTGCAGCGAAGGTTTACCAGACTGATTCCAGGGATGGCGGGACTATCATATCAAGAGAAATTGACTCATTTAGGATTGCTCTCGCTGGAGTTCAGAAGAATGAGGGGCGATCTCAGAGACTTATAAAATTTTAACGGAACTAGACAGGGTAGATGCAGGGAAGGTGTTACCAATGATGGGTGTGTCAAGAACCAATCTGAGGATTCAGGGTAAACCATTTCGGACAGATATAAGGAGATATTACTTCTCACAAAGAGTGGTGAGCCTGAGGAATTCATTCCCATAGGAAGCAGTTGATGCTAAATCTTTGAATATATTCAAGAGGCGGTTAGATATAGCACTTGGGGAGAATGGGATCAAAGGCTATGGGGAGAAAGCAGGATTAGGCTATTGAGCTGAATGATCAGCCATTATCGTGATGAATAGCGGAGCAGGCTCGAAGGGCCAAAAGGCCTCCTCCTGCTCCCATCTTTTATGCATCTATGTATAGCGCCATTGGGAGTTTGAGGAAGGGTTTTGGGGGATTGAGGGGGTGCAGCTTGGGCGTCTTAGGTTTTGGGGTTATAGTTAGTTTGTAAAAACAAAAATTGACAAACTGTTTGTATTATATTTGAAATGTTTTTTATGGGTATGTGAACTTTTTTGGATTGTTTAGAATAAAAATTTATTTAAAAAAAAACAAATTTTCTCTCCTACATGATGCGCCATTGCATTAGTTACACATCATTCTGTAACAAAAAGAACATAAGCTTTAATTACCTTCCATGAGACTGGTTCTTGCCACATTGTACACAGGCATTTCTGAGACATCGGAAGCACTCAGCAGTGAGCCGCAAACAGGCTTCAAGTTGTCCGTTCCCATTATTGTCAGGATTGTCAGTGAACATCTCTATCTCAGCCAACTGTCTTGTTAGGATGTGTACAAAACTTTCAAATAAAGATTGTGTTGCCTCTTCCCTGCAAAGAAAATTTAAAAGTCAGACACATCCTAAATACAGGCAAGTAATTGAAATAAAGCACAATATATGAAATATAACAAATGCTCCCTCAACAGATCACACTGTACTTCAAATGCATCTCAGTGTCTATTCCTAAATATGAGTAATATACAAATCTACATCTCTGAGCTTCTGAACATTTGGGGAAATTTGTTTGCTAAGGATCACTCCAATTGATAATTAGCACAATAGTCAGGTGTTTCTGCAGCCGCAGACATGAATCCAGGATGGTGTTGCCTTCCTGGTGCCAGGGTCAAGGATATCACAGAGTGAATGCAAAGCACCCCAAGTGAGGGTGAACAGGCAGCAGTCATGGTCCACATTGGTATGAACAATTACAGAGGGTTGAGGTCCTGCAGTCAGAGTTCAGGGAGGTATGTGGGGGAAAAAGCATGCAGGACTTATCTGACATGCGGGCCACACTCTTGACCTCAACCAATCTTGGGTTTGCTGAGGAGTTATGAATAGAAAATTGTTTTGCATAAAAACTGAGGAGTTGGGACACTTATAAAGAGAGAAACAAACCCAAACACATTTCCGTTTACAGACAGGTGGTGGGAGGAGAAATCACTTGCTTAAATTAACCCACTTTCTGTCCATAACTGAAATTGGGAGCTCAAATCCAGGAACATCGCTTTGAATTTGACCAGAGTCCAAGTAAGACATGAGACAAATTTGATATAAAAGAACCAATTGGAAACTAAAAGAAAATGCTCACTTGCTGAAACAAATTTTAAAACACAAGTAACTTACCACAGCAAATTATTTTTCTCCAACACTAAAAGACTGGCAATTTTTGATAACCAGATATGGTCAAGCAAGGAGATCTGAATGGTGAAACATTAGCATCCCTTAGAATAGAGCAACTGAAAGCTGTAGCTAGTTAAAGTTGTCCAGTTATGGGGAGACGTGAACTGATCCCAAACATTATTGGTAGAACGTTTGAATCTCACATTTCCAATCAAATAGACAGATGAAGGGCTCAACCATGACTCCAAATCCCCAGGCCTAGCCAAATTCAAGCTGGAAAAGCTCAAAATGCAGTTAGCATTTAAGAGAGAATGCGCGAGAGAGCGGAAGCTCTCTCCACCTGGTCGCACTTCCATTCCCAAAACTACTCTCTGAGGCACTCAAGTATGCTAGATTCATTCCCAAATTTGATGAGAGTCACATGGAGTCATTTTTCTCAACTTATGAGAAAACAGCAAGGCAACTAAAACGGTCATCGGGTATCCGGGTAGCTGCCAAGAGGTACTCGAGGTCTAGTCCATGCTGACTCTTGATTTGTCCATGCTTAATGAGCAGACCAAGGCTGCCATCCTATCCTGAAGGCATATCACCAGCAATTCCAGAACACTCAAAAGAAACCCACACAAACCTGCCTCAAGTCCAAACAGTTGAAGCAAATCACGTTTGGTTGATCTCTAAGGTCCCTAAGAATCCCACATATCTATGGGGGATTACAGGAGTTGATATTGTTAGAGGAATTTAAAAACTGCTTACCCTCCAGCCTGAGGGCATACTTGGAGGAGCAGAGAATCCTCACAGCTAGGGAATACAGCAGTAATAGCAAACAGCTACGATCTCACCCATAGATCTGGAAATCCAAACAGACTCTTTCCAAACCATTCCCGTGAAGAGTGGAATGATAAACTAGATAGGAAAAGCCACCAACCCAGAAAAGAAAACACAAAGGAGGGTGCGAGGAGTCCTCCTGCATATTAAAAGAACACCCAGAGACCAGTATGGTTCCCTCTGTTAAAAGAAAGGCCACTATATTGCTAGTCTCCTGAAGGACGCCCCTGAAGCATGGCAGGGTAGGCAGAGTGTCTCATTACAGAAATCTACCCCTTGGAGGGCATGGCACTCTGTGCCAGAGTCAGAAACTCCCAGTGAGCTTCTGTCATTTTATCTTTTCGGAAGATGTTTTGGCTGGCAAAGTGATCCAGTGAAAAGAAAAGAGGCTAACGTCAACCAGCAGAAATCTGCAGGAGTGCAGAAGGGTGGGGAATGTTCCGAAGCCCAAAAGGGTGAAATAAAACCCAGAACCATTCAGTGAGAACTGCTTAAATGTAACAAGGCTAAACCCAAGCCAATAACGTGAAGAGGTCCAGGAAGAGCTAATAGAATTTAAAATAAATTTGCAGAATATCCCAGAATTAAACAGGGACCAGAGAATTCCCAGAGCAGAGAAAGAGATAGTGAGGGAAATGCCCCGCGTAGTCTAAAAGCCAGAAAGGAAAGTTATTAAACCAGAAAAGGTTGAGGCAACACGGTAACATAGTGGTTAGCACAGTTGCTTCACAGCTCCAGGATCCCAGGTTCGATAACCGGCTTGGGTCACTATCTGCGTGGAGTCTGCACGTTCTCCCTGTGACTGCGTGGGTTTCCTCCGGGTGCTCCGGTTTCCTCCCACAGTCCAAAGATGTGCAGGTTAGGTGGATTGGCCATGATAAATTGCCCTTAGTGTTCAAAAAGATTGGGTGGGGTTACTGGGTTACGGAGAGGGTGGCGGTGTGGACTTGGGTAGGGTTTGGGTTAGGGTGCTCTTTCCAAGGGCTCGTGTAAACACGATGGGCTGAATGGCCTCCTTCTGCACTGTAAGTTCTATGAATTGTGTAGGGGAAACTTGTATGGATAGATATTTGTTGGGAACAGGAAATAGAGAGTAGTCTGAGTCATTTTCAGGTTAACATTCTGTGCCACAGAGATCAATGCTGGGACTTCAACTATTTACAAACTATATAAATGACTTGGATGAAGGAGCTGATTGTTTGGTTGCTAAATATGTTGATGACACAAAAATAGGTAGGAAATTAAATTATCGCCTCTATGTCCTCTTCACAAAGGTATTTACATAGGCTAAATGAGTGGGCAAAAAATTGGTAGATAGAGTACAATGTGGGTAAATATGAAGTTATCCACTTTCACATGAATAAAGGTAAAGCAGCATATTAATTAATTGGAGAAAGATCGCAAAACTCTGCAGTACAAAGAGCCCTAGATGCCCTGGTACATGAATCACAAAACCTTAGCTTGCAGGTACACCAAGTGACTAGGAAAGCAAATAGAATGCCACCATTTATTGTAATGCGAATGGAACATGAAAGTAGAGAATTTTAGCTCTAATTATAAAGGACAGAATTTTTCAAAGTGCGGGTCGTAATCCACGGATGGGTCACGGGTAGGTGTCAGGAGAGCTGCAGAATGATCTATTGCGGCATTCCTGAGGTGGTCCTGTTTGCAAGTGCACAACCGCTGCTACCGGCATTTTTATGGACAATGGCGGCCGCTGCTGCCTTTTGAATGAGAAGGAAAGGAGGCTGTGTGCAGTCTACCACCAGAAGGGGCAGCAGTGAGCAGGTCACGTGCCTTCCACCTACACTTGACATCAAGCGCCCTGAATGTACATACTTTTGGCGTCAAATCACAGAGGAGAGCTTCTTCCATTTCCTAGCTACTGGCAAGCAAGGCAAGAGGACTGTGAATAGGAATCATTTTCTTACAAGGTCGGTTGGCGTGGGTCACAAAGGTCAGTTGGCATGGGTCACAAAGGGCGGTTGGTTGGCAAAAGTGGGCCCTGAGAAAGAAGTTTGCAAAACACTGATATAGGACATTGGTGAGACCACATCATGAATTCTGTGTACAGTTTTGTTCTCCTTACTTCAGAAATGCTATAATGGCATTAGAAACAATTCAGAGAAGGTTCATTTGATTGATTCCTCCTGGGATGAATGGATTACCTCAGGAAGAAAGGTTGAACAGGTTGAGCCTGTATCCATTAGAGCTTAGAAGAATGAGAGTGATCTTGTTAAAACATATTAAATCCAGAGGGGGGAAATTGACAGGATGGCTGCTCAGAGGATGTTTCCCCTTGTGGGAGAGACTAGAAGTGGGGAGCACAGTTTGAAAGCAAGGGATCTCCCATTTAAGACCAAGATTAGGATTTTTTTTCCACAATACATGTGTGGTCGGTAACTCCCTTCACCTGTTCTGAGGAAAGTATCCAGTCAAAACAAACTTTTGATACAGTTGATTCTTGATATATTAATTTAAATGAAGAAAAGCTTTATTAGAAGGTACAAAACACAATTAAATGTGCAACTGTAATTAAGTTAGTGAAACATGAAATTTTGATTCCAGAGAAAAAAAGTTGTGGATTAAAGGGCACAAAAATATATATTTAAAAAAACAATGCCATTGTTTTTTTTTCAATCTGTATATTTTCCTAACTCATTCAGGATTGGTCTGTCAATGTAAGTGTTTTCTTAACTGTTCCTTTTCTAGCTATGTTCCTCACTTCAGATTCATACATTTCCAATCTCCAGTTCTAATTTACTTCTATTTAACTTTGAGCCAATTGATAAAGAATGACAGAAAGCAAGAGCAGCACAAACCAAAAGCAGCATCGGGAAGCACATACAAAATACAAGACTGATAGAATAAGTGAATCTTTTGTGGCATTCCCCACATATGCACATGAATGAAAATGAAATGAAAATCACTTATTGTCACAAGTAGGCTTCAAATGAAGTTACTGTGAGAAGCCCCTAGTCGCCACATTCCGGCGCCTGTTTGGGGAGGCTGGTACGGGAATTGAACCGTGCTGCTGGCCAACCTTGGTCTGCTTTAAAAGCCAGCTATTTAGTCCTGTGCTAAACCAGCCCCTGTGCTAAACCAGCACATAGATAGGATGTGAAAGAAATTAAGCTGTAGATTGACAAAGAAAGGGAAGGAAAACATTTGGGATGGGGGAAGTAAAGATTTAAGGTGAGTGGGTCTGCTTACAGCACATACAAAGATGGGAACATTGTGTTCATTATATTTTTAAAGTAGGTAGTGTTGATATGGAAGCCTCACCGATAATCAACCTAAACAATAATTTCAAGAATCCAAATATCCCATAATGTTTGCCTTAAAAGAAACATGTATCAAGAGTATTAAATGCTACGCGTGGCTGTTCTTATAAAACAGCACTTTATCTGATTTATCATAAACATCATGGGAATCTATGTTTATAAAAAAATAAATCCAAATGTTTAGTCCATTGCAGGACCATAAGACATAGGAGCATAATTAGGCCATCCGGCCCATCGAGTCTGCTCCGCTATTCGATCATGACTGAAATGTTTCTCAACCCCATTCTATGCCTTCTCCCCATAACCCTTGATCCCCCTATTGATCAAGACTCTGTCTATCTGTGTCTTAAAGACACAGTGATTTGGCCTTCGCAGCCTTCTGTCCTTCCATTAGCATGTTTCCTTCTCCTCGGGATGAATTTCTGTTGTGCCTCCCGAATATCCCCCAAAAACTCCTGCCATTGCTGTTCCGCTGTTTTCCCTGCTAAGCTCCCCTTTCAAGCAACTCTAACCAGCTCCTTCCTCACGTCTTCGTAGTTACCTTCATTCAATTGTAATACCATTACATCTGATTCCAGCTTCTCCCCCTCAAACTGCAGGGTAAATTCTATCCTAATCAGTTCTGCCTCATCTCACATCACCAAATTGTGAATTGCTTGTTCCCTAGTGGGCTCTACCACAAGCGTCTCTAAAATAAAATTTCGTAGACATTCCACAAATTCCTTTTCTTGGGGTCTGCTACCAAACTGATTTTCCCAGTCCACTTGCATATTGAAATCCCCCAGGATTATTGTAACATTACCTTTCTAATATACCTTTTCTATCTCTTGATTTATTTGCTGCCCCACACCCTGACGTCTGCTCGGGGGCCTGTACATAACTCTCATCGGGGTCTTTTTTTCCTTTGCAATTGCTCAACTCTACCCACACAGATTCTATGCCGCTTCTTTCTATTGATTTAATTTCATTCCTTACTAACAAAGCAAACCCTGCCCATCTGCCTGTCCTTTTGAAAGGACACAGATCCTCGAATATTTAGATCCCAGCCCTGGTCCCCTTGCAGCCACATCTCTGTGATGCCCACAACATCATACCTGACCAATTTCAATGTGTGCAACAAGCCAATTTACCTTGTTCTGTACACTGCGTGCATTTAGGTACAAAACCTCAAACCTGCCTTGACCTTCTCACATTTACGCCTTTTTTTGCTCCGTTTGACATTGTGTGTTCTGGAAACTTTACTAACCTCTCCTGAGCCCTCGGTCCCTTTAACTAGTTTAAAGTCCTCGTCATTAACCTGCACTTCTACCTTCTCCTTTAACTTTGATTTTCTAATTCTCCATACAACTGAACACAGCCCCCCCCCCCCCCCCCCCCCCCCCCCCTCCTCCTCCACTATTTAGTTTAAAGCCCTATCTACAGCCCTAGTTATGCAATTCGCCAGGACTCTGGTCCCAGCATGATTCAGATGAAAACCGTCCCATCGGAACAGGTCCCCTCTTCCCCAGTACTGGTACCAATTTTTAAAAAAACATTTTTTTCCACACTAAACTTTGAGCCACGGATTTACCTCCTTAACCTTATTGATCCTATGCCAATTAGTTTGTGGCTCAGGTAGTAATCCAGAGATTATTACCTTTTTGGTTCAGCATCTTAATTTAGCTCCTAGCTGTTCATACTCCCTTTGTAAGACCTTTGTCATTGTTCAACCTATGTCATTGGTATCTACGTGAACCACGGCAACTGGAGCTTTACCCTCCTACTCCAAGTTCCTCTGCAGCCCAGATGAGGTATTCCAAACCTGAGCACCAGGCAGGCAATACAACCTTCAGGATTTTTGATCTTGGTCACAGAGAACAGTGTCAATGCCCTTAACTATACTATCTCCAATTACGACAACATTTCTTTTCTCTCCCCCCACTTGAATGGCTCCTTTTACCACGGTGTTGTAGTCAGTTTGCTCACCTTTCCTGCAGTCCCAGTTTCCGTCAACACAGGGAGCAAGAATCTCAAACCTGCTGAACAGGGACAAGGGCTGAGGCTGCTGCAACCCTACCTCCTGGATCTCTCTACCTCCCTCACTCGCAGCCACACCCACTTGTCCCTGCCCACTGGCTGAATTTAAGTTAGTTATTTAAGGGGTGTGTCCAGGTACCTCTCCTCCTCCCTGATATGTTGCAGCGTTCGAAGCTCCAAATCCAGCTCATCAAGCAACCAACACTTACTACAGATGTGGTCACTGGGACCCACAATAGGGTCCACCAGCTCCCACATCATGCAGGAACAGCACATCACCTTCCATCTCTATTTTATTTAATTAGTTTTAATTTTTTACATTTTTAATTTTTTTGTACCTTTTTAAAATATCTCTCCTTATTACCTCAGTCTGAAAGCAATTTATAACCAGTAATTTAAAGTGGATTTTCAAATTCAGCACAGCTTCTCTATTAGCCAATCAAATCACAACCTTCCTGAGATGTTACTTTTCAGTCATCGTCATGTCCCCCCCCCTCCTCGTTACTACCAATTATGGCCCTTACAGATTATAGCACTCTCCCATTGTAGCCTCAGCTGCAGCAGGGCAAGACCCCTCACTGAAGATTTAATGGTTACAAAGCAAGAAGAAAAAGTAAAGAGCACCTCTTTCTGCTCTGAATTCCCACTCTGCTTCAAATTCTCAAATTTAACGCTCCCTCTGATTGTACCTCCCTCCAGATGTGGCCTCTCCCATTTCTCATGTGCAAAGATTGTGCAAGATAAACGGAATTAGTTCCTCAACAACGAAAGGGCAGAAATATTATGAAGCTACTGCTTCTCCTTATGTAAACATGTCATGCATGTGCACTGACAACACTCGCCACCATCATCACTACCTCTGATTGGTCATGCTGCTTCTTCGGTATTGGATGAGCAGAATGTTCCTTTAATTAAACATGAGAAAATCAAAGCCTTTATGCTTTATCATCTGCCACAAAATCCATTCCCTAGCCACAACAGCATCCCTCTCCAGAGTCAGTGTCTAAGGCTGAACCAGACTGTTTGCACCCTTGCCATCCAATTTGACCACGAATTGAGCTTCCAACCCCTCATCCTCTCCATCAGCAAGACCACCTAATTCTACCTCTGTAGCACTACCCCTATCCTCAGATGAAACCATCATCCATACCTCTGTTATCTCAAGACTCAAATATTTCAATGCTCTCTTAGCCAGCCTCCCATCTTCCACCTCCATAAACTTGAGCTCATCCAAGGGGAAACAGAATCTCAGAATATGCTCTATCTAGGCCCCTCAACGAGGTCACCCTTCAGCCTCCACAATTCCAAGGAAAGTAACCTCAGCCAATCCAATCTTTCCTCATAGCATTAATTGTCAAGCCCAGCAACATTATATCCTAACTTAGTCTCATTTACCTATTACTCACATTAGCTGCCAATTCAGCCACACGTTAATTCCCCCACCAAAAAGATCTCTGTAGCCTCCTCCAGCATTAACTCTCCTTCAATTCTAGGCATGCCCAATTTTCTTCACTCCACTGTTGGGTGGCCATGGTTTCCATTGTTTAGGCCCAATAATTCAGAATTTCCTCCTCCTCTCTAGTTGCGTCTCCTTAAAATGTATATGTTTAATTACGTTTTTGCTGACATATTCCAATGTTACTCGTGTCAACTTGAGGCATTTTGTTTTGTTAAGGCTCTATAAGTACGTGTTCTCATTGTAACACTGCATGTGTAATCCCGAAGAAAATAGGTTTTCAAGATTCATATCTGAGAAATGTATAGAAATCTCAATTACTTCGTTTTCCAACAATTTCTTTTAACTTTATCAATGCTCGGCTATATTTCCAGGTAGAAAAAGGGTGGCTACTCTACGAAACAATTTCAAGACGAACGGTGACATTAAGTTTTTCCCAGCACTTTCCCTATAAAATCTTCACCCCTTTGAAAGCGTAAAATAGGCGTTAAAGCGAAGGGCAGGCTTATGAATCACAGATGAAGATATATGCAGCCGAAAGGTAAACTCTTCTGGGCAAACGGATTAGGAGCATTTTATTTCGGGGGGGAAAATAATCTTCACTTATTATAGTCAGACACCTGCGTTTTAATTGAAGCCTGAGCACAGAAACAGCTCCCCCTGTAATTTAGAGCAGCCACTCACTGACGCACCTATTCGGTTGTTCTCTGAACGCGATGGTCAAACTCTGGATCGGTGTCATGGCAACCAGCTCCAGGTCCGCTCTTTGGCTGCTTCGGGCTAACTGGCTGAGCCGAGCTGTTAATTCGGGCACCGACTGACTGGGCGCCGCCATCTTGCTCCCCGCTGCGGGGGACTGACGTCACGACGCAAACGCACGACGTCGGCAGCCAATGGCAGGCGGCGGGATTTGAAGGCGGGCTCTTCAAATTGAGTCTTCACCGCGCATGTTGAACTCGTGACGAAGGGGTCAGTCACCACAGGCAACAGCTGTAGGTGGGATTTCAGGTCGCTGGGCCTATTCTGGCCAAGAGGCGAGTAGGATAGAGGTCAAGGGATAAGGAAATAAGGTCGTCAAAAAATTTAGGTTGATGCCGCTGGTTCAGGCAGGTTTCTGGTGAGGGCCACACCGTTTTGGGAAGAGTATTCATTTACCCAGCAGAAATATGTAGTCTTTCCATTGTCCTTAATTTGACAAGCTTTGACAAAGAGTCAACCAGACTCGAAACGTCAGCTCCCATTTCGCTCCACACATGCTGTCAGACTTGCTGAGATTGTCCAGTGTTTTCTGGTTTCGTTTCCGATTCCACCATCCGCAGTGATTTGCTTTTTATACTAGCTAATTTAATGTCAGCCGTTCTGTTTTCAACCTGAATATTTCTGCCAATTCTTGTGCTCTTCGCTTCGCCCTGAACGTCAGTAGAAAGAGCCCCCCCCCCTCCCCCCCACCCCCTGACTTTCAGGTTAATTGCCCATTGCTTTCTACTGGATGTTGCTGAGTTTTGTAAGAAGTCTTACAACACCAGGTTAAAGTCCAACAGGTTTGTTTCGAATCACTAGCTTTCGGAAAGTAGCTCCATCCTCAGATTCACCCGAGGAAGGAGCTGTGCTCCGAAAGCTAGTGATTCAAAACAAACCTGTTGGACTTTAACCTGGTATTGTAAGACTTCTTATTGGTCCCACCCCAGTCCAATGCTGGCATCTCCACATCATGGTTGCTGAGTTTGTGCAAGTGTTTTGGGGCTTGTATGGCTCTTTGAACTGCCAAAGTCCACAGAGAGGATTGTGACAAGTGCATAATTCAGCTCGGACAGCTTATTTCCCGCCTTGGCCCACAGTATGACAGAGTGAATAAGCAAGCTCTTTGAAGGGAGAGAGAGAAGGGCTCTTCACAGGAGGTCAAATCAACCCAATGTTTTCAAAGAGCAACTCCAACTTCAATCTCGGAGAGAAACAGTTTGTTGCCTCCACTTCACCAAGGAGGTGCTCACTGAAATTTGCCACCTGTTGGGGCCACAGCAGCAACCTTGAAGCAGGGCACGGGTGACATTGCCAGTGACTATTAAGGTGACTATAAACATGATATTTCATACCTTGTGCTTATTCCAGGTGGGACAGACCATCTTTGCAACATCTCCCAGTTTGGTAACCACTGTTATATAAAGAAAAAGTCACCGAGGCTTTGTATGCTAAGAGAGCTGAATACATAGACAGATCAAGCTTGACAGAATTGCAGGCTTCCCCATGGTAAAGGGTACAGGGGCTACATGTAAATTTAAGACCAGAGAAAATTCAATTCCTCCAAAGTCTAGCTGACGTGACCAAAGACAGCCAATCATGATATTATGACCTGGTCTTCTGGCAGCAATGATGATGCCTTAATAATGTGGCAGTCTGTTGCTCCAGCAACATTTGAGCTGCAATAGCAAAGTAGAAAGTAGCTATTGTGGTGATATGCATCACTGTAAACACACAAGGGGTTAATGTAAATACACTACGACTAAGTAAACACTAGAGGGAGCACCAGAAACGTCATGACATACAGCTAATGAATACATAGAATAAGACACGACCAGTGGGCAGTCAAGACACCCAGAGGTGACACTACCACAAGGAGGCATTACACAACCCATATATAAGGACAGGCACACATGCTCTGTCTCTTTCCACAAGCGACACTTCGAGAGTAGGACAGGGGCAGATCAGCAGCATCACACCCACCAAGTGGCTTAGAGCAGACTGGTTAGTTAGACTGAGTTACTATAGCAAGATTAGCAGGAGAGTCAAACTCGTAGAGAACTGTGCTAATGGTTCAATAAATCACATTGAACTTACTTCAAAGTCTGGAGTATCTTTTGGTTAAAGCTGCATCGGGTTGCAGCCTGTGTTATCCCAGAGTACATAACACAACAGCTATAAGTGACAAGGGCTCTTTGCTGACCACCTGACTGATGACTGGTGCCCAACCCAGGTACATGTGGGCAGTATGCAGTTAATAAAAGCCATACTGGAATACAAAGTGTTATTTGGCAGTCCACCGGCGTACTTGAGTAACGCTACCACTGCCTGGATCATTGTGAGCTTTGCCAGAGCATGTGACACAATTCATTGTGGTCTGTTGAAGGCTGCACAACCTCGCCATCAGGTGAGCAAAGCCCTGGGCGGCATGTGGTGCAGTGGTTAGCACTGGGACTGCGGCGCTGAGGACCCGGGTTCGAATCCCGGCCCTGGGTCACTGTCCGTGTGGAGTTTGCACATTCTCCCCATGTCTGCGTGGGTTTCACGTTTCACCCCCACAACCCAAAAATGTGCAGGTTAGGTGGATTGGCCACGCTAAATTGCCCCTTAATTGGAGAAAAAATAATTGGGTACTGTAAAAAAATTTTTTAAAGGTGAGCAAAGCCCTTGCTAAATAGTCGGCAGCTGGGGAGGAGGAATGGACAAGGCACATTCTCATCACGTCCTCTTTCTGGCTGGGCTGTCCATGATTTGCTCATGTGACTAATATCAAGGAACAAAACTCCAATTCCCCATTCAACAGCAATTTGTTCTCTCTGTTAGTAACTATCATAATGATTGCTTGATTGCTTGGCTACAACTTGAAATAAAAGCCAGTGCAAAACAAACTTGTAAGGACATGGGGAGGCCACACCGAGTAAGATTGAAAAACACAAGTCTCATGCGGGACAGGGCATCCTCCCCCCCAAAAAAACCAAAGACGCCCTCGACGGCCGATAAAGAGAAGCAGATGGAGGATGTTGGACCCTCTTCGGTTCCAGGCGCACTGAGTCAGGTGGTGTATACCTCAAAGTGGAATGTCATTTGCAGCAAGAACACCAAGGTAGACGATTGGCAGGGGAGGGCTGAACCGTTTAATGTGCGTCAGAAACTTCAAACTCTGCATCTCCATGTCTGAATCCGAAGATACAATGCCGGCCATGACTGTGTTGATACAGTCTGGAGGTGTCACAGCAGGCCGGTTCGGCAATGGAGTTGGATGATCCTGGACAGGAAACTTCCAAAAAACCGCACAAAGATTCAACCTCTGCAAATATGATGCAAATACCATCTCATCAATTGGCCCCAGACCCAAACACTTGGTAAGAGACCGGTCTCGTTTGACAGACGACATTCCCAGAGAGCCAGCAAGCACCACTGTGAAATTAGGAATGAGTACAGAATCGTCAGGTGTGTAGCTTCGGAGAGGTCAATGACAAACTGAGCAAAGCCCTTGCAACTCTTGGTTACAGCTCACCTTCGCACCAATGCCTGGGAAAAGCAAACTAAATCCGGTACGAAACCGACGACCCATAAGCATCCCAGCAGAGACTACCCCAGTTACTGTGTGTGGCGTAGCCCTGTATGCGAACAGAAAATGTGCCAGCTTGGTGTCCATTGAGCCTGAAGTCTGCTTTAACCCCGTTTAATCATCTGCATGGCCCTCTCTGCCAAACCATTTGATGCCGGGTGGTATGGGGCAGTGCGGACATGCTGAATCCCATCTGCCCTTCATGAAAGCGGTAAATTTGTCATGCATGAAAGAGGTGCCATTGTCTGTTACGAGCACCTCCAGGATTCCAGCGCAATCGTTCAAGGGTAGCCAGGGAGGTGATTGTTGCCATTTTGTGGATCTCCAGCCACTTGGAGGGGGTGTCAACCAGTATGAGAAACATCGAACCCAAGAATGAACCAGTGAAATCAGGGTGTACCGGAGGCCAAGGGCTCCCCGGTCCCTCCCAAGTGTAGGGATGATGCTGCAAGCAGCTTCTGATGCTCCTGACAATGGAGGACTATTGGACCAACTTCTCTATCCGTGTCCAAACCCGGCCATCAGACATAACTTCTTGCCAACATCATTTTGGCTACTCCTGGGTGCTTGTGAAGGTACTTTATGACGGTTTTCTGGCCTGTCACCGGAATGACAGCCCTTGTGCCCCACAGGAAGACACCGGCTTCTACGGTCAACTCTGAGAACTTCAAGGAGAAAGCCTTCAACTCGCCTGGTAACCATCGATGCTGGCCACCGTATAGCACCAGATGTCGCATTGGGGTCCATTTGCATCCAGTCACAAATGCATGACAGTGACGGGCAAGGAGTCCATAAAATTCAGGTTAGCTTCACGGAAGAGGCCCAGCAACAGCTTGTGATCCATGATGATAAAGAAATGGTGGCCATATCTATTCATGAGATTTCGTCACCCCAAATATGACCCCTACACCTTTTTCTGTTTGAGCATACTTACGCTCAGCCATAGCCAGCGTCTGGGAGACATAGGCGATCGGACGTTCACAGCCTTCGCTCATCCGGTGAGACCAGACTACTCTAATCCTATATTGCGTTGCATCATATATAACGAACAATGGCTTTGAAGGATCGAAATGTGTTAACACCCCCAAAGAGGACAACTGCAGTTTCACTTTTTGAAGTGCCTCATCCTGGGCTTTGCTGCACAACCAAGACAGTTGCTTCTTGAGGAGCAAATGGAGTGAGGGACGGGATGGTCCCCAAATTCAGAATGAATCTGCCATAATAATTGACCAATCCAAAAAAAAGAGCGAAGCTCGTGGCGTCTTGCGGGATGGGGGCCAGTTGGATGGCTCTCACTTTCTCGGCGACCGGGTGCAGGCTATCTCGGTCCACCCGATACTCAAGTAGATGACTTATTTTGCGTGAAACACTCACTTCGCGTGGTGCAGACGGACCCCATACTCAGAAAAGCGTTACAGCACCACTTTGAGGTTACACAAATGCTCCTGGTCCGTGGTTCCGTGGCTAGCACATCGTCTAAGTAGACGGCAGTAACCCGCAGTACACACAAAGACTGCGTACGCCGAGGATATGCCAAATGGTAGTCAGATGTACTCATAGAGACCCTTGTATGTATTGATCATGACATACATCTGGGAGGACCGATCGAGCTTCAGCTGTAGATGAGCATTGCTCATGTCCATTTCGTAAATGTGCAGCCACCGGCCAATGTAGCATAAAAATCCTCGATGCGGGGTAAAGGATAACGGTCCAACCTCTAAGCCATTTGCTGGATTCAAACTGGAGCCAGGGCTGGAAGTTACAGAGTCGGAAGTCCAGGTGACCAGTGTAATTCTAGAGTGTAATTTATTGTCATGAACTGAAAGTTCATTGCCCCGACGGGGAGATGAGCATTGCTGGGCATGGGTGTGAACATTGTCAGGAGGGTGTCAGACTATATTGGAGATACCATGGTACTGGAGCGCTTCGGCACTCCAGCTGATTGACTTTGAGCTGTGTTCTTAAGCAGGCTTTGCACATGCTAGAAAAAAGCTGTAAATAAATCTGTAAAAACACGTAAATATGGCACAGAAAGCCTAAGTCTCATGGTTCTGACCATCTGATCTCACTGCCATAGGGAATTGTGCAGCAATCTGGGCAGTGTAAAAAAAGGCAATCTGAAGTTTAAACTTCCCACTTAGCCACTCAACAGGACCTTTAGCACTGGCTATGTGCCGAACTAAATGAGCATAACAGCACAAACTTTACAAACCCAACGCCTTATTGAATTTCACCACCAAGTAATGTTGCCAATCCTCTGAGATTGTCCAAGAGTCTGCCAGAATACAACATCAATTTGCCTGGTTCTGGGAGAAACGTGGAGTAAAAGAATAATGTCTCTCTGACTATTTTGCACTGGATTAGGTACTATTCTGATCTCAGTCAAAACCAGTAACTTTTTATTTAAAGAAAAATGTGAAATCCCAGTTATTTACTGAAAGAGTAAAGCCACAGGGTTCTACAGTTGAAAACCAAAATATCCTTTACAGGAGTCAAACTAAGCAAACGCTAAATACTATCTTGGGTAACCTGAGCAATCCACCCATGCACATTCCCCCCACTCTATCCCAATAACCCCTTAACCTAATCTACACCTCTTTGAACACTGAGGGGTAAATTTAACATGGCCAATCCACCTAACCTGCACATCTTTGGACTGTGGGAGGAAAGTGGAGCTCCAGGAGGAAACCCACACAGACACAGGGAAAATGTGCAAACTCCACACAAAGCCTGAAATCGCATCCCTGGTGCTGTGAGGCAGCAGTGCAAACACATGAACTCTCTTGCTTCTAATATTGTTTAATTCTTGAGTTTTGCATTGAAAGCTCTTTCTCTCACACAGCTTGGATCAACCAGCAGTTTGACTGCTGGGGGACCTTCAGTTACATGAGTTTTACTCTTTTAGGTAACACAGAAAAATTAGATTGAACTTTGAGAGAGATTTTTTTCTCATCTGCAGCCCTCTTGTCTCAACTTAAGTAAACTGCTTGAACTCAGAACTACCCCAATATTTAACTTGACTTTTTTTCTCTGTTTATCTTACAGACAACCTGGTCGCATGATAATTTACTGGAAGCCAGATGGTGCTTTACCATGAATCAGTTCCAAGAGAAACTTTGTCCTCAAAGGGATCACCACCCCCATACAAAATATAGTTTTTATTCCCCCAAAAGCACATGACTCATCACAACTTATAACATAAAACCCAGAATTAACATAAGTTAAACATGAATTAACAGGTAAATTGAGGTCAAATAGAAACTAAATTGCACATTATATGACAGCTCCTCTTCTAGGATTCAGCTTGATCCCTAGCTGACAGTAGTGTACAACCAACCCAAGCTCCATGGGAATAGTCTTCACCAAAAATGATACACCTCTGCAGAACCTCCTCAACTCAGTCTGCGTGGGGTAGATCCACCAATGTTATCTCCAAGTAACAAACAAGTGCGGTAGTGAGCGGGAACAGCCGTGAGCTACCCGATGTGACGCCGTCACCAGTACAAAACGTTAATTGGTCCACTTACTGAGGCCCCACAGGCTTCTCGGCGCAAATCATGGTTCCACTGGCTGATTCGCCAGCCCCCTGCCAACAAGGGAGAGCAGCACTTAAACCGCTCCTGCACAGCTAAACCCCACTCAGCTCGCAGCCATGCCGCCGCAATGTGTGAGTTGCTAATGCCATACAGACTGGCCCATCCCTCCCACTGACCACATACCCATTCTCCCGCAGGACCTGTAGCCGATGGCGCCTGTCCATCCAGGGCGCCCCACCTGCCTCCCAAGAGAATACCTCGGAGAAGAGCTCCGAATATGCCACCATAATAGTCGTGGCACAGCTATCATCCCCACTCTCCAGCACAGAGACACACACCTCGGTGGGTGAAAGTGGTGGATCGACTTCTGGGGCACATTCTGGTGAGTACCACAAATGTTCAGATGCACATCAGATGGATGCAGGAATGTCCAGATGAGACGGCAATCGGAGGTCTGCTGGATCCCAGAACTCAGTTGGGTCCCAGTCAGATGCTGAGCCTCTGCAACAGGTTTACCCGGAGCTGATGCAGACGATAGGATATGGCCAATAAATTCAGAGGGGGATGTCAGCGACACTCCAATGGGTCCATAGCTGATTGGAGGAGTCCCAGAGGCTACGGGCACAGGAGATGGTGTGGCCCCGAAGCCAACACTGCTGCTCGGGTGGCGACTGCAGTTGAGAACCTTGTGCATGATGTTGGCAGCATGTTGGAGGTGTCGAAGGCGTGCCTCAGTTGGTGATGGCCGTGGCTGAGCGCCTCAGCAGCATGCCCCTGTCACTGGGGGACGTCACCCAGCACAAGCTGGATCTTGATGAGGCATTGCGGAGTATGTCCCAGGTGGGCATTGCCGTGGCACTCAGAAGCATGTCCCAGTCTCAGGTGGGCATAGATGCACCAATCACTGAGGAGCATCGCCGAGGGTGTCAACACCATGCTGCAGAGGAACAACAGGCTGGGTTGTCAGAGGCTGTCAGCAGGTTAGAACAAAGGATGAAGGACTTTGTCCATGTTCTGAATAATGTTGCAGCTTCGACATGCAACTACATCGAAGCCTCCATTGGAATAATGACGGCTGCTTTGGAGACCCAGGTCCAGCAGTTCTTGCCGGATATGTACTCAAACCTGCACACCATCGCTATAACCATGATTAGGGATCCATCAATGGCTGGTCAAGAGGGGACCTGGGCCCCTAGACCTTCCCCCCAGGTGCCCCTTCTCAAAGAGTCAGGGAGGGTTCATAAGGCAGCCATAGGGAGTAGGAGAGTCAGCTGGGCACCCTGAGACCATCCACACAAGGTTGTTCAGTCACTCCAAGTCGCTCTGCCTGAGAGTCCAACATATCCAGCTGGTCAGGCCGAGGAAGGGTGCACCTGCCCCAGAGCAGAAGACACTTATCAGACCAAAGCCCTCCAGGTCTCGCGCCTCCAAAGGATGACCGCCAAGGTAATCTCAGACAATAGGCATAGCACGCACCAGGCTGCCTGGACTTCTGCTATGGATGTCAGGACTGCACCTAGACATAGCGGTAGGGTAGCAAAATCACCAAGTACTGAGAGCACAATGGTGCCATGGGTGTCCACAGGCTATATATTTTGAACCTTTGTAAATACATTTTGTCTTGCTCCATAAATATCTCAGGGACTGAGTGGCTCCACCATGTAATGCAATGTTCTACGATCATCAAAGAGTAACAGATGTCTCATTCTCCCCTTCAAGTATCTTCCATCATGTCCCACAGGTCTGTGTTGTCTCCCTCAATCTCAGCTCAGTCACCTTCATTTTCACATAAGCAAGATGAACAAAGCCAGTTCTTGATCGAACATGGTGGTTGGACAATGCATATGTAAGCCTGTCAGCGGATCATATCGTGACCTCTTGAGTATGGTGCTTGGAAGTTAATTTATAATCCTGATGCAGCTACATTGAAGTCTTCTCTAAATACGTTCTAGATATTTATGATGAGCCATCTCTGAGTTATTCCACCAAATATACTTTTTAATAGTTTCCGCGTAATAATGTTGGGTTATAGTTTAATTAATCAGAGACGACCTTTGCCTTTCCCTCAAAGTCGTTCCAACCAAGTGCACTTTTAAATGGCTTCCATGTAACAATGTCAGGTTAGGGTTACAGTTTAATTAGTCATAGAGGACTTTAACCTTTCTTGGCTGTGTGAGGAGTTAACTCAGCTGCCTTTACGGATGAACCTGACTCCATTACTAGTTCCCACTCTTCAGTGCTTGCTGCAGAGCAATGGAAATAGTTCCCCCTTGGTGACTCTTGAAATGTCTGCTGAACAGCAATGAATATGTGACGTTATAGGTGTGTGCTTAACTAGTTCTCACCTGAAGATCTGGCTAGCGTGGCTTCTTTCTAGGTGTTAGGTTTCTTTCTGTACTAGGTTTCTTTCGACCAATTGACATGAATCTTGGAACATGATACTGCTGTCAGTGTAGTATGCTTCCTTGTACACCGTGCACTCTGGCAAAATGATAATGTGGAGGACTGTTATAGGTTGAGAGTGAAGCTCATGTGCTCCTGCACATTTCCTGAGTGGTATTTAGTATTTACGCGGGCACTAAGTTTCACTTAAATGCTATACATATGAACATACAAATTCGGAGCAGAAATAGGGCACTGGGCCCCTCGAACCCTGCTTCACCAATCATGATCTCGAACCAACAGTTGCTAGGAAACCGGACAGTAACCCCAGTATTTCATCTAATTTATAAAACTGAGGAAAGGATACTTTCGCTCCAGGAGTGATTTCATGCACAAATAGGAATATGGTATATTGAAACAAACTTTATTATTGAGACAGTTTTTAAATTAACATTAACACCATAAAGTAAAAGGGTGGCACAGTGGTTAGCACTGCTGCCTCACAGTTCATAGGACACAGGTTCGATCCTGATACTGAGTCACTGTCCACGTGGAGTTTTTTTTCTAAATGTTTTTTATTGGGTTTTTCAAACATGGTATATTTACAGGTGTACACAAAGAAGAGGGAGGAAAAAAAAAGAGAAGGTAATACAAACACAGTAAAAATAATAATGCTCGCGGCTAGGAGGGGTCCTAGCCTGGGGGGGTAGGAGTACCGGGTTGCTGCTGAAACGGTCAGGAAGGAGCTGGAGGACGCAGGGGGGCTGGAGGGGGGGAGTTGCCGCCGTGGGAAACTGGCAGAGCGGGGGACGCTGGCCGGTCATGGGTAAGGGATGGGGTATGGCTAATCGGCAGGGGAGGGGGGCAGGGAGCCTTCTGATCCGGCTGATGACCTGGAATGTGAGGGGGTTGAATGGGCCGGTCAAACGTGCCCGGGTATTTGCGCATCTGAAGGGGCTGAAGGCGGATGTGACCATGCTCCAGGGGACACACCTGAAAGTGGTGGACCAGGTTCGGCTGAGGAAGGGATGGGTGGGCCAAGTATTTCACTCAGGGCTGGATGAGAAGAGTAGGGGGGTGGCGATCCTGGTGGGGAAGAAGGTGTCGTTTGAGGCGTTAAATGTGGTGGCTGACAGTGGCGGGAGATATGTGATGGTGAGTGGTAGGCTGCAGGGGGAGCGGGTGGTGTTGGTGAATGTTTACGCCCCAAATTGGGACGATGCGGGGTTTATGCGGCGTATGTTGGGCCGCATTCCGGACCTGGAGGTGGGGGGCCTGATCATGGGGGGGGACTTCAACACGGTACTGGATCCCCCATTGGATCGATCCAAGTCCCGGATGGGTAGGAGGCCGGCGGCGGCTAAGGTGTTGAGGATTTATGGACCAGATTTGGGGGGGGGGGGATCCCTGGAGGTTTGCGAGGCCTAGGGCCAGGGAATACTCGTTTTTCTCCCACGTACATAAGGCCTACTCGAGGATTGATTTGTTTTGTCCTGAGCAGGGGGTTGGTTTCGAGGGTGGAGGATGTGAAATACTCCGCCATTGCCATTTCAGATCATGCCCCGCACTGGGTGGACCTCGGGCTGGGGGAAGAGAGGGACCAACGTCCGCTCTGGCGCTTGGAGGTGGGGCTGCTGGCAGACGAGGAGGTGGCCGAGAGGGTTCGGGGGTGTATCGAGAGGTACCTTGAGGCCAATGACAACGGGGAGGTCCGAGTGGGGATGGTCTGGGAGGCATTGAAGGCGGTGATGAGGGGGGAATTGATCTCTATCCGAACCCATAGGGAGAGGGGGGAGCAGAGGGAGAGACTGATAGGGGAGATGGTGCGGGTGGATAGGAGATATGCGGAGGCTCCAGAGGAGGGATTGCTGGGGGAGAGGCGTAGCCTTCAGGCCAGATTCAACCTATTGACTACCAGAAAGGCGGAAGCTCAGTGGAGGAAAGCACAGGGGGCGGTGTATGAATATGGGGAGAAGGCGAGCAGGATGCTGGCACACCAGCTCCGAAAGCGGGACGCTGCCAGGGAGATTGGGGGAGTGATGGATAGAGCTGGGAAGGTGGTGCGGAGGGGAGTAGATGTTAATGGGGTCTTCAGAGACTTCTATGGGGAACTGTACCGGTCGGAACCCCCGGTGGAGGGGGGGTGGAATGGGGCGCTTCTTGGACAAGCTGCGATTCCCGAGGGTGGAGGAGGAGCAGGTGGAGGGACTGGGGGCACCGATCGAACTGGAGGAGGTGGTCAAAGGGATAGGGAGCATGTAGTTGGGGAAGGCGCCGGGGCTGGACGGGTTTCCGGCGGAATTTTATAAAAGGTATTTGGACCTGTTGGGCCCCCTGTTGGTCCGGACCTTTAACGAGGCAAGGAAGGGGGGGGGGCTTTGCCTCCAACTATGTCACGGGTGTTGATTTCCTTGATCCTGAAGCGGGACAAGGACCCTCTGCAGTGCGGGTCATATAGGCCGATTTCGCTGCTGAACGCTGATGCTAAGCTGCTGGCAAAGATCCTGGCCACTAGAATAGAGGATTGCGTGCCCGGGGTCATTCATGAGGACCAGACGGGGTTTGTGAAGGGAAGGCAGTTGAATATGAACGTGCGAAGGCTCCTCAATGTCATTATGATGCCGGAGGCGGAGATAGTGGTGGCATTGGATGCGGAGAAGGCCTTTGATAGTGTTGAGTGGGAGTATTTGTGGGAGGTGTTGGAGAGGTTTGGGTTTGGGGAGGGGTTTATCCGGTGGGTGAGGCTGCTCTACGAGGCCCCGATGGCGAGTGTAGCCACAAATAGGAGGAGGTCAGAGTACTTTCGGCTGTACCGGGGGACGAAACAGGGGTGCCCCCTGTCCCCCTTGCTCTTCGCGTTGGCGATTGAGCCCCTGGCCATGGCGTTGAGGGAGTCAGGGAACTGGAGGGGCCTGGTGCGGGGTGGGGAGGAGCATCGAGTGTCGCTGTATGCGGACAACCTGTTGCTGTATGTGGCGGACCCGGTGGGGGGGATGCCGGAGGTGATGAGGATTCTTAGTGAATTCGGGGGTTTCTCTGGGTATATGTTGAACCTGGGCAAGAGTAAGTTGTTTGTGGTGCACCCGGGGGATCAGGAGGAGGGGATTGGTAGGCTCCCACCGAAGCAGGCAAGGAAGAGCTTCAGGTACCTAGGGGTCCAGGTGACTGGGAGCTGGGGGGCCCTGCACAAGCTCAACCTCACAAAATTGGTGGAGCAGATGGAGGAGGAGTTTAAGAGGTGGGATATGTTACCGCTGTCACTGGCGGGGAGGGTGCAGTCCGTTAAGATGACGGTGCTCCCGAGGTTTTTGTTCCTGTTCCAGTGCCTCCCCATCCTTATCCCGAAGGCCTTTTTTAGGAGGGTCAACAGGAGTATCACGGGATTTGTGTGGGCGCATGGGACTCCGAGGGTGAGAAGAGTGTTCCTGGAACGGGGCAGGGATAGGGGGGGGCTGGTGTTGCCCAACCTCTGTGGGTACTATTGGGCTGCCAACGCAGCGATGGTGCATAAGTGGGCAATGGACGAGGAAGGGGCAGCATGGAAGAGGATGGAGGCGGCGTCATGTGTGGGCACGAGCCTGGAGGCGCTGGTAACAGCGCCGTTGCCGCTCCCTCCAACGAGGTATACCACGAGCCCGGTGGTGGCGGCTACCCTCAAAATTTGGGGGCAATGGAGACGGCATAGGGGAGAAGTGGGGGGCTCGATGGAGGCCCCGATACGGGGGAACCATCGGTTTGTCCCAGGGAGCATTGATGGCGGATTTCTGGGTTGGCACAGGGCAGGGGTTAGGAGGTTGAGGGACCTGTTTGTGGAGGGGAGGTTCGCGAGCTTGGGGGAGTTAGAGGGGAAGTTTGGGCTCCCCCCGGGGAACATGTTTAGGTACATGCAGGTGAGGGCGTTTGCCAGGCAGCAGGTGGAGGGGTTCCCCTTGCTGCCCCCACGAGGGGTGCGGGATCGGTTGCTCTCGGGGTGTGGGTTGGAGGAGGGAGGATTTCGGACATATACCGGGTAATGCAGGAGGTAGACGAGGCCTCAGTGAGGAACTGAAGGGTAAATGGGAAGAAGAGCTGGGTGAGGAGATTGAGGAGGGGACGTGGGCGGATGCCCTGGAGAGAGTGAATTCCTCCTCTTCCTGTGCGAGGCTTAGCCTCATACAGTTCAAGGTGCTGCATAGGGCCCACATGACTGGGCCGAGGATGAGCAGGTTCTTCGGGGGTGAGGACAGGTGTGCTAGGTGCTCGGGGAGCCCAGCGAACCACGCCCATATGTTTTGGGCATGCCCAGCGCTGGGGGAGTTTTGGAAGGGGGTAGCAAGGACGGTGTCGAGGGTGGTGGGATCCAGGGTCAAGCCAGGCTGGGGACTCACAATTTTTGGGGTTGCAGTGGAGCCGGCAGTGCAGGTGGCGAAAGAGGCCAGTGTTCTGGCCTTTGCGTCCCTAGTAGCCCGGCGGAGGATCTTGCTCCAATGGAAGGATGCGAGGCCCCCAAGCGTGGAGGCCTGGATCAATGATATGGCGGGGTTCATTACATTGGAGAAGGTGAAATTTGCCCTGAGGGGATCAGTACAAGGGTTCTTTAGGCGGTGCTAGCCTTTCCTGGACTTCCTGGCGGAACGGTAGGGAAATGGGCCGGCAGCAGCAGCAACCCGGGGGGAGAGGAGGGGGAGCAGAAGAGGGGGGGAGAGGAAGGGGGGGCAAAAGAGGGGGCGGAGAGGAAGGGGGGGGCAGAAGAGGAGGGGGGAGAGGAGGGGAGGGGGGTTTGGATCGGTGGGAGGGAGAACTGTGTACATGGGTTTGTGGGATGTGGCGGGTGTTATCTCTTTCCCTTTTGTTGTTGGGTGTTCTTTTGTTTTTTTCTTTTCTTTGTAGCTGCTTTTGAAGTTGGGTGGGTATTGTTCTCGGGGTGTTACCGCGGTTGTTTTGATAATAGAGTTGAGATGTTTATATTTTGTAAAAATTTCAATAAAAATTATTTTTTTAAAAAACAATAATGCTATATAATTAGCAAGATCACATAAAAAAACAGTAAAAAAACCAGGGTGTCGAGAGGTTAAAAACTGGGGAAGTGTATATACATCTAGGTACTGGAGAGACAATTATATTATACATGTATATATGTCTAATTAGCAAACGTGACGCCACTATTTAAAAAAGGATGTAGGCAGAAAGCGGGTAATTATAGGCCAGTTAGCTTAACTTCGGTAGTAGAGAAGATGCTGGAATTTATCATCAAGGAAGAAATAGCGAGGCACCTGGATGGAAATTGTCCCATTGGACAGACGCAGCATGGGTTCATAAAGGCCAGGTCATGCCTAATAATTTAGTGGTATTTTTTGAGGACATTACCAGTGCGGTAGGCAACGGGCAGCCAATGGATGTGGTACATCTGGATTTCCAGAAAACATTTGACAAGGTGCCACACAAAAGGTTACTGCATAAGACAAAGATGCATGGCATTAAGAGTAAAGTAGTAGCATGAATAGAGGATTAGTTAATTAACAGAAAGCAAAGAGTGGGGATTAATGGGTGTTTCTCTGGTTGGCAATCAGTAGCTAGTAGTGTCCCTCAGAGATCAGTGTTGGGCCCACAATTGTTCACAATTGACATAGATGATTTGGAGTTGGGGACCAAGAGAAATGTGTCCAAATTTGCAGACGACACTAAGATGAGTAGTAAAGCCAAAAATGCAGAGGATACCAGAAGTCTGCAGAGGGATTTGGATAGGTTAAGTGAATGGGCTAGGGTCTGACAGATAGAATACAATATTGACAAATGTGAGGTTATCCATTTTGGTAGGAATAACAGCAAAAGCGATTATTATTTAAATGATAAAATATTAAAACATGCTGCTTTGCAGAGGGACCTGAGTGTCCGAGTGCATGAGTCGCAAAAAGTTAGTTTACAGGCGCAAAATGATTAAGAAGGCGAATTGCTCGAGGGATGGAGTTTAAGACTAGGGAGGTTACACTGCAACTGTATAAGGTGTTAGTGAGGCAACACCTGGAGTATTGTGTTCAGTTTTAGTCTCCTTACCTGAGAAAGGATGTACTAGCGCTGGAGGATATGTGGAGGAGATTCACAAGGTTAATCCCAGAGTTGAGGGTGTTGGATTACAATGAGAGGTTGAGTAGACTGGTACAGTGCTGAAAGAGAAAATGCTGGAAAATCTCAGCAGGTCTGGCAGCATCTGTAGGGAGAGAAAAGAGCTAACATTTCGAGTCCGATGACTCTTTGTCAAAGCTAACAGTCAGAGAATGTGGGGAATGTTTATACTGTGGAGTGAGAATGAAAGATGAGTCAGAGCCACAGAAACCCAGGGAAACGGGGTACCAATAGCCACAGAAACCAAGGGGAAAGAGTGCTAATGGCAGTCCCCAGAGAGAACAAAAGGTGTGAGAGGCCAAACAGCAGAGAAACTAACATCAGAGGTTGAACTGTGACAGATGGAGATATGGGGGGAGGGAAAGGGGAAGCAAAGGGGAGAAGGGGTAAGGAAAGGTGGATAAGATTGCGGGGGCGATTTAAATATATACTGTATTAAGAAAGACAGGAAAGAAAAAATGCAAAGAGACAGTTGAAATGAAATGGGATGAAAACAAATGGGTCTAGGTGGGGCAGAGCTAATCATCTGAAGTTGTTGAATTCGATGTTGAGACCTCAATGCTGCAGCGTACCTAACCGGAAGATGAGATGTTGTTCCTTGCTGGTACTGTGTTCGTTGGAATTTAGAAGGATGCGGGGGATCTTATAGAAACATATAAAATTATGAAGGGAATAGGTAGGATAGATGCAGGCAAGTTGTTTCCACTAGCGGGTGAAAGCAGAACTAGGGGGCATAGCTTCAAAATAAGGGGAAGTAGATTTAGGACTGAGTTTAGGAGGAACACCTTCACCCAAAGGGTTGTGAATCTATGGAATTCCCTGCCCAATGAAGCAGTTGAGGTTCCTTCATTAAATGTTTTCAAGATAAAGATGGATAATTTTTTGAAGAATAAAGGGCGGGAAAGTGGAGCTGAGTCCACAAAAGATCAGCCATAATCTCATTGAATGGCTGAACACGCCCGAAGGCCCAGATGGCCTGCTCCTGCTCCTAGTTTTTATGTCTTGGGGGCGCCCCCCCCCCCCCCCCCCCCACTTTCTTTCCTACTGTTTTTTTTAAACAGGGAGAGTACATACAACACCAGTAATACAAAATAGATCTGGGTGGGGGGGTGGTGGATATTGCTTGCTTCTCCCGGTCTGTTTTCGCTGTTGTGGGTTTGCCTCCGCTTCAGCTGTTCGTCGTTTCTTCCTCCTGTACTTTCTTTCTCTCTGCCGTTGTGTTCGTCATGGTCGTTGTCATTTCCTGTGCTCTCCTCCCAGTTTGTGTTCCCTTGTCTGTCCCCCCTCCCTCTGGTTCCCCTCTATTGTCCTTTGCCCCCTGTCTTTTCTTCTTCCCCCCTCCCTGTTACCCCCCTTCTCCCTCCTTGCAGCTCATCTTTCTTTTCTGTTGTATTTGGCTACACCCTCTTGCCCCCCCCCCCCCCCCCCCCCCCCCCGGCCACCTGGGTCTTTCCCGTCTCTTTTCCAATGCTTTGGCTACTTTCCCGTCGCTCTTGGCTACTTGACTATTCATCAGCTTGTTCGTTCGTTGGTGACAAACAGGTTCCAGAACAGTTGGGTGAATGGCTCCCATGTTCTGAGGAAGCCATTATCCGACCCTCGGATAGCGAATTTGATTTTCTCCATTTGGAGAGATTCTGATACGTCGGACAGCCAGTCTGCAGCTTTGGGTGGTGCTGCTGACCACCAGCCGAGTAGGATTCTACGGCAGGTGATCAGGGAGACAAAGGCAAAGGCGTCCACCCTCCCCATGAAGAGATTTGGCTGGTCTGATACCTCGAAGACCGCCACCTTCGGGTATGACTCCACCCTCACCCCTATCACTTTGGACATTGCCTCGAGTAAGACTGCCCAATACCCATCAGGTACGGAGCAAGACCAGGACATGTGGGCATGGTTAGCCAGGCCTCCTTGGCATCGTTCACATCTGTCTTCCACCTCCGGGAAGAACCTACTCATTCGGGTTCTTGTTAGGTGAGCTCTATGTACTATCTTTAGTTGCGTTAGGTTGAGTCTCACGCATGTGGAGGTGGGGTTGGCCCTATGCAGTGCTTCGCTCCAGAGTCCCCACCATATTTCGAGCCCCAGGTCATCCTCCCATTTCTTCCTTGTTGCGTTCAGTATGGTTTCAGCCCTCTCTACCAGTCGTTCGTACATGTTGCTACAGTTTCCTTTATCCAGAATGTTTGCATCAAGTAACTCCTAGTAGTGTCCGTCGTGGGTACGTCCTTGTCTCCTTCCATAGGAAACTTTTGAGTTGCAGGTACCTTCGTTCGTTGCCCCTAGCTAGTTGAAATTTCTCCGTCAGATCGTCCAGTGTTGTGACCCTGCAGTCAGTGTACAGGTCCCTAACTGTCAGTGTCCCCCCGTCCTGTCTCCACCTTTGCATCGGTGATTGCTCGGTGTGAACCTGTGGTTATTGCAGATGCGAGCTTTGTCGGACATTTTGGTCAGGCCGAATTGCTGCCGTAGTTGGTTCCAGGTCTAGAGGGTGGCTAGCACCACCGGGCTACTGGACTGTTTTTTGGGTGGGGATGGGAGTGCTGCTGTGGCGAGGGCCCGGAGGAGGCCTCCTCCGCGCGCACCCACTAGGCTTCTGGCTCCTTAATCTATCCCCTTACTCGTTCGGCCGTCGCCGCTCAGTGGTAGTATTGTAGGTTTGGAGGGCTAGCCCTCCTCTGGACTTTGTTTTCTGCAGGCCCTTCTTTGGGATTCCCCTCCATACAAATGCCAGTGAGTTGAAAAAGGCCTTGGGGATATAGAGCGGAATAGAATTTGGTCATAGAATTTACAGTGCAGAAGGAGGCCATTCGACCCATCGAGTCTGCACCGGCTCTTGGAAAGAGCACCCTACCCAAGCCCACACCCCCACCCTATACCCATAACCCAGTAACCCCACCCAACACTAAGGGCAATTTTGGACACTGAGGGCAATTTAGCATGGCCAATCCACGTAACCTGCACATCTTTGGACTGTGGGAGGAAACCGGTGCACCCGGAGGAAACCCACGCACACACGGGGTGAATGTGCAGACTCCACACAGACAGTGATCCAAGCCGGAAGCCTGGGACCCTGGAGCTATGAAGCATTTGTGTGAACCATAATGCTACCGTGCTGCCCCAAATGGATCTAAGTAGAAAGAGGTACCTGGGTAGCACGTTCATTTTGATCGTCTGTACTCTCCCCACGAGTGTGAGTGTGTTCCATCTTTGCAGGTCATTTTTGACTTCCTCTGTCAGACTGGTTAGGCTCCATTTGAGGATCCCCATCCAGTCGTCAGCGATTTGGATCCCATGTAGCAGAATTTGTGTTTGGCTTGTCTAAACAGCAGTCCCATTAGTGCTGCCCCTCCCTCTTGTGGGTTCATGGGGAAGATCTCGTTTTTGCTCATGTTGAGTTTGTAGCCCAAGAAGGCACCAAACTCTTTTAAGAGCGCGATGATTCTGTCCATGCTGCTTTGTGGGTCCGAGATGTAGAAGAGCAGGTCATCTGCATAGAGTGAAACTCTGTGCTCTCTGCCTCCCCTTTGGGTCCCCCTCCAGTTTTTTGCTGTTCTGAGAGCGATCGCTAGTGGTTCGATCACTAGGGCGAACAGCAGTGGGGATAGCATGAATCCCTGCCTGGTGCCCCTGTGCAGCTGGAAGTACTGGGAGTTGGTGTTGTTTGTCCGTACACTTGCCATGGGAGCTTCACCCAAGAGGTGAACCCTGATCCAAGCCCAAACTGCTCCAGTACCTCTATGATGTACCGCCACGCGATTCTGTCGAAGGCCTTTTCTGCGTCCAGGGAGATGATCACCTCTGGCATTCTTTCCCCGGGTGGGGTCATTATCACGTCCATCAATCGCCTGATGTTTGATGTCAGCTTTGACAAAGCCCGTCTGGTCCTCTGCGACCACCTCTGTGATGCAGTGCTCCAGTCTCTTGGCTAGGATTTTGGCCAGTTTTTTGGCATCTACATTTAGTAGTGAGATGGGTTTGTATGACCCACATTCCGTTGGGTCTTTGTCTTTCTTAGGTATTAGCGAGATTGAGGCCTGTGCTATTGTCGGTGGCAGTGTGCCCCTAGCCAGAGAGTCTGTGAACATCTCCCGCAGGTGCGGGGCTAGTGCTGTTGCAAATGTTTTGTAGAAGTCCACCAGGAACCCGTCCGGTCCCGGCGCCTTCCCCGCCTGTATGGAGCTAATATTCTCCATGATCTCTCCCAGTTCTACTGGTTCTTCCAAGCCCCATTTTCTGTCCTCCCCCACGACCTGCATGTCCAATCCATTGAGGAACAGTTTCATCCCCGATTCCCCTGCTGGAGGTTCCGAGGAGTACAGCCCTCGGTAAAAGACCTCAAAGGTTTTGTTGATCTTTTCTGGGTCAGTTTCTAATGTGCCTCTGTTGTCTCTGATTTGTGCGATCTATCTAGTGGCTGCCTGCTTTCTCAGCTGGTGTGCCAGCAGGCGGCATTGTCTCCGTGTTCTTATAGGGTCCCCGGTGCCTGGTGGAGTTGGTGCTCTGCCTTCCTTGTGGAGAGCAGGTCAAAGTCCATTTGTAGCTTTTTCCTCTCCACCAAGAGCTCTACAGTCGGGACCTTGGAGTATTTACGGTCTACCTCCAGTATGGAGTCGACCAGCTGCTGCCTAGCCGTCCTTCCCTCCTTGTCTCTTCGCGCTTTGAATGCGATAATTTCCCCTCTAATCACGGCCATTAGCCCCTCCCAGAACGTGGAGGGTGAGACCTCTACGTTTTGGTTGTTCTCCATATACCTCGCTATGGCCTGTGATACTTTCGCTGAAAGCCTTGTCGGCCAGTAGGGCAGTGTCCAACCTCCATGTGGGGCATTGGGCCCTGCCCGGCTCCAACCTCACATCCATATAACGTGGAGCATGGTCGGAGATTACAATTGCGGAGTATTCCTTTTTGGCCAGCCCTGGAAGCACTGCTTTCCCCACCCAAAGAAGGAGAACTCCTTCTCCCATGGTGGGGTGAACCTCCAAGGGTACACTGCCCCCAACTGCTCCATAAAACGGCCGGGTTCCTTGGTCATGTTTGAGGTCTTTCCTGTTTTCGGGTTTGACCAGTATGTCCTTGGGTCCTATACTCAGTTGTCATCGTTCTCCCCCCGCCCCCCATTATCAGTCGGTGTGTCACTATGTCGGGAATTTCCGCCATGGTGGTTTTGACAAATTTTGTGTTGTTCCAGTTTGGAGCCTACACCTTAACAAGTACTACCAGTGCCCCGTCCAGGGCCCCGCTGACCATGACGTACCGTCCCCCTGGGTCCGTAACCGTCTTTGTCGCCTTAAACATCGTCCTCTTTTTGATCAGTATTGCCAACCCCCCCTGGCCCTCGTCCCGTAATAGGAATGGTAGGTCGGTCCCACCCAGCCCTTTCTTACCCGCAGTCCGTCCTGCTCTCTCAGGTGTGTCTCTTGGAGGAAGACTATGTCGGCTTTCATGTTTCTTAAGTGGGTGAAGACTCTGGACCTTTTCACTGGACCGTTGAGTCACCTTACGTTCCCGGTGACTATCCTGGTGGGGCCGTCTGTCCCCCCGTTCTTCTGAGATTAACAATACTTACCTAGAGGAAGTGCCCCTGCACTCTGGGGTTTCCATTTGTTAGGAGGCCGTCCAAATTGGCCACTGTCAGTCGGGTCCCTGCTCTCTGAGATTTCCCTTTGTCCAGGGGCCACCCAACATGGCCGCCCACTGCGCGTCCGCCACGTGGGTAGGCCCCTGCACTTCGGGGTCTCCCAGAGACCATACCGGGTGGTTGCTTGCAGTGCGTCTTTGCTCTGGGCCCCTGGTTGTGGCACTTTGTAGCCTTATTGCTGCTCTCGTTCTAGACCTATTCCCCCCCTTATCTACTCCCTCCCACGTTCCCCTCTTTTGTCCCCCATCCCCCCGCTCCTATCTCCGTTTGCTCCCCCATCCTTGTTGTGCACGAGATAACGGCGGCCATTCCGCCCATGCACAAACTTGCGCTGGCCCTTCGGCGCCGGCTGGAGCGGCGCCAACCACTCCGGCGTCAACCTAGCCCCCGGGAAATTGGAGAATTCCTCACTTTCGGGAACTGTTCACGCCGGAGTAGTTGGCGCCGGTTTTCCCGCCGGCGTGGGGACATAGCCCCATTATTGCAGAATTCCGCCCCACGTCTCTCGTTATCTCGCCAGGAACCTTTTTTATATAATCAAAATTCCATCAGCCGTACTCCAGGTAAACAATGTGCCTGCTTGGAGTGAATGATGATTCATTTTTGCGATGCTTTATTTGCACCTCTGTAGCCAAAATGTTTGCTGGTCTTGTAAACTGGATTTTTTAAAACAGTACTCCATCAGGCATAACCCAGGCTTCTAACCCTTTGACTCTTCCTTAACAATATTGAAAGACTGCCACCACCGCCTTTTGAGGAAGCGAGTTTCAAAGATACATGACTCTGAGAGAATAATTTCTCACTTGTTTTTAAATAGTGACCCCCGAGTTCTCGATTTTTCCACAAGAGGAAACATCCTCTCCACGTAAACCCTGTCAAGACCACACAGGAGTTTAAAGGTTTCAATCAAGTCACCTCTTTTCTAAATTCCAGTGGATACAAGTCTAACCTGTACAACCTTTCATCATAGGCAAACCTGGTATTAGTGTAGTATATCTCTAAATTGCTTCCAACACATTTACATCTTTCCTTAAATACGGAGGCCAATACCGTACACAATACACGAGATGTCGGGTGCAATTTTCCCACCGCATTGATCCCGGCACAGATCCCACTATTCCCAGTGAATAGTGGGAAAGGCCAAAAACAGGTTTCATGCTGGGCGCCAAGCTGAGCATGATGCACCCGACCCACACCCGATGCGATCTGGATCATGGCCGCACAGGGCGTGATCCAGATCAGCATGTTTAAAAGAGTCCTTTAAATATGTGCAGCCCAGTTGAGGCTGGAGTCCTCTGGCTCCTGGGATTCACCAGCGCAGCCTGAGGCCAGTGCAAATTAGTACTAGTTTCCAAAAATGGAAACCAGGCATGATAATCACACCAGTGTGGGGGGGGGGCTCAAAGGCCAGGGCATGGCCCCTGGCACCTGGGCAGTGCCAACCTGATACCCTGGCCAAAGGACAGTGGTAGGGTGCCATGATAGGAGGGGCCTGAAAAGGTTATGAAGGGTGTGCACATGGATATTTTTAAGGAAGAGCTATAAAGTAACAATCACCGGTTTGTCCCGGGGAGGCTGGATGGGGGCTTCAGGAGGTGGCAGCAAGCAGTGATCGAGAGATTTGGGGATCTATTTATCCAGCAGGGCTTTCCAACCTTGAAGGCGCTAGAGGAGGAGTTTGAGCTATTGGGCAGGAATGGGTTTCGATACCTTGAGGTCCTGGATCATGGCCGCACAGGGCGTGATCCAGATCAGCATATCCTCGGACTTTGTCCGGAGGAAGGTTCTAGGCTTCCCTCGCCTCCCCCTAAGGGGACTACAGGATAAGGTGATGTCAAAAACTGAGGTTGGAGAGGGGAGGATTTCGGAGATACAAGAAGTTGATGGAGTGGGAGGGGGCCCCGATCAGGGAGGTGAAGCGGAAGTGGGAAGAGAGCTGGAAATGGAAAAGTGGGAAAAAGCCTTGCAGAGAGTCAATTCATCTTCGTCCTGTGCCAGATTTAGCCTGATCCAGTTCAAAGTGGTACACAGGGCCCACATGACGGTAGCCCGGATGATCAGGTTCTTTGAGGAGGTGGAGGACAGATGTGGGCGGTGTGGGGGTAGACCGGCTAACCATGTGCAAATGTTCTGGGCATGTCCGAAGTTGAGGGGATTCTGGCAGGGATTTGCGGACGTTATGTCAGAAGTCCTGGAAGGGAGGGTAACCCCGAGTCCAGAACTGGCAATATTTGGGGTATCGGATGATCCGGGTGCCAAGGGGGGGAAGGGAGGCTGATGTCCTGATCTTCTCCTTTCTGGTGGCCCGGAGACAGATTTTGCTGGGATGGAGGGACTCGGAGCCCCCGAAGTCAGGTGTGTGGGTCAGCGATATGGTAGGGTTTCTCAGACTGGAAAAAAAAATCAAGCCTGGAGAGGATCAACTCAGGGGTTCGTCCAGAGATGGCAGCTGTTCATCGACTTCTTCAAAGAAAATTGAACATCAGCAGTAAGGGGGGGGAAGAAAATAGGAGACATGGCAATGTTAGATAAGGACAGGGAACTCAGTGTGTGTGTAATTAGGAAATTGGGCGTGGGCAGTGGGGGACATTGTTTTTTAGGTTTTTTGCGTGCGTCGGCCCACACGGGTTTTTCTTTTTCTTTTAAGAAATGTTAATGTTTTAAACTGTGAAAATTACAAATGCTTCAATAAAATATTTTCTAAAAAAAAAGGAAGAGCTATAAAGATTCTTGATTAACAAGGGAGTGAAAGGTTATCGGGGATAGGCAAGAATGTAGGATTGAGGTTACAATCAGATCAGCCATGATCTACTTAAATGGTGTGTATTGAATGTAGGAATTTCAGATATAGATAATATATATTTGGAGCAGTAAGGGTATAAAGGGGGGTTATGAAGGATGGGGGTTGAAGAGTTATGAAGGAGCGGTGAGGGGAGGTTTTGAAGGGTGAGGGGATGAAGTGGGTTATTAAAGGTAGAGGGGTGAAGGTAAGGGCTGAAGCCAGTGCAAGAAGCCTTAAAGGTGGGTGGGACCCCTCTGCGACCCCATATGAATGAAAATTGCTTATTGTCACAAGTAGGCTTCAAATGAAGTTACTGTGAAAATCCCCGAGTCGCCACATTCCGGCGCCTGTTCGGGGCGGCTGGTACCGGAATTGAACCGTGCTGCTGGCCTACCTTGGTCTGGTTTAAAAGCCAGCTATTTAGCCCAGTGTGCTAAACCAGCCCCTATGCACCATGGGGAGGGAGGGGGGGAGAGAGGCAAGCCCCAATGCCGATGAGAATGGATGGGGCTGGGTGTTGGAGGAGTCGGTCATGCAGACATTTAGTGATGGGCGGAGATTCCCACCCGGGGTCGAGGGTTAGTGGTGTTGCCCATGTCTGCAGGGGGTCCCTTGGTCTGTAGGTGGGAGGTGTGGGAGACCCTCAACCTAACTTTGAGATCCCCAAACTCAGGAGCTGGTCCTGCCAGCATCTTTAGTTCCTCATTCCAGAAAAATGCAGTGTGGGATGATTCAGCGAGAATCTCCCCAAGCTCCACAAACATGACTACGTGTGGGTGAATAGCCATCTGGATCCCACCCAAACACTTGGCGGTACTCACCTCACAAAACCTGCCCTAAATGACACTTAGTCATTTTTTTGGAAAAATCGTGCCCGTAATTTCACCAATGCCCTGTGCAATAAAACATAAACTCCCTGCTTTTGTAATCAACCAACTCACAAGAAACAATAACATTATATTAGCTTTCCTTACTCGTGTTGTACCTTTTGTGATTCGTGCACTAGGACACTCTGATCTCTCTGAATCTCAGACCTCTGCAATCTCTCACCATTTAGATATTAAGTTTTTTTGTTCTTCCGGCCAAAATGATGAATTTCACATTTCCCACATTATACTCCATTTGCAAGATCTTTGCCCACTCACTTAACCTTTCTATATCCCTTTATAGCCTTTTTATGTCCTCTTTAAAAACTACCTCTTTGATGGCATCAACAAATTTAGCAACCCTCAGTCCCTTCATCTAAGTCAGTCATTTTCAAAGTCAGGGTCGCGACCAGCTGTTGGGTCGCAGGCGGGTGCGGGGAGGGTCACGGAGTAATCCATCGCGGTGTTCCCGCTTGCGGGAATGAATGCGCAACGACCGCAGCAGCTGGCTGTTAAAAATGACGGCTTCAACCGGCTTTAAAAATGACGGCCGCGACCAGCTTTCAGAATGAGGGCGTGTTGCACATACGTGCCGGCTCATCAGTGCGGATACCCGGAGTCCAGCAAGAAACATTGCCTCCTCCTGACATGAGCGTGCTGACCCAGGAGAAGAATTTTTGTTAATTCAACGCAGTCTTCCCGCCTGAAGCGACGACAGAGAACAGGTCACGCGCCCCAAACACTGACAGCACGTGCTCTTTACGCAATTGTGATTCCTCCATTTTATCAGCCGCAAATAAGCAACAGGACTGTAAAATTTAAAATGGATCGTTTTTGTAATAAGGAAGAGAGGGCCAGAGACACTAAACCTGCTGGAGAATGTGGATCATGAGAATCCACAGCAGGACAAGGCAGTGGAGGTGTGAGCTGTACAGGAGAGTCCACAACAGGACAAAGCAGTGGTGGTGTGAGCACCAGGATCTCTGATGAACACCCCATACAGAAATGTAACATTGAATGACAAAGCAGGTGAGACCGTGAGGACCAAGCAGGCTCACCTGTCGCATTAAAGGTAAGTGAAAATGGTGGGTCATGAAGGTCGACCGTCATGGGTCGCGATGGTTGGCTGGCATGGGTCGCGTCGGCCGGCCAGCATGGGTCGCGTCGGTCGGCCAGCATGGGTCGCGTCGGCCGGCCAGCATAGGTCGCGACGGTTGACCGGTTTGTAAAAATGGGTCCCCGGAAAAAAAGTTAGAAAAACACTGATCCAAGTCATTTATATAAATTGTAAAAAGTTGAGGCTCCAGCATGAATCCCTGTGCCACACTACTTAGCACATGCTGCCAACCAGAAAAAGATCTATTTATGTCAACACTGTTAGCTATCCAATCTTCAATCCATGCCACTATGTTACCCTTTACACCATGAGCTTTTATTTTAAACAATAAACTTTGATGTGGCACTTTATCAAATACCTTTTGGAAATCCAAGTACAGTACATCCACCAGTTCCCCTTTATCCACTTTCTCCCATTTCTGCATGGGTTTCCTCCAGGTGCTCCTGTTTCCTCCCACAGTCTAAATATGTACAGGTTAGATAGATTAACCATGATAAATTGCCCCTTAGTGTCCAAAGATGTGCAGGTCAGGTGCACTTAGGTGCACTCTGCCTGATTGCCTTGAATTTTTCTAAATGCCCCACCATGGCATCTTTAATAATAGCTTTTAACATTTCCCTTTCACAGATCTTAAGCTAACTGGCCTGTCATTTCCTGCTTTCTGTCTTCCGTCATTTTGAACAGTTGTAAATCAGACCAGTGTTGTATCTGTATAACCGTAGACACTTTTGACCAGTTCACTTACTCAAAGGTTTTACCTAGGTGTCTTTATTAATGAGGAGAACAACCCACAAACACAAGTTCAAATTAGCAATATTTATTGAACGCAATTAACCCTTAAATTATGCACAAAATACTAAAGGTATCGACGATCAGTATATACTACCCGCAAAGATGGCTTGGTAGGGCTTTGGATCTGATCACTAAGTTCCTCTTCTGTCTTCACAAAGGTAGTTCTCACTGTAAGAAGTCTTACAACACCAGGTTAAAGTCCAACAGGTTTGTTTCAAACACGAGCTTTCGGAGCACGGCTCCTTCTTCAGGTGAATGGAAAGGCTTGTTCCAGAAATGTTTATATAGACACAGTCAGAGATGCCCCGGAATGCGAGCACCTGCAGGCAATCAAATCATCAAAGATGCAGAGAGAGAGGTAACTCCAGGTTAAAGAGGTGTGAATTGTCCCAAGCCAGTTCAGTCGGTAGGCCTCTGCAAGTCCAGGCTTGTTGGTGGGGGCCGAATGTAATGCGACATGAATCCCAGATCCCGGTTGAGTCCGCATTCATGCGTGCGGAACTTAGCTATAAGTTTTTGCTCAGCAATTTTGCGTTGTCGCGTCTCCTGAAGGCCTCCTTGTAGAATGCTGACCCGGAGATCAGAGGCTGAATGTCCTTGACTGCTGAAGTGTTCCCCAACTGGAAGGGAACAGTCCTGCCTGTTGATAGTCGCACGATGCCCGTTTATTCGTTGTCGCAGTGTCTGCATGGTCTCGCCAATGTACCACGCTTCGGGACATCCTTTCCTGCAGCGTATGAGGTAGACTACATTGGTCGAGTCGCACGAGTATGCGCCGCGTACCTGGTGGGTGGTGTTTCCACGTGTAATGGTGGTGTCCATGTCGATGATCTGGCATGTCTTGCAGAGATTACCCTGGCAGGGTTTTGTGGTGTTGTGGTTGCTGTTCTGAAGGCTGGGTAATTTGCTGCAAACAATGGTTTGTTTGAGGTTGCGCGGTTGTTTGAAGGCCAGTAGTGGGGGTGTGGGGATGACCTTGGCAAGATGTCCATCCTCGCTGATGATGTGTTGGAGGCTGCGAAGAAGATGTCGTAGTTTCTCCGCCCCAGGAAAGTACTGGACGACGAAGGGTACTCTGTCAGTGGTGTCCCGTGTTTGTCTTCTGAGGAGGTCGGTGCGGTTTTTTGCTGTGGCGCGGTGGAACTGTCGATCAATGAGTCGAGCGCCATATCCCGTTCGTACGAGGGCATCTTTCAGCATCTGTAGGTGTCTGTTGCGCTCGTCCTTGCATTCCGGGGCATCTCTGACTGTGTCTATATAAACATTTCTGGAACAAGCCTTTCCATTCACCTGAAGAAGGAGCCGTGCTCCGAAAGCTCGTGTTTGAAACAAACCTGTTGGACTTTAACCTGGTGTTGTAAGACTTCTTACTGTGCTCACCCCAGTCCAACGCCGGCATCTCCACATCGTAGTTCTCACTGGCAGTCTCTTCCTTCCTTCTAATCTGATCTGGCCTTCTCTTCTCGAGTCTGGTCAAGGTCACCTCGCACATCGAGTCTTGGCTGCTGAGGGGACCGGAGTGCCTACTTTTATTCCACTTTGGCATCGTGCCCTTCCACTTCCTGTGTCCTTTTGCCAGTGAGGTATCGAAAGGGGGTTTTAGTGCTCAATGATATGGTAGCACAAGTGGATAGCACTGTGGCTTCACAGCGCCAGGGTCCCAGGCTCGATTCCCTGCTGGGTCACTGTCTGTGCGGAGTCTGCTCGTTCTCCCCGTGGGTTTCCTCCAGGTGCTCCGGTTTCCTCCCACAGTCCAAAGACGTGCAGGTTAGGTGGATTGGCCATCAGAAATTTCCCTTAGTGACTAGGTTAGGAGGGGTAAGGGGATAGGGTGAAAGTGAGGGCTTAAGTGGGTCGGTGCAGACTCAATGGGCTGAATGACCTCCTTTGGCACTGTCTATTCTATGATGCCCAATTGACAGGTCACGTACACCTTTACCAAATAAGGTGACGGTGGGAATAAGGTGAGGGCATGTCCAGACATGTCTTGGCAGCCTGTCCGTTGGTTATGTATTCGATCTTGGCCAGTTTGAATTCCCATGGGGCTGTATGCTGGAGTGACTGTGGCTTGTTTTAAAGTGCCCAATTCTTTAATTTAAAATGGCCAATCTTAGTCAGGCCTAAAAGCTAGGCCCTGGTAGGTCACCACACCAGTCTAATTATTCACTGGCGTGACAAATAGATTTGGAGGGAGAACGTGATTCCAGTGAGCTGGATTCTTAATGAATATTCATGATATGAAAATTCATGCAAATATGGTTTGGGAATGGATTAGTAGGAGAGTTGACCGACCATAAGATGGCCATGAAAATCGAGAAGACAATATACCAACTTTTTTTCACTAGTAGGAGAAACTAGAACCCGAGGGCACAGCCTCAAACTGAAGGGACTAGGAGGAATTTCTACAGCCAGAGAGTAGTGACCCTGTAGAACTCATTGCCACAGTAGGTTGTGGAGTCCAAGTCACTGAGTGTCTTTAAAACAGAGATAGATAGGTTCTTGAATAATAAGGGGATTATGGGAGAAGGCAGGAAAATGGGGTTGAGAAACATATTATCCATGATTGAATGGCGGCATAGACTCAATGGGCCGATTGGCCGGATTCTGCTCCTTTCTCTTATGGCAGAAAACTGACTTTTGCCATTACCCCAAATGTTGTGTCGCTGCCCCACCCTATCTCGCTGTGCAGTCATCCACGTCTATTAATATTTGAAATATAGATTCAATAAGTAGCTTTGACTTAACAATTTCTATCCGTAATTGGACCATCTTTGGTACTCTTTCAAAACAATAGTCAGGGAGCACAGTTTCCATTTAAACTCTAGTTACTTAAAATAAAAGGTAAAATCTCAGTTTCTGTCAGAGCAACATTACTCGGAACCTAAGCAGGAGACTGGTGTGTAAAACCTCTTACATTAATAGGTTTTGTATTGGTAACAAAATATTTCACAATGTAGTTAAACAGTTAATATTAGAAAATGCAGTCATGTATTTAAATAGTAACAGGTTAATTAAGATATACAGATTAAAACATGAAAGCAAATTAGTTATCAGCATTTCATTTCAGTGGCTTTTTTGGCTTGGTTTTAGAAGGACATTTATATGTAAATCGTAACTCTGGTTTGAAGATATCAGCAGTTGGCTCCTTTTCATCATTTCATACAAAGGCACAGGTTTATCAGTCATCTGTAATAACAAGTATATCACAAGTACATCTGTCTTCTTAATCCTTTTAAATACCTGGTTGAAACAAATAATTAGTGGCAAAATCAGAAGCTGTTCATTTTTGGCGCCTTGCACAAACATTCATTTACCTCTCTTCCTCTTGTCATGTCTCCTGTCTTCTCCCCAAATTGTAATTTTTCACAGACACAGCATAAAAAATTAAGGAAATAATTTTAATTTTCCATATTAACCGCAATTTCATAATGACGAACCAGTGGCTCGAAGTTGTGCAAATGAATACGAGAAGAGACCCTGAGTAAATTGTAGAAATTGATTGTCGTATAGCACTAAACTTGAATTCTGGCCTAAACACTTCTGTTGGTACTAGTAACCAGTGTCAGAGAAAATAACTCTATAGTTCCAAAACAATTTAAGACAACAAAGTGACTTTTTTAGTCTAATATTATAAATCGTCTTACTTTTCATAGATCTCATCTGCAGATTACATCATATTGGCGTGTTCAGTTATTAATCTGTTCCTGGTCGCATTAAAAATATGCAGTGATTTTTTTGGAATAGGAATTCATCAGTACCTGGCTTTGGTATGAAGTTGCCGACTTTGCAACAACGATGCGCATCCTGAATAGTAGACCTGAGGCAGGCTCAACCTCTGGACTCTTCTGAATACTCAGATTGAGCTTTGGCACTTATTATACCTTCAAAGGAAGTTTGCAATTCCACAATAATTAATTTTGGGCTATTTACCTCTCTGGGCAGGAGCACGAAAAGTACCAGGAGCTGTTCACTTCTGTCTGGTAGGAGCTTAACAGAATCAGGATAAACATTCCTGTTCCTTCCAGCTACAGAAGATTTTTTTTTTAAGTTTACAAAACTCATATTTTCAGTTGCAGCAAGTTCCAAGGCCATATCAGGTTACTGAGGGAAGCAAGGGACGAAATAGCTGGGGCCTTAACAGATATCTTTGCAGCATCTTTGAGCACGGGTGAGGTCCCGGAGGACTGGAGAATTGCTAATGTTGTCCCTTTGTTTAAGAAGGGTAGCAGGGATAATCCAGGGAATTATAGACCTGTGAGCTTGACGTCACTGGTAGGCAAACTGTTGGAGAAGATACTGAGGGATAGGATCTATTCACATTTGGAAGAAAATAGACTAATCAGTGATAGGCAGCATGGTTTTGTGCAGGGAAGGTCATGTCTTACAAACCTAATAGAATTCTTTGAGGAGGTGACAAAGTTAATTGATGAGGGAAGGGCTGTAGATATCATCTACATGGACTTCAGTAAGGCGTTTGATAAAGTTTCCCATGGCAGGTTGATGGAAAAAGTGAAGTCGTATGGGGTTCAGGGTGTACTAGCTAGATGGATAAAGAACTGGCTGGGCAACAGGAGACAGAGATTGGATTGGATTGGATTTGTTTATTGTCACGTGTACCGAGGTACAGTGAAAAGTATTTTTCTGCAAGCAGCTTAACAGATCATTCAGTACATGGGAAGAAAAGGGAATTAAACAAAATTCAAGAAAATACATAATAGGGCAACACAAGATATACAATGTAACTACATAAGCATTGGCATCGGATGAAGCATACAGGGTGTAGTGTTAATGAGGTCAGTCAATAAGATAGTCATTTAGGAGTCTGGTGACAGTGGGGAAGAAGCTGTTTTTGAGTCTGCTTGAAGCTGTTGAGAGTAGTGGTGGAAGGGAGTGTCTCAAAATGGAGAAAGGTGACTAGTGGTGTTCCACAGGGATCCGTGCTTGGACCACTGTTGTTTGTGATATACATAAATGATCTGGATGAAGGTATAGGTGGTCTGGTTAGCAAGTTTGCAGATGATACTAAGATTGGTAGAGTTGCAGATAGCGAGGGGGACTGTCAGAGAATACAGCAAAATATAGATAGATTGGAGAGTTGGGCAGAGAAATGGCAGATGAAGTTCAATCCAGGCAAATGAGAGGTGATGCATTTCAGAAGATCTAATTCAAGAGCGGACTATACGGTCAATGGAAGAGTCCTGAGGAAAATTGATGTACAGAGAGATCTGGGAGTTCAGGTCCATTGTACCCTGAAGGTGGCAACGCAGGTCGATAGAGTGGTCAAGAAGGCATACAGCATGCTTGCCTTCATTGGACGGGGTATTGAGTACAAGAGTCGACAGGTCATGTTACAGTTGTATAGGACTTTGGTTAGGCCACATTTGGAATAATGTGTGCAGTTCAGATCACCACATTACCAGAAGGACGTGGATGCTTTAGAGAGGGTGCAGAGGAGGTTCACCAGGATGTTGCCTGGTATGGAGGGTGCTAGCTATGAAGAAAGGTTGAGTAGATTAGGATTGTTTTCGTTGGAAAGGCGGAGGTTGAGGGAGGACCTGATTGAGGTCTACAAAATTATGAGAGGTATGGACAGGGTGGATAGCAACCATCTTTTTCCAAGAGTGGGGGTGTCAATTACAAGGGGTCACGATTTCAAGGTGAGAGGGGGAAAGTTTAAAGGAGATGTGCGTGGAAAGTTTTTTACGCAGAGGGTGGTGGGTGCCTGGAACGCTTTGCCAGCGGAGGGGGTAGAGGCGGACACGATAGCATCATTTAAGATGCATCTAGACAGATATATGAACGGGCGGGGAACAGAGGGAAGTAGACCTTGGAAAATAGGCAACAGGTTTAGATAAAGGATCTGGATCGGCGCAGGCTGGGAGGGCCGAAGGGCCTGTTCCTGTGCTGTAATTTCCTTTCTTTTGTCCTATATCAGTACCAGGTGAGCTTGGCATCTAATTCACTTGTTGCAGCACCGAAATCTTAGCGTGAGGGGGATCCAAAAACAATCATTAGGCTTGTCATTTTGTATACATAGGTGGCCTAATATCTGATACAGGTAACCATAAGGAATGTTTGAAAATTCCCAATTTCAGATCGCATGTCTTATCGAAAAGGGGAGAAACAAGGACCAATTTCATATCTTTAATCTTCTCGTATTGAGCAACTGAATCCAACTAAATAAATTAGTCATTTAAAATCTGTACACTCATCATAAAGGTTGTTTAGAAACCACTTAAATACCACTGGTAAAGCTTATGATATGATTTATCTTAACTCCTGTATGGATTGCAACCTTATAATAATCTCATGTATCAATTATTCAGTACAAAGTAGATTAAGTCTGTAATTTACTCTTTGATATCAGATGTTCCATTCATAAGCGTTCCAAACATATTGATTAGATTCCAATCTGCAATTTACTCCCAGGTGTTACTGTATTATGATCACTGTTATTATTCCATTTATATTAGTGGATCTTTCATGGCACTACTGATGATGTGTTGGTGGATATACTACAGTGGTAATGACAATAAAACTGCAAATGTTCACCTTCATTATTCCACTGAAACTGACAGCAACATCTGCAGTCTACACATGCAAAGCAATGCAGAAATCCCAAACTTGTTGGTAGTGATCCTGTGCTTCTCCAGAGGGTGCACTATTGAGGCATGTCCATGACGCTAATTAATGGGAAATCTATGAATTGACGAGAATATCACTCGAGTTAGTCGTGCTGTAAAAAATGTTAAGCAAGCTACACTTTGCTGATTAAGTTGTAATGTTTTCAATTATGTACTATTTTCACAGTTACTGTGGAAGGGAAATTAATGAGTTGCCAACTTCGAAGCATGCTGGGAAATGCTTGACTATATAGTTGAACACTGCTTTTAAACGAAAATAAGTCGGTCAGGTAACATAAACGAAATACTGCTGAATATTTTGGTCTCAGCCTTATTATGATAGCACATTGTCCTCCGAAAGGTAATAAAATGTGTACTCGAGTTGTTGTTAGTTAAGGGCAAGAACATACGTACTACGTATTTCATCTTATGTACTTTCCAAGGTCTATTTAATATAAACATGGCTGTTTACTTCTAACTGTTATTTCAGACTATAAAGATATGCTTCCTTCAATCGAATCTCAGAGTGTGGTGCACTGGCTATGCAGCCGGAACATTCTCTCCGCAAATATATTTGTGTGAATAAATTTCCTTAAATTGAACCTTGAGGAATTTGTCTTTATTATAATTTCCACGACAAATTGACATAGTTGTTAAAGTTTCCCTAATTTAACGGGACGTGAACCCCGAAAGGTCTCTATAAATAGGACTCTCTCAGCTGAAAGGGAGCGAGCCATAGCACAACCCCAGCTGAAAGGGGGGGGGGGGGGGGGCGGCGCTCGGCAGCCTTAATTATTGGCCGGTGACTCATGCCAGGATGAGTTATCTTAATTAATAAATTAACAATAGCTGCATGGGAAGAAAAAAGGTGCCTTAGAGACTAAAATTTAAATAAAAAGACTTTTGAGGTTCGTAAAAGGATAAACACCGGTGTGCGCTCTCTGTAATATTTGTAAATAATTTCCGTGGTCGTTGTTATTGTTATATATATGTTCTAAAGTATTTTGCAGAAGGAACAATGAGCAATAAACGCTACGCCCCCTCACAGGTTGTCCCGAAGCCTCGGTAAAGACATCCAGAGCGAGAAAGAAGGTGAACTCCTTAGAGAAGACAGATAAGGGAGTCAAAATGAGTAAGAAAATGAAAAGAAACAATCATAAAGCAATGGAATGAGGTAGGAAAACCTATATGTCCTCCATAGGAATCTAATGAAGTTGACCCCCTCTCGTAAAAAAACAGGGGAGTAAAAGTAATTAAAAGATTAAGGTAAAAGTGTAACAGATAGGTTCCTGTCGAAAAGGGAATTCAGATTTGTCTGTAGCCGTGAGATAAGGCTAACGGATAACTGTGATATTTGTGAGCTGTGAGAATCTGTGTGTTTTGTTTAACCAATTAATTTTAGTCAAAGCATGAAGTGCTTAAGTGGGTTGTATTTTTATCGTCTGTCATTATGAGTCCGAGATTATAACTTAAGTGATTTGTGTTGAGATTTCTCTAATGCATTGAAACATTGGAAATTAAAATCAGTTTAAAGAAATAAAATGTCTTTACGAATAAAAGTAATTGAATATGAATACATTTTTAGATTACGTGAAAAGATGTAAATGGCATCATTCCAAGTTCTCCGCCCCCTTAGGTTCTGCAGGAAACATTAACCATTTCAGCAGACAGTTGACCTTTTCTGAATTGACAAAGAAAAATATATGTCTCTAAGAATAGGTAATGCGTATAAAATCAATCATTAGAAATTGACTTAAATGTGTGGTATTTATAGCCCCTTCCCAGGGGATGTTTTGCTGCTTCTAAAATACTCTTATGGTGCATCTTGGCCAGCTTTGAAGGATGGGTTTGCAGTCCCGCCCGGCATAAATGGGGGCTGGGTTCCCAATAATGATAATCATTTGAATGAAAGAAATTAGTCCCTCGAACACTGGTTAGCAAATAGAGGGAAATAAGTTATCATGCAAGGGGCCAAGAAGCACTTAACACCCTAGGAAGGAAGTACCCCACCTAGCGACACCTTCCCCTATTAGGCAGATAGGCACTCTGCAAATTAGGAGCGGTAATACATTGCAGTGATAATGGAATGTTCATAGAACTGCCTCAAATACGAGCTCACCAGCTGCTAAATTTAATAACTTCTGAGCCTGCGCCCGATCGCTCTGCGTCTGTGTTGTGTGCTGGCAGCTGAATGTTAACCCTCATAGTACCACTGTTTTTAAAGAAAAATTTTAAACTGCAGGAAGTCTTACAAAAGGTTAATGACCCTTGGGCACAACTATCAAAACACCTGATACACTTCAGTTGAGAGAATATAGTGACCCATTGCACGGCTTGGAATGCTCTGAGGATGAGCAGGCATACAATTTACAAGCTCAATGTCACTTAGGAAAGCAGACATCATTGCATGTCACTCCTTTTTCTTTTTCGGTATTGTGGGATTCGGAATGTTGGTTGATCCATAGTCAGAGGGACCTTTTTAGGATGGGTTTAACTTCAGAACCCCATTTAACATTGGCCGTAAGACATCCTGCTAAGGCAAAGCAAATAGGAGAACTGATCAAAGCGGCCAAAGGAAAAAAGTAATACATGGGATTTATATTGAAATGGACGGACAAAATTGCCTGATAGAATTTTATGGCAAACTGGAGGGCAGAGTGACCTGGAAAGAGGAGCAATGGCCCGCTACATTTGAAAGACAACAACCTCCCCGAGAGAGCCATCATTACTCCCTTCAATCTTGGCCCAGGTACTGGCACATCTATGGGCCCAACATAAAAATCATGTTGGAAAAGTACATTCTGCCCCAGAGCATAGGGTGCGGTTACAGAAGAGCGTTGCCCTGCCCTGGCTTAAAACTAAACTGGTTGGCACCGGAAGCAGAAAAAGGGATAGAGGGAGTAATCAATGCACTATTACAGCAAGGGGTGCTGAAGAGAACACAAAGCCCCTGTAACACCCCTATACTCCCCAAAGGTTGGAAGACCCAACAAGTGGTGGTTTGTGCAAGATGTCAGAGCCAACAATAAAATTGTTATCACTATTGCTCCATTGGTGCTGGACACAAAGGCCATTTTGTCTTCTATACCACCAACAACAGATACTTTCTCAGCCTTTTTATCCATACCATTGCACCCAGAAAGTCAGTGGGCGAAATTCTCCCAAAGGGAGACAAAGTGCCGACGCCGGAGTGAAACCCGGAGTGTTTCACTCCGGCGTCAGAGGCTGCTCCTTGCCCCCTATTCTCTCCCCCCCCCCTCCTGGGGCGGGGGGGGGGGGCTAGGAGCGGTGGCGCATCAATCTCGTGGCCAATAAAGAGGCGTCGCCTGAATGACGTCACCCACGCATGCGCAGGTTGGCCGGCGCCAACCCGCGCATGCGCGGTTGCCGTCTTCTCCTCCGCTGCCCCGCAAGACATGGAGCATTGATCTTGCGGGGCGCCGAGGAAAAAGAGTGCGTCTTTTAGAGACGCCGGCCCGACAATCGGTGGGCACCGATCGCGGGCCAGACCCCTCCTGAGCATCCCCCTGGTGCTCGATCCTCCCTCTGCCCCCCACAGGACCCACATGCAGCTGTCACGCGCTGTTCACGCCGGCAGCGACCAGGTGTGATTGGCACCGGCGTGAACACGCCGTTTTGGGGGGGATGGGGGAATCGCGTGGGGGTGCCAGGGCGGCGTGCCGTGAATCGCCTGGCACTCCCGCGATTCTCCCACCCGGCGTGGGGGGTCGGAGAATCGCGCCCAGTATCTATTTGTTTTACATATCGGAATCAACAGTATTAAAAGAGATTTGGACGAGTGTCAGTTGTCTGCAGGCTCAACATTCCCTCAATATGATGACGATTTATTGTTTATCAACAGAATACCCTTTTGTTATTATCACATCTGGCAGAAAGAGGGCATAGGGTCTCAATGGACAAACTGCAGTTCTATCAGGCGACAGTTCTGTATTTGGGATTTCAGCTGCAGCAAGGACAGCGGAGGCTTGGGTCTGAAAGCGTACAGACTGTAGCAAGGGTTCCAACTCCATCCACGAAAAAGGAAACCTTTACCTTCCTCGGAATGGTGGGCTATTGCAGGCAGTGGATACCGGACTATAGAGAGACGGACGCAGTACTGCGTAAGGCTACCCCACAGGATGCCCCTTTAGTTGTTACCTGGATCCCAGAGAGGGAGCAAGCATTTCGTAACTTGAAACATGCCATGATTAGCGCCCCTGCCTTGGGACTTCCTAATTTCAGCACTCTTTATGTGAATGAAGCAGGGGGATTTGCAATAGGGGTCCTGGTGCAAGAGCCCCTTGCCTATTACTCGGTGGCCCTATGTGCTGTGGTAAAGGGTATGCCAAGTTGCTTAAGAGCAGTAGCAGCCATGGCGGCCATAGTAGAAAAATCAGCTTTGCTACTGCTTAATTCATCCGCAAAGCAGCATTTTACTGCGGCTCGACACACTGGGTACAAAGTAATCCTCTCTAAAACCAACTTTACCTACAAGCGAGCGCCAACTGTCAACCCTGCTACACTCTTGCCCGCGCCCTCGGAAGCAGAACATATGTATATTTACAATTGGTTGAAGCCAGCACAACCCCTCGACCTAATTTATTGAGTCACCCACTAGAAAATCCAGACATCATCTTTTACACCAATGGGTCAGCAAACCGACCAAATGATATGACCCTCCTGTCCGGCTATGCAATAGTAACTCCATTCAAGGTAGTGAAAGCTTTTGCTCTGCCTTCGGGAATGTCTGCTCAAGCGGTCGAATAGCTGAAGGCTATTGCTATTCGAGAATCGGCAATCATGGTTATGTGAGCAATTCACACAACCCAAGTGGATTCCCGTGGGTAGGCGGGCCATGTAGTATGTGAAGCTCATTGCCAAGCATCCCAATCGCACCTTGATGTATGTACACTGTGCCTGAACACTGCGGGAGGCGAAACCACATATGCAGCAGCCATCATCCGAACTCCTGGGGGATGGGACACTGCTCCAGGGACATGCCCACGACTGGAGGGTGGGTGAGTGCCATAGGGAGGGGGAGATGCCTGGAGAGATTGGGCCGAGGATTTTGAGGTCGGACCACATTGCGGAATAAAGTGACAGAGGCATCACACTGGGTATTTATTGTGTGTAACAATTTCCCACTCTCCTGATGGTGTCGCTCTCCCCCTGCCCCAGTGCCCTCAGTAACCCTCGATGTGCTTTGCCTTCCTAGCCTAACTGCTATGTCTAAATGTGTCCCCAGAATGCACATCAGAGACGGAGGCAGCCAGCTGCTTGCCACATCCCGTGACCTTCAATGTCCCTGGCAGGCATCCTCTGGGGGCTCTGGGACCGAGGAGCCCCGGCTCACTTGTTGGCGGCACATGCACAGCCGGGCCACCCTGTCCCATGTGCTGGCTGTGAGTCGCGGCCTCATCAGGGGGTGGAACTCCGGGGAGCTGGTGGCCACCGTTGCCACTCCATGGGACGGGTCTGGGTCACCCTTCTCCTGCTCTGTGCCCATCGGGCCCTCTGATGTTCATCTTGGGACGGTGGGCAGCTGGTTCGAGCCCCGGCTGCCCTTCCATCATCTGGCGGTTCCCCATGGTCCGAAAGTGGTGAGGATTCCTATGTCCGGCACCCCACCGACATTCTGGACGTTCTCCTGGCGATTGCGTGAGAGCTTTTCCTGAAGAGAGACAGAGAGGGCATTATTAGCCACTCGTGTGGTTCACAATGGTGGGATGGGGGTGTGTGAAGGAAGGGCTGGGGGTTTGAAAGGAGAGGGGGATGGAGGGAGGGTTGGGGGCTTGAAGTGTTGGGGGGGTTGGATGCTTATATGGGGACGGAAAGGTCTCAGTGGGATTGGGTGGGACTGCGTTGGTGCCTACTCACTCATGCTGCCCAGTGTAGGTCATTGACCTTTTTCCGGCACTGGAGGTCAGTCCTTCTGGTCACACTCCTGGAGCTCACAGTCGCCGCCTCCTCATCCCAGACAGCACTGGCTGCCCTAAGACTGACCCTCTGGGACTTTCAGGGGAACAGGACATCGCTCTGGCCTCCACTGTGTCTAGGAGCCTCCCCAGATCTGCATCCCCAAATCATGGGGCCAGTCCCCTGGGGGCCATTGTTGCGAGCTGGCTGGGCTTGGCTAAGCAAGTGCTTTTTAGTGTTGCTCGACCCTGTTAGCTGACAAGCGCAGTGCCGGTGAATCGGCTGGCGAGCCTTCAATTGCGGCATGAAGCCCGTGGAGCCTCATTAAGTGGACAAACTACCATTGAATAGTGTTGTCGGCCTCGCTGGGCTGAGCGCCAGGAAGCTCAGAATCACAGAATACAGAATCGCAGAAGAGGCCTTTCAGCCCATCGAGTCTGCACCAATGCATGAAAGGCCATGACCTGTCCATCTATTCCCACTTGCCAGCACTTGGCCCATAGCCTTGAATGTTATGACACGCCAAGTTCCCCTTCAACTAAGGGGATTAGCTGCTCCCTCTCCACCCTGTCCATGCCCCTCATAAGCTTGCATACCTCAATCAGGTCACCCCCTCAGTCTTCTTTGCTCCAGAGAAACCAACCCAAGCCTATCCAACTGCTCTTTATAACTTAAATGTTCCATCCCAGAGAACATTCTAGTGAATCTTCTCTACATCCCCTCCAGCTCAATTACATCCTTCCTATAATGTGGTGACCAGAATTACACACACTACTCCAACTGTGGCCTTACCAAAGTTCTATACATCTCCATCATGACCTCCCTGCTTTTATAATCTGTGCTCTGATTGATAAAAGCGGCAGTTCCGACTCGCTACCACACTTCGAAATCTTTCCGGAGTATTGAGCCCGTAGCGTATTTGGATTTCCAAAAGGCATTTGAAAAGGTGCCACATAAAATGTTTCTACACAAGAGCTCATGGGGCTGGGGGTGTTTTATAGCATGGATAGCGGATTAGTTAATCTATAAGCAAACAAAGTCTGGACAAATGGATCATCTTCAGACATGCAAACCATAAAGAATGGAGTGCCACTATGATCAGTACTGGGTCCACAACTACTTACAATCTACATCAGTGACTTGGATGAAGAGACCAAGTGTGTTGTAGCCAAATTTGCTGACAATACCAAGTAGAAGAACAAGTTGTAAGGAAGATACAAACAGCCTGCAAAGCGATATAGATATGTGAGTGGGCAAAAAATTGGCAGACGGAGTACATTGTAGGAAAATGGGAGGTTGTGTATTTTGGCAGGGAGAATACAAAAGCAGAATGTGATTTGGATGGAGAAAGACTGTAAAATGCTGCAAGACAGAGGGATCTGTATGTCCTTGTACATGAATCATGAAAGATTACCAAACAGGTTCGGCCTTTAATTAGGAAGGCAAATGGGATTTTAGCCTTTATTACAAGGGAGGTGGAGTATAAAAGTAAGGAATTGCAGGGCATTGGTGAGACCTCATCTTGAGTGTTGTGTAGAGTTTTGGTCTTCTTTCTTAAGGAGGGATATTCTTGCATTCAACGCAGTTCAGAGAAAGTTCAGCTGTTTCCTGGAATGAAGGGGTTGACCTCTGAGGAAAGGTTAAACAGGCTGGGCTTGTACTCATTTGAGTTTAGAGGAATGAGAGGTGATTTTATTGGCACATCTAAGATTCTGAGGGGGCTTGACAGGGTAAATGCTGAGAAGAATGCTGGGCAGCACTGTGACACAGTGGTTAGCACTGCTGCCTCACAGCTCCAGGGACCCGGGTTCAATTCCAGCTTCGGGTAACTGTGGAGATTTCACTTTCTCCTGTGTCTGCATGGGTTTCCTCCAGGTGCTCCAGTTTCCTCCCGAAGTCCAAAGATGTGTAGGTTAGGTGGATTGGCCATGTTAAATTGCTCCTTAGTGTCCAAAACGTAGGTGGGGTTATGGGGATCGGATGGAGACATGGGCTTAATTAAGGTGCCCTTTCCAAGGGCCGTGAAGACTCGATGGGCCGAATGGCCTCCTTCTGCACTGTAAATTCTGTGATTCTAAGATGATTCCCCTTGTGGGAGAATCCAGAACTCTTGAGGTACAGTTTAAAAATAAGGGGGTCTCCTATTTAAGACGGAGATGAGGAGGAGATATTTCTCCCAGAGGGTCATTAGTCTTTGGAATCTCTTCCATGGCGAGCAGTGGTGGTTGGATCATTGAATATATTCAAGGCTGAGTTCAACATATTTTTACTTGACAAGGGAGTCAAGGGTTACGGGGGATGAGCAGAAAAGTGTTGTTAAGTCCACAACCAGATAAGCCATGACCTTATTGATTGGTGAAGCAGCCTCACTGGGCCAAATGGCCTACGCCTCCTATTTGTTATAATCTTCTAATTCCTGTGACCAAATTCTGCAGATCAAGAAATTCCCAACCTCTGGACTTTACTCAACTATATGATGTCCAGTGTCAGCTTCCAAATTGCCGAATTGTCTTAGTTTCCTGAGGAGGTATAGGCTCTGTCGTGCCTTATTGGTCGTGGCGGCCAAAAAAAAATTCTCTCTCCTCAGTAATTCTCAGAGTTCCTGTAGGCAACAATTGGCTGCAAGAGTTCTGTTTCAGACGGTTGTGCACCCTTGGCCAGAAGAGCTCCCTCCCCTTTCTCTCTCTCGGACCTGTATATGAGAGCTTACAGGTGTGAGATAGTTTTGCTGAACATCTGTTAGCCAAAATTGTCTTCCTGGTTATAAAGCACCTGGTAGTAGTCCTTTCCTCTACTTGTGCCCTAATCTCTGCATTCTCGAAACCTGCTTAATTTTATTGAACAGCAAGGAAAGTTGACCACGACTGCTTTAATAAGGCTCGGGGAGTTCAAAGTAAGTAAAAGTAAACGGCATTTATTTTACAACAATTATATACATGAGTACCAGTAGAACCTCAACAGGTACTCTCTTCTGTCAGTGGGTTCCAGACTGGTCGATCTTTTATACAAGCACTGGTAGGTGTACTCTTCAAGGAGCACGGGGGTAACAATCGTCCCCACACATTGTATGTCCTGCACTGGTTATTACAACTGCATCATTGAAAATTAGCATCAACAATTACATTGACAGTGGGCATAGTTTTGCAGATGGTCTGAAGGGTGACACCAGAACTTTTCACTCTAGAGCTTGTGTTTTTCTTTTGAGTGCACTTGAGCTAATCAGAGCCTGAGAACTATGTTATTTGCATGTCATTTAATATGAATGGAAGACAGTCAGTGTAATGAAGCTTGTTATTATAAAAAAAGCACTCATGCATGAACCATATGCACCAAGCCAGCCGCTAACGTTAATACAAGACCACCGGTGTTTGTATTAGTGCAGGAGCCTGGTGGTAATCTGGTGGAGAGGTATGGGATGGAAGGGTGGAAACAAAATAGCCTCAAAGGCAAATCATGAAAAAGTTGATGAAAAGTGAAAAAAGTCATTAAAAGTCCTGTTAGGCATCAGCTTTTCAATTGTTAATGCATATTTCTGTCAGCTGCTCTGTCAAACTGATTTTTCACATTTGTTAATTCTGTTTGACAGGAGATTTGCGATGTATACAATTACTAACTGGATATCCGGGATTACTGGTAAATCATGAATGATTTCTATCTGATGAGTCTAATGTGACATCCGACCACTGGAAGGCACAGATTCTTGGGGGGGGAAGGGTGTGAAATTCCAGAAAAATGCAAACATCTTCGGATGCTTACTACCTTTGTAAATATTCTGGTAGGTTTTTCCTCCTAATCTAGATACTTGGAGCTCCTGCATTCCCGTACCAGCCTCCCCGGACAGGCGCCGGAATGTGGCGACTAGGGGCTTTTCACAGTAACTTCATTGAAGCCTACTCGTGACAATAAGCGATTTTCATTTCATTTCATTTGGTTTTCAGCTCTGTCACAAATTACTTTCACAGTTAGTTGCAGCATATTAGACTGCGTGTGCGAAATGTATCAGAAGAGACAGGCTGTCAATTTCAGTATGTTAATTGTTCAATTAGAGCAATATGAATATGGGGTTTGTGGTTTTGCTTTGACTCCGTGGCTTTCCTGGAACTCAGCAGTGAAAGCTAAGCAAGACAAAAGTGACAATTCAGAGAGCAGAAACCATGATGGGGAAATATACGTATAAGTACTATATGCTCCTTACCCGCTTGTGGGAAAGAATTTGTTCACAGTACTTGCGTTGAGAGATTACTTTGGAGGTTTCAACTACCTTTTTGAGATTTGGGGGTCTGATCAGCATTTTGAAGTTGTGATCTATCATATCAACTGTGTTAAAGATGAGTACCAGTGCCACCAGGATGAATCAGAACTGCACTAGCAACAACAGCAGCAGCAGTATGTAAACTAGCAACAGCTGCCTTTCAGGGACCTGAAGCCTCTCAGTAAAGAGGAGATTGGCAGGACAGTGCAGCTTGCATATCCTGCACACAAGTCTAAAACCAAAAGATAATTTTACTGGATATGTCGTGACACCAGTTCTGGAGGCGGCTCAGGGTGTTGCATTAGGTTGTGGCAGACATTTGGTTTGATTGACATTTGATTCCTGATCTGATAGTTCTTAACATTAAAAATTGGAGCTGGAATAGTCCTTTCAGCCCTTTGCACCATCTTTGCCATTCAGTGAGATCATGACTGATTTCTACCTCAGCTCCACCTTTCCACATTATACCCATATCCCTTAATTTCCTTAGTATTCAAAAATTTATCAATCTTTGACTTGAATATATTTGATATCTGAGCCTCTACTGCCCTCTGGGATAGAAAATTCCAAAGATCCACAACCCTTTGAATTAATAAATTCCTCTTACTCTCAGTCCTAAATATCTAACCCCTTATTCTGAGACTGTGACGCCCAGAGTCATAGTCGTAGAGTTTTACAGCACCGAACGAAGTCCTTCGGCCCATTGTGTCTGCACCATCAAGCACCTATCCTAATCCCACTTTCCAGCCCTTATTCCATTGCCTTGTATGCTCTGGTGTTTCAAGTAAATGCTGATATAAATGCTTCTTAAATGTTGTGAGGGTTACTACCTCAACCACCCTTTCAGGCAGTGAGTTCCAGATTTCCATCATCTCTGGGTGAATAAATTTTTCCTCAAATCCCCTCTAAATCATCCTGCCCCTTACTTTAAATCTATGCCCCTGGTTATTGACCCCTCCACTAAAGGGGAAAGTTTCTTATTATCCACCCTATCTATGTCCCTCATAATTTTGTACACTTCAATCCGATCCCCCCAGCCTTCTCTGCTGCAAGGAAAATAACCCCAGCCGAACCAGCCTCTTCATAGTCCTAGAGCCAAGCTAATAAAGGTCTATCAAGACCTTTATGAATTTTAAATGCTTCAATGGGATCACTGCTCATAATTCTAAATTCCAGAAATATACACCCTGCATACTGAATCGCCCCATATAAGACAATTCCCTCTTGCTAGAAATCACACCAGTTGATCTTTTTTGTACTTGCTTCGAGGCTAGTGCATCCTTCATTAGGTACAGAGATCAAAACTCTACACAGTAATCCAGGGATGGTCTTGCCAAGGCAATAATTTATTTGTAATAAAGGCTAATATTCCATTTGTTTTCCTAATAGCTTGTTATACTATTATGCAATTCATGTATATGTCCATCAGGTTCCTCTCAATTCCGATATTTCCCAATCTCTCAGCATTCATCTAAGTCATTCAGAGACCTTAAATAGCCCAGGCCTTGCAATACCTTATCAGTCACAGCAGCATGTGAACCAAAAAACATCCTTTTAACCCGACTCTGTTTTCTGTCTATTAACCAGTCTTCAATCCCAAACAATGTTAACATATTACCCCCAATCCCATGAGCCATAATTTTGTGTAGTAACCTCTCGTGCCTCATCTATTGAATGCTTTTTGAAAATCTAAATACACTGTATTGACTGGTTCCCCCTTATCCAACCTGCTAGCTACAGCCTCAGAAAATTGCAACAGATTTGTCATCTCCCTTTCATGAATCTGTGTTGATTCAGCATATCATATTGTGCCTTCTGGCCATTGTCCACTGTGTTTTGGATCCTATGAGAACAATGCTAAGGGCTGCTTTGGTTATTGGGATTTGATTATCGAGACATGAAGCAGATTGTTGGGTACTAATTGAGTGAAGGGATTGTGGCGGGGGGACAGGTCAGAAGTGGGAAGCTCCACTTCATATTTTGCTTTCTCCTTTCACCATTATCCCTCTCATGGACTAGCTACAATTCCCTGCTATCAATGATGTGGAGAACACTGCTGCAGATCACTGAGGTGATGAATAGCTAAGGCTAGGGTATCATTCATCCTATTTAAGGTGGCATACGTTGTGTGTAAGCCATTGGTGAGGGACTGCATGCAATTCTAGATTTCTTGTACTTGATGCTTCACCACTCTTTCCATGGACAAAGACATTATTTCATGTCTGTGACATCATACCAGTCATGCTTAAGGCAGGTGCTTCTAATCTCTCTACAAGCTTGAATAGTGTAACTGTATATTACACATTCTCTGGATTTTCATGGGTGACTCAATCTGATATCACTATTTGCCGGAAGAGATAACAGAAGCGGAGACAGCTGCAGCCACTTCCTCTTGGATGGGTGAGGAGAGACTCAATGATGTGCAGATTCATGCTGTTGGGAAATCTCAGGTGTCATTTGTAAAGCTTCAGATGCTAGAGCAGCAGCAAGAAATGTATGAGCATCTGGCGGACTTTCCAGAGGCAATGCAGTAGTAATGTGCAATGCGGAGGAGCCCATCCTTGCCATGAGTAATGTCATTTGTGCATGGCAAACCTGATTTAAGGACTGGTGATCATAATGGAAGGTGGAATGGTAAAACAGAGGACCACAGAGCTGGGCAACAAAGGCACAATTGAGCTTCTTTGAGAGGAAAAGAAGGTTAGAAATGGTCCTGCAGTTGAAGATGACAGAGGAGCCGGGTCTAGGTTTTTTGAAATATGGTGCCAATGATAGTTTTGGAAGTAAATAATGCCTTTCAAATTAAACTGTTACCAACATGTATAATACTTGGGGTGGTATTTAATCGGCCATGTAAGAGGAGGAAATGTGGTGAAGAGAGGAACTTAATTCGGAGACAACTGACGTCCTGACTTCCTGATGTTAGGTTGAGTTTGAGATAAAGTGGGCAGCGAACCACTGACCTGCAGCCCAGTAGCTTTGGAGGGAACCCCATGCCAGTTGTCCTCAAGGTAACTTGAGGCCCTATACTTCTATGCTGGCTGCTCATTTCAGAGCTCCACAGGCATGTGTGCAGCATTTTCTAGGCTGTAAAACATAAGTGCCTGCAGGATGGGGCTAATTTCCTGTTTAGAAGGGCCAATTAATTAATTGGATTCTCAACAGATGCTGAGAGCCAGGCCGCGAGAAAAGTTGGCTTTGGGGCCATCATTCAGTTCCCACAGCTACATGGGGCAGCAGGGTAGCATGGTGGTTAGCATAAATGCTTCACAGCTCCAGGGTCCCAGGTTCGATTCCCGGCTGGGTCACTGTCTGTGTGGAGTCTGCACGTCCTCCCCCTGTGTGCGTGGGTTTCCTCCGGGTGCTCCGGTTTCCTCCCACAGTCCAAAGATGTGCAGGTTAGGTGGATTGGCCATGCTAAATTGCCCGTAGTGTCCTAATAAAAGTAAGGTTAAGGGGGGGTTGTTGGGTTACGGGTATAGGGTGGATACGTGGGTTTGAGTAGAGTGATCATGCCTCGGCATAACATTGAGGGCCGAAGGGCCTGTTCTGTGCTGTACTGTTCTATGTTCTATGGTGTAATCGATGCACGCTTGTGGCCATTAGGACTGTCTGCGAACAGAAAGCTGCATTTGTAAATCAGAAGGAGTTTCAATCCTTTAACCTTCAAGTTGTCCATTTCCAGTCAAGAATAATGCAGGTGTGTGCTCATTACCCAAGGAGTTCCCATGATGCATATATCTTAAGGAACTCCCACTGTCACAGGCATTAAAGGTACTGCTCAAGTTCCTGGGTGACAAATGCTATCCCCTCAGAATGTGCGTCATAACACCAGTGTGTCACCTCAAAAGCCCTGTGATGGAGCATTGCAACACAGCACACTGGTCAACAAGGGCAATCTTATAGTACACCATAAGATTGCTCAAAATGCGTTTTGACCGGTCCAGCAGAGTTTTACAATAACCACCACAGTGGGTGTCCAGTATTGTTGTCTCCTTTGCCTCACATACGTGGCGTTGCAACGGTAAGAAGAATTGCCAATCTAGGACATGAAGGAGCTGACAACCTGCTCAGATGGGTAGGAATATGAGGATGAGGACAGAGATCTTGTAGCAGCTCTCCCAGATGCCAGGGCCATGGAGAGATGTGCTTGAGATATCAAGGGCTCAGCTTCAATGGTTTTGATCAGGAGTTATGCAACACCTGACCATCATTTCTACAAACCTTTGCCTGCTCAATTTCTGCACGCACCTTTGGCTGCCTCGATCTAGAGCTATCTCATCACACATATCTGCTTTGCACTAAAATACCAAGTGGAGTGACCAATTCTCACAGGGTGAAAAGTGTTGACTTCTCCCCCAAGGATACCAGCTTTGCACTGGCACTCTACTCAGTGAAGCTATCATGAGCCTCTCCCTGTTCCTTGTTCACGTTCTCAGGGCTTTGATTGCACAAGCAGCCCCTCACTTCCCACTCTCGTAAGTGACCTCAGCAAGTTTCCGAAACACACCATTTTTGGGAAGGTCAGCAGATGCTGCATGTTCAGCCATATCACATTGCCTTGAAAATACATATCACATCACACATATTATCATTCAATAAAGACTAACCTCCACATGGTTGTCTACACAGGTGAGATATCTGTCAGTCCACTTCATTCAGCATGACTGCCAAGAGAAGGGGGTCTGAAAAAGCTCAGTGAATAGTTCCACTCCTTGAAAAGAAAAAAAATCCATGAGCTCCCCATTAGATGAAGATGAAGGAAACAACACATTCTCTACTCACTAACAAGAAATGAAAATCCATCTATTGTGGTGCAATGTCTCAATATTGAAGTTGATCACAGCAGAAAAAACCTCATTATCATTAGTCTAAAAAGGTGGGTCCAACAGGAAGTATCATCACTTCTTCAATCAAGCTTGACAGAACCACTGACACCTGATCATGGGTTTGCCTTAACCATTCATTTAGAACAAAATGTTTTTGATTAATAAGAAGGATGTGTCTCAACATACAGGAAACATTCTAAAAGCTGTAAATGATTACTGCCAAAATCAATCACATAATTTTAGTCTAAAATTGCATGAAGAAACTACATCCACCTGAAAGGACAGTGCCACATCAGATCAATTTCTTTCTCATTGCAGTTATGTTTTCATATTACTTTATTTATATCAGACATTGTAGGGCTCACCTGAGATCATGAACATCACCAAAATTGTCTCCTTTTCTTTTTGTTTGCATAGCAAAATCAGAAACATGCTCTTTATGAACATGTTAACAATTTCTATGCACATTGCACATCAAGCAGCTTAATTGGCTGACTTTTGGTAGTCCTCATGGTTATTAAATTCTAATATGTTTCAGTTGAAAGAACAGCATTTTCTGAGTGATTTTACTTGGCCCATTTGTGTTTTATTTATCAATAACTATATAGTTCTGATCCATCACAATTTCATGAACATAGAGTTATTCTAATCAGCTGCCTGAAATTTGCAAAGCAATATGACACCAATGTGTGATGCCAGTTTAGTCTTTTTGCCCATTAAATTGGTATGGCCTGAAAACAGGCACAAGTATTGCAATGCGCAATTAAACGACATGGAAATTTTTAAAAATTAATTTACAGTATGTGGGCTTCCCTGGCTAGACCAACATTAATTGCCCATGCCTAGTTGGCCTTCCGATGGTGGTGCTGAGCTGTCTTCTTGAACCATTGCAGTTCCTAATGTGTAGGTACACCCACTCACTGCTGTTAAGGAGGGAGTTCCAGGATTTTGACCCAACGACAGTGAAGGAACAATGATATATTTCCAAGTCGTGATGGTGATGTTCCCAGATACCTGCTGCCCTTGTCCTCCTAGATGGTAGTGGTCGTGGGTTTGAAAGGTGCTGCCTAAGGAACTTTGGTGAATTCCTGCATTGCATCTTGTACATGGTACACACGGCTGCCATTGTTCATCAGTGGTGGAGAGATTGAAGGTTTGTGGAAGGGATAGCAATCAAGCAGGCTTCTTTGTCTTGAATGTTGTCCAGATTCTTGAGTGATTTTGGAGCTGAACTCATCCAGGTAAGTGAAGAGTATTCCATCACACTCTTGACTTGTGCCTTGTAGATGATGGACAGGTATTGGGGAGTCAGGAGGTAAGTTATTTGCCGCAGGATTCCTAGTCTTTGACCTGCTCTTGTAGCCACAGTACTTATATAGCTAGTCCAATTCCGTTTCTGGTCGATGGTAACCTCCAGGATGTTGATAGTGGTGGATTCAGCGACGGTAATGTCATTGTTTTTCAAGGGGCAAAATTTCATAAAGCTTGCTCATTGAAATGATTCCTGTGGTAAAGGCATTATTTAGTGTCTGGTGGCCCAACCTCATGTGATGCAACTACCACAAAGTTAGCCTGCAACTTTTAAAGAGGAGGGTCATTCTGGCTGGAGGATTTGCTGGAACTGGTCCTAGAAGAAGAAAAAAAGAGAATCCTTTGACTCATGGTGCAAAGGGGCTGTTCAAATTAGCCCGTTGGCACTGAGGAAGTCAATGGGCTCAGTTCAGCAGCCTCGCCATGCCCGACTTGGTGTTGGGACGAGGTCGTCAAGGCTCGAAACGGAATCTCATGATATTGCAATCTGGATCCAGATTCACCTGGTGCCCTGGACTCAACGATCTCGCCAGAGAGCCATTTAGTCCAAAAACATGGACCAGTCGTAACAACACCTAAGGCGTTCTCCCAGGTCATTGGAGATCCACGGGTGGTCAGGGACAGGGCAGGGTGGCACCGTGGCACTGCTTGGGTGGCACGACCAGAGTGGTAGGCTGGCATTGCCCAGGTACCAGGTTGGTACTGTCGGAGATCGGGCATGGGGGGGCTTTACCAGATAGAGGGGGTTTCCAGAAGGCCTCCCCAAGGTTAATGGGGTCAAAAACAGGGCAGTCTGAAATGGGGAGTGGGAGAGATCGGGGCATCCTTCCAAAATGGCACCCCAATCTGTGAGGAACTTTTGATGCTCGCCAGCAGCAAATCCCTCTGGCCTCAGTGGAGAGAATCTCCTCAAGGCCAAAAAACCAGCAAAGTGCTGTTGAATAGCGGGATGTTTCTCAGAGCTCCATGCCACAGGAAACACCCGTTAAACGCGCCATTCGGCAGACTTTAACTCAAGTCCGCTGAATGGTGTCCTATGTTCTGCAGATGGTGAGTGACAGGACCTTGGATTTGAACTTAAATTGAGTTACATTTTCAATAAATAGATGGAATAATAGCAAAGAAAGGAAGGAAGATTGCTGGAAATACGATGCCACATTTGGATTGGTAAAAATTGAACCACATGGAAAACCATTCAGCAATGAATTAGAACTAGCAGGGAACTGGGTGGTGCACAGTTGAATAGGAAAGGGATCAAGGAAGCCTTAGATGGTTCCTGAAATAAGATTAACTTGAAGAAAATGGAGAAACAAATGGAGGATAATCTAGAGAAAGGTAGGAGTTGAGGTCGTATGTGACTGGGAAACACAGGTAACTTTTTTTTGTCATTTTTTTCACCTCTACCTAAAGTAACCTTGAGAAATCTTTGCTTGTATCAGTATTTTACAATGCATCCTGTGGTGATGTGCATGTACGTTAATGTATCTAGTTGTATATCAGTACACATAGATATCGGCACCACCTCTGACTAGCAGGTGACATCAGAGATCCATCACATAACTCGGGACACCAAGCAGTTGGCAGTCGGTAGTTAGAGTAGCACAAGGAGAATTCACTGAATTCATATAGTAGCCATCATCTTGATTATAGTTAATCAGTTATCTTTTCCACGTGCTTGTTAATAAATCACCTTTATAGTTAAACAACTATATGTTCTGTGTAAATCATTACAACAGTTATATCACAGAACACAACACACCCAACAGAATATCACAAATCATGTGGAGTTGAGAGTCCTAAATATAAGTGATAGCCACACAAAAGGAAAAACTCCTGAGAAAATGAGCTCCAATCACAATGTGTGCACACCATAGCATGAAAATGTTACCTATTATAAACAATGATAAATAACAGAGAACAGTTTCAAAGCAGTAATTTAATCTTGGGGTTGATGGTTAGAAAATCATTCAACCTTAATTCTTGTGGTTTATGTTGTGCTTCAGCCTTTTAATTAGATTTCTGCCGTATAATCACACCTAAGTATTAATTATTTTCTATTCATTTTGCAGGTTGCCACACAGTATTCAGTGCTTTGTCTATATTACAATTTCTGCCATACACTGAATACCACTTATACTTACCCTATACTGTGATTTAAACAATAATGCTCATTCAGATTAGTTCAGCCACTCTTACAGAGAGACAGGAATACAGCATGCCAACTGGCAAGTTACCAGAAACTAGCTCATGCGTGGCTGCAAGTGAGCAGAGGGCACCAGTTTGACAGCTGGCAGCTAAAAGCTTCTATCCTCATCACTGAGCGTCATAGAATTCACATCTATGGGGTCTTCCAATGGTAGCCATGGAGTGAGTGGTCATACATTTGGTATACGTTTGGAGGCAGAATTGTTTGATCCTTGTTACCGGTTCCCGGGGTGGGGGGTATTTGCTAGTACAAAGTACAGGAACAAACAGAGCTAAGGATTATCCTTGGGGTGGTCCGGTCTCAGTCCTATCAAACAAGGAGTCTAACTGTAAAGGGGCAACAGTCAGACCAGGAGCTTTGTGATAGGAGAAAGGATAGCGGACTGCTCTGTGGCTTTGCTATCCGCTCAGTGGTCTATGGAACAGTTGGTGGAGATTTTGACAGCCAAGTTCCGCAGGAAACCTCAGAAGACCAGGCTACGGTGGCAGTTCCGATTCGGGCAGCCATTGGGAGAGTGGAGCAGAGGTTGGAGGCACATAGTGCATCGCTCCAAAAAATGGAAGAGTTGGTGGCGGACCATTAGCACCGACTGGCCTCGTTGCACGCAAAGATTATGGTGCTGCTAAAGGAGGCTAGGGGGAAAAGTGGACGATTTGGAGAATCGGTCGAGGAAGCAGAATCTCTGGATAGTGGAGTTGCCTAAAGGCATTGAGGAAACGCAGGCCACAAAGTATGTACCAAGCATGCTTGGGAAGCAGGTGGGGAAGGAGGTCTTCAATGTGCCCCCGAGGTGGATTGAGCATATAGGTCGTTGAGGAGGAGGCCGAAGATGGGGAAGCAGCCAACACCGATGGTGGTATAATTACACATCTGGATCAGGAGAAGATTCTGCAAAGGATACAAGGAAGTGCACCTGGGAGGGAATGTGATTCAGGTACTGTGGTGAATGTATTATGCCAATAATCCAGCATTGTATTTGTATCTGTGCTGTTGCCCTTGTATTTGTATCTGTGCTATGCTGTTGCCCTTGTGGGCTTCTCCTATGGGCCATTGTATGGCATTATCCATAGGGGAACATGTTGGGGCATGTATGGGCTCCGCCCATGGCTCCTCCCCTTGAAGGGAGGTATAAAGAGCAGTTGACCTGTAGGCGGTTCTCACTATTGGATCAGTCGCAGGCAGGCATTGTTCTAAGTTGATTAAAGCCACGGTTTACTTCTACTCTTGTCTCGAGTTTATTGATGGTCGCATCAGGTACCAGGATCTGGGTGCGGAGCTGGCGAAGCGCCGAGCTGGGTTCAACTGGGTCAAAGCAGTTTTGTTCAAGGAAGGAGTGATGTTTGGAATGCTGTACCCAGCCCGGTTGTGGGTCACGTACCAGAGCCAGGAATTCAAACATTCATAGAATCCCTACAGTGCAGAAGGAAGCCATTTGGCCCATCGAGTATGCACCGACCCTTTGAAAAACCTCCCTACAGACTTCCGGTTGTGTCTATGCCTGGGTAGGTCACACAGTTGGCAGCTCCCGCCAATAACCGACTTTTGGGCCCTTTTAAGGTGCCTCAGCAGCATTTGCTTGACGATTCCCAGTGTGGGAAGGTAGCACTGAGGGTCCCCCAGCACTGTATGGACTGGACCAGGAGCGGAGCGGTCAAAAAAGTGGCTTTAGAGCAGAGAGGAGAACGGGCGTGAAAAAACAAGATGGCAGCAGGCGGGGACCAGGCAGCATGGGCCCAATGGTCTCGGGAACAGCAGGAGTTCTCAAAAAGATGCTTTGCTGACTTGAAGGCGGAGATGTTGGCCCCTATGAAGGCGTCGATTGAAAGGTTGGTGGGGACCCAGAAGATGAAGGGCACGGCGATTAAGGAGGTGCAGCAGAAGGTCTCTGACAACGAGGATGAGATTCTAGGCCTGGCGGTTAAAGCAGAAGAGCACGAGGCACTTCACAAAAAATGGCAGGAGAAGCTGGAGGACCTGGAGAACAGGTCGAGGAGGCAGAACCTGCGGATTTTGGGTCTCCCTGAAGGTGTGGAGGGGTTGGATACTGGGGCGTATGTGACCACGATGCTGAGCACACTGTTGGGTGCGGGGGCCTTCCCGAGGCCCCTGGAGCTGGATGGAGCGCACAGAGTCCTGGCAAGGAGGCTGAGGACGAACGAACCACCGAGGGCGATGGTGGTGAGGTTTCACCGTTTCACCGACAGGGAATATGTCCTGCGATGGGCGAAGAAGGAGCCGAGCAGCAGGTGGGAGAATACCGAGATCCGTATCTATCAGGACTGGAGTGCAGAGCTGGCCAAGAAACGGGCAGGATTCAACCGGGCTAAGGCGATCCTCCACGGGAAGGGGGTGAAGTTTGGGCTGTTACAGCCGGCGAGACTGTGGGTCACATACCAGGACCAACACCAGTATTTTAATACGTCGGATGAGGCGTGGACTTTTATCAAAGTTTGCAGTATGTTATGTGGGATGTTGGTGAGGGAGTGGGGAGCGATGCTTGTCGAGTGGGGTTTATTTCTTTTTTTTTTCCCGCGTTTTACTTGGGAATGGGTGGGTCCGTAGCCTGAGGCCCTCGGAGACTGGGGTGAGATCGCAGTTAAAAGGAACTACGCCACGGGCCGGGGGCGGCCCAGGCAGGGAGAGTGGCTTTTTCCCACGAAATGGTGGGGGCGGTACCTGAAGAGGGGGGCGGCGGCACTGTGTTCGATGTCCGCGTTGGTCTATGTGGGGTGCAGGGGGCGGGACTTTCACTACCCCACTTTGGTGGGGGGAGGACTGGTGATTTGGATGGGAAATCCAAAAGGGATCGTAGGCAGAGGCGGGAGCAGCCGGGGTCAGCATGAGTCAGCTGACTTACGGGAGTGCAATGGGGGGGGGGTTAGGGGGGGTTAAGCAGTTGCTTGGCCGGGGAAGGGGTGGAGTGGGTGGGGGGAACTGGGTTGCTGCTGTGCTGATTGAGGGGGAGTTGACGGTAAGAGGGAGAGTCGGGGCGGGAAGCCTCCGCCTGGGGGGCTGGAGAGTGCGGGAGTCGTGGGCACGTGGCTGGCCTAAAAAAGGAGATGGCTAGTCAGTTGGGGGGGGGGGGTCGATGAGTGTGGTCTGGGAGGAGCTGAAGGCGGTGGTCAGGGGGGTGTTAATTTCAATCAGGGCCCACAGAGAGAAGAAGGAGAGGATGGAGAGGCAGAGATTGGTGGGGGAGATACTGAGGGTGGATAGGAGATATGCGGAATCCCCGGAGGGGCTGTTGAAGGAGCGCTGGAGCCTCCAGAAGCAGTTTGACTTGCTAACCACGGGGAAGGCTGAGGCCCAGTTGAGGAAGCTACAAGGAGCAGTATCTGAGTATGGGGAGAAGGCAAGCCGGATGTTGGCACATCAGCTGCGGAAGAGGGAGTCGGCCAAGGAGATTGGGGGAATTAGAGATAGGAGGGGGAACACGGTGCGGAGTCCGGCTAAAATAAATGAGGTCTTTAAGGACTTTTGTGGTGAATTATACGAGTCAGAACCCCCGAAGGTGGGGAAGGGGATGCGACAGTTCCTGGACCAACTTAGGTTCCCAAAGGTGGAGGAAGGGCGTTTAGAGGGATTGGGGGCTCCGATTGGGATGGAAGAGTTGGCTAAGGGGTTGGGGAGTATTCAGGTGGGCAAGGCCCCGGGGCCGGATGGACTCCCCGTTGAGTTCTATAGGAAGTTCTCGGAGCTGTTGGGCCCGCTGTTGCTGAGAACCTTTAACGAGGCTAAGGAAAAGGGAATCCTCCCCCCCCGACGATGTCGCAGGCTTTGATCCCGCTTATCCTCAAGTTTGATAAGGACCCATTGCAATGTGGCTCCTATAGGCCAATTTTGCTTCTTAATGTAGATGCTAAACTGTTGGCCAAGATCCTGGTCACTAGGATTGAGGATTGTGTCCCGGGAGTGATTCATGAGGACTAGACAGGGTTTGTGGAGGGCAAGCAGTTGAATGTGAATGTGCGAAGGCTCCTGAATGTGATCATGATGCCCTTGGAGGGGTGGGATGCAGAAGTGGTAGCGGCAATGGACGCGGAGAAAGCCTTTGATCGCGTGGAGTGGGAGTACTTGTGAGAGGTGTTAGGCAGGTTTGGGTTTGGGGAGGAATTCATAGGATGGGTCAAATTGTTGTACCAGGCCCCGGTAGCGAGTGTTTCGACGAACCGGCTGCGGTCAGAGTATTTCAGGTTATATCGTGGAACGAGGCAGGGGTGCCCTTTGTCCCCCCTGCTGTTTGCACTGGCGATTGAGCCGTTGGCCGTGGCATTGAGAGAATCCAGAAACTGGAGGGGATTGGTCCGGGGGGGGGGGGGGGGGGGGGGGGGGGGGGTTATTGCAGATCTGGTGGAGGGGATGGGGGAGGTTATGCAGATCCTGAGGGATTTTGGAAACTTCTCAGGATACAAGTTAAATGTGGGGAAAAGCGAGCTTTTTGTGGTGCATACGAGGGGCCAGGAAAATAGATTGGGGGAGCTACCGCTTAAGATGGTGGAAAGGAGCTTTCGGTACTTGGGTATCCAGATAGCCAAGAGTTGGGGGGTTTTACACAAGCTCAATCTAGCGCGCCTGGTGGATCAGATGGAGGAGGAATTTAAGAGGTGGGATGTGTTGCCACTCTCCCTGGCAGATAGGGTGCTGTCCGTAAAAATGATGGTTCTCCCTAGGTTCCTGTTCGCCTTCCAGTGCCTGCCTGTTCTCATCCCCAAGTCCTTCTTTAAGCGGGTAAATAGGGATTTGTGTGGGCAAATAAGACCCTGCGGGTTAAGAGACTGTTCTTGGAGCGCAGTCGTGAGGAGGGTGGGTTGGCACTGCCGAACTTGTGCAGCTATTACTGGGCAGCGAATGTGTCTACGATTCGGAAGTGGGTAATGGAGGGAGAGGGGGCGGTGTGGAAACGGCTAGGAGCGTCGTCCTGTATAGGCACTAGCTTGGGGACACTGGTGACGGCACCGTTACCGCTTCCGCCGACGCGGTACACCACGAGACCGGTGGTGGCGGCGACATTGAGGATTTGGGGGCAGTGGAGACGCCACTAAGTTAGTATAGGGCGGGAATCAAAAGAATGGGGGACTTGTTTATTTATGGTACCTTTGCCAGTCAGAGGGCGCTGGAAGAGAAATTTGGGCAATCCCCGGGGAATACCTTTAGGTACATGCAGGTTCAGGCATTTGTGAAAAAGCAGGTGGGGGAATTCCCACAGCTGCCTGCTTGGAGGATACAGGATAGGGTGGTCTCGGATGTGTGGGTTGGGGATGGCAAAATATCGGAAATATACCAGGAGCTGCAGGCAGTGGAGGAGATCTCGGTGGAAGAGCTGAAGGGCAAGTGGGAGGAGGAGCTGGGCGAGGAGCTGGATGAGGGCCTGTGGGCTGACGCCCTGGGCAGGGTCAATTCCTCCTCATCTTGCGCCAGGCTTAGCCTGATCCAGTTTAAAGTGGTGCATCGGGTGCATATAACAGGGGCAAGAATGAGTAAGTTTTTCAGGGTAGAGAACAGGTGTCAGGTGTTCAGGGAGCCCAGCTAATCATGCCCATATGTTCTGGGCATGCCCGGCGCTTGCGGAGTTTTAGAAGGGCTTTGCAAAGGCTATGTCCAAGGTCTTGGACACCTCGGGTAAAACCGAGTTGGGGGATAGTGATATTTGGGGTATCGGAAGATCCGGGAGTGCAGGAGACAAAAGAGGCCTTTGCCTCCTTGGTAGCCCAGAGAAGGCTCTTGTTAATGTGGAGGGACGCAAATCCCCCAAGCGTGGAGGCTTGGATCAGTGACATGGCTGTGTTTCTCAGGTTGGAGAAGATAAAGTGTACCTTGCAAGGGTCTCTGCAGGGGTTCGCCAGGCGCTGACAACTGTTCCTTGACTTTCTCGCGGTACGATAGGTGGAGGTCAGCAACAGCAGGGGGGATGGGTGGGCTGTTTTCACGTTATTAGTTATGGGCAGATGCCCTATTTTGTTTTGTTGTTAAATTCTTAGCTGGATAGAGGGTTAAGAGGCTTCTGTTGATATATTGCTTTGTTTCTTTGTATTATTCTCTTTTTTGTAGTGTTTTGTAAAAAATTATTGAAAAATTTGGAATAAAAAACATTTAAAAAAAAAAAGAAAAACCTCCCTACCTAGGCCCAATCCTCTGACCTATTCCTTCAATCCCACCCTAAAGGACAATTTAACTTGGCCAATCCACCTAACCTGCACACCTTTGGACTGTGGGAGGAAACCAGAGCACCCAGAGGAAACCCACGCGGTCACAGGGAGAATGTGCAAACTCCACACAGTCACCCAAGCTTGGAATCAAACCCAGGTCCTTAGAGTTGTGAGGCAGCAGTGCTAACCACCATTCCTCCATGCCAGTTCCACATGGACACGACGGAGGAGGCGAGCAGGCTTTTGCGGGACCATAGATTTGGGGACTTGTAAGAACTTTGGCCTATGGAGATATCAGTGGGGGGAGTGTTGCGCTTTGCGGCCAGGTTGAATGTTGTATCATGTTTTATATCATGTGGGTTATTGGGGTTGTGAGTATCAGTGCGAATGTGGAGGAGCAGGATTGAGGGATTAGGGGGCGTTTGGGGGAAGGCAGTTGACTCAAGTGGGGGCCATCATGCTAGCAGACAGGCTGGTTAACCAAAGTGAAGTGGGGGCTAGATCCACTGTTGGGGGGTGGTTTTCTTTCACTTTTCCTCTGTTACGGATGTCGGGGGTGGATTGCTAACATGGACAGAGTTCTTGTGATGCAGTTGCTTAACAGGCGATTGTGGCGGTCATCATAGGGGAGCGCTAGGGGAACGCGGGGTGTGGACCTGGGGAGCTGGTTAAAACAGAGATGTGACTGACCGGAGGGAAGGGGGAACTTTTTTCTCTCTCTCTCTCTCTCTCTCTCTCTCTCTCTTCCCCCCCCCCCCCCCCCCCCCCCCCCCCCCCCCCCCACTGATTTAATGGAACGATCGGGGATTAAATGGGCTGGGTAAGAGGTTGTGCATGTTGCACATTTGTGGAGTTTGAAGGTGGATGTTGAGTTTTTGCAAGAGACTCATTTGAAGGTGGTAGATCAGACGACGTTGAGGAAGGGATGGTTGGGACAAAGGTCTCGGGCCTGAGAGACCTCCCCGTCTTATTTTGCTCCACATAGTTCTGGATAGTCACACCTACCCTCTGACAGACCTCCTTATCAGCCAAAAACCCCACATCCAACCTCCGCTGCGGCCTCTGGTAGCTCACCCCCTCCACCTGCAAGTCCACCCAGTGTGGCACGTGGTCAAACACCACGGTCTCAACAATCCCTACCAACAGTGCCTTGTCCATGAAAAATAAATCAATCCGGGAGTATCCTCTGTGGACATGAAAATTCCTTTGCCCGCGGCCTCTCAAACTGCCACAGGTCCGTCGCCCCCATTCGCTCCATAAATCCCAACAACGGCTGATCATGGGAGGGAGATTTTAATACGGTGCTGGGTCCTATGCCGGACAGGTCGTGCCCCAGGTCTATGAGGGTGTCGGCAATGGCGAAGGAATTGTTGGAAGTTTGTGGAGCGAATGGTGGCGATGGAATTCAATAGAAATCTGGAATTAAAAGAATGACCATGAAACCATTGTTGATTGCCGTAAAAACCCATCTGGTTCACTAATGTCGCTTAGAGAAGGAAATCTGCCATTCCTACCTGGTCTGGCCTATATGTAACTCCAGATCCACCGCAATGTGGTTGACTCTAACTGCTCAAGGGCAATTGGGGATGGGCAACAAATGCTGGCACACCTGCAATGCCCACCTCTCATGAACAAATAAAAACCAATTGTCTGTGACCACAGAAGAGAGATTCTGTAAGTATGCGCCTGTTATCCAGAGAGCTTACACACTTCATACATCTTATGACTCTCCCAGGTACCAAGCTTTTGTGGGTCCTGCAAGACTGGATGGATAGCTCTTGGGTGACAAGATCCCTTGACAAGGTGGCTAATGATCCCACTCCGTCACCTAAAAACTAGGCAGATGAGAGATATAACAGGAGTCTTGCATCTACAAGGGTGGTGGTGGAAAGGACTATTGGGCTGTTCAAGAAGCGCTTCCGATGCCTTCACTGATCCAGGGGATCATTGCAATATCCTGTGGAGCATGTCTCCCTGCTGCGCCCTACACAATCAAGCTCTGACAAGGGGGATCCCAGTGGAGGCTGAGGAGAGAGAGGCAGGATCACAGGCAATGGAGGATGACTCCAGTAATGGGTTTGAGGATAAGCCTGGGATTGTACAGGATGAGGACTTCAAGATGAGCGATATGAACATTCAGTGGGGCAGAGACCCGAGAGATGCATTGATCCAGTGAACATTCTGCTAGGCATCCAAGGCATGGACGTTGACTCAAATCAAATGACAATGTCTCATTCACAATAAAACTGTTGTTAAGGGCCCAACAGAGCCTCTCCAGAGGCATGTCATCTACCTGTGAGCCAGCAATGTCCTGGTCTCTAGCAGGAAATAATTCACTTTCGACTTTGATGTCAATAGACAGAAAGTAGCACATCATTAGGCACTGAGCACCAATGCTAAGTTCATCATTCACCCAAATTCAGCTTGTAGGCTCTTAAAGTCCAAACATAAATTTAAATCTGGGCTCCTCTGATAGCCCCTGGTTGGTAAAAATACTTATTGTACCAGCTTGAGGTTTGAGCCTGTGAGTTTTTCTGAGATACCTATCAGGATATTGGAATACTAATGGACATGGCAAATTCGCTGCAGTCCCTAAGTAAGGAGACAGTGGTATTTCTTTTGAATTTAGCTGCATCAGGTCCGCCTGGTGTGGACAACAAGTGAGGCCAGGATTAGGTTAAGCTCAGAAGCTCCCAAAGGTCACATCGCCTGCTGACAGATCAAGTATGTAGAATGGTTACTTGGACAAAGTGCAAGATTGCTGCTGCATCCTGTAAAAGCTAAGCATGCCAGTGAATTCGAGAGGAGGAACGGAAACTGGAAAATAAAGTTTAAAAAAATGAAAGGTGGTGTCTGGTACTTTAACTGAAGAAAGCAAAATCCATAAATATCATAAACTAACAGAATATAGAAACCAAGTAGTTGTAAAAAGAGATGCAAAGGCTTTTATTACAGAGCTTTGTGAGATTATCTATTGAAGATAGCATCAGAGGCTCTACAGTGTCTAAAAAAATGTCTGAACACTGCTTTTTAGGAAAAATGATTATTTATATTTGGGTGTGAGGCTATTGTGACATTTTGATTTGTTTATAAAGAAGTACAATGAAAACTGGTATATTTAAAATAGACTTTTACGTCTTCTGAACATTAATGGAACAAACTTAAAGGGCTGCAGACGTGAGAAAGGGACTTCAGTGACTAGAACTGGGCTAAAAGTCTCCACAGAGAAATTTTGAAACCATTAACTCTGTGGGAAGTCTTGTCCATAGGCAAAGCATGAGCTATGCTTGCAGCTCATGCACTGCGAAGCGAGGCTTAGTACTACAGAAATAAAGTGACTTGACTTTCAGAAGTATCCTTGTAATCTTAACCCTTCGCTATATACAGTGGTGAAATGCAATTTCTTGAAAAATGATTAAAATAACTTTGTACTGGAGCATTCTGTGATTCTACTTACATTGAAAATCCAACATCATTCCTTTATTCAAGTATTTTAACTGTTCAACTTCTTGGCAAAGGACTGGCAGAACCAACAGAGAGAGTTAACTACTAAAACATGAGTGTAAAAAGAAACATAAAATTATATTCATTCACAGGACATGGGAATCACTGCAAGGCCAGAGTATATTGCCTATCCCACATTGCCTTTGTGAAGTAGTGGTGAACAGCGTTCTGTAGGCTGTGTGATGTAGGTGCAGCCATAGGTAGGGAGTTCCAGTATTTTGATCTAGTGACAGTGAAAGGTGTGGCAATATATTTCAAAGTCAACCTAATGTGTGACTTGGAGGGGAACTTGGAATTGATGGTGTGCCCATGCACCTGCTGCCCTTATCCTTAGCAGTAGATGCTGCAGATTTGGAAACTTGCTGTGTTGCATCTTGTGAATGAATGTTTAAAGTGGTTGATTGTTATTGGAGCTGCACTCATCCAGGCAAGTGAGTTCCATCGGACACCTGACTTGCACCTTGCAGATGGCGGAAAGGCTTTGGGGAATTAAGAGGTGAATCACTTGCTACAGAATATCCAGCCTCTGATCTGCTCTTGGAGCCATAATATTTATGTGGCAGGCCCAGTTAAGTTTCTGGTCGATGGTGATGTGCTGGTGGGAGATTCAGTGTTGTTAAGAACGACTTGTTTCAATATAGTCCCTCCAATGTAATAGAGTGTTCCAAAGTGCTCCAATTAAATATTATAAAACAAAATATGACATTGAGTCATAGAAAGAGACATTATAGCAGATGGCCAAAAGCTTGGCAAAGATATAGGGCGAGATTTTCCACCCACCCATGGCATGTTTAGCGACAACAGATGTGACCCTCACTTGGCTGGCAGCGGGTTCTGCTGGGCCTGCCACTGTGAACAGTGTTTCCCATTGTTCGTGCCCTCCACCACTGGAAAATCCCATCCGCTCATTTTAAGAAACGTGCTAAAAGAGGAAAGAAAGGCTGAGCAATTTGGGGAGGAAATTCTACAGCTTAGGACTAAGGTATCTAAAGGCAGGCCAGCAATGGTGGAAAAATTACACTCAGGTGCTCAAGAAGTCAGAATGAGACAAGTGCAGATTTTAGAGCTGGATATTGTGAAGCTGGAAGATTAAAGAAATAGGGAGGGGTGGAGGATATATATGAGAAGACAGATGTGAATTGTTAAATCAAGGTTTTGCTTAACATGGAACCTGTGGAGGTCAGTGAACACGGGTAATGAGTGAATAGGACTTGTTCTGAAAAGAGACAATGACAGCAGAATTTTTAATAACATCAAGTTTATGGAGGATAGAATGTGGGTGGCTATCTTGAAATACATGAGAGAACAAAGGCATAAATGAAGGTTTTGGCAGCAGATGCACTAGGTGGGGAAGAGTAAGGTGATGTTAGGAAGTGGAAATAGATGGTCTTAGTGATGGTGCAGATGTGTGCTTGGAAGCTCATCTCAGGGTCAATAATGACACCAATACAAACAGCCTGGTTCAGCTTCAGACTATTGCCAGGGAGAGGGGTAGAGTTGGTGGCTTGGGAGTTTGTGATGGGGGCGGAAAGCAATGTCTCAAGAATTCCAATATTTAATGCAAGAAATTTCTGTTCATTCAGTATGAGATGTTGGACAAGCAGAGACATTGGAGGGTTTGAGAGATGTGGTGATGTCATCAGTGGAAACAGATGCTGTGTTTTCGATAGATGTGATCAAGGTTTATCTATATGTGAAAAATAGGAGTTAACCGAGGATAGATCTTTGAGGAAGCACCACAGGTAACTGTACAGTAACAAGAAGAGAAGCCAATTTTGTTAATGTCAAGGGCTGGTAGATCTTCTTGGAGAGGCTATTAGCATGTACTTGTGTGGTGCAGATATTACATCCCTCTTACTAGCCAAAACCTGAAAGTTGTTGAGATCTTTCTGATTGCCGGCATGGACTGTTTCATTATCCAAGAAATTGTGAATGAAATTGAACATCGTACAAGCATCAGCAAACATCTCCACTCCTAACCTTATGGTGGAGGGAATGTCAGTGATGAAGCAGCCAAAACTGGTTGGACCGAGGAAATTACTCAGGAACTCCTACAGCAACATCCTGGGGCTGAGATGATTGGCTTCCAATAACTACATTATTCTAGGTGCAACTCTAACTAGGGGAATACCCCCGATACCTATTCACCTATTTTGCTAGAACTCCTCGATTCCACGCTCAGTCAAAGGTCAGTCGCTCCCAGTCACCTCTTGAATTCAATTCTTTTGTCCATGTCTGGTTCTAATGAGATTTGGAGCTGAAAGGTCCTGGCAAAATTAAACTGAGAAGCTGATTACTGAATAAGCACTGCTTGCTAACATTTTTCATGAATCCTTCATCATTTTTTTGATGATTGAGATGGTGCTACAATTGACAGACTGGATTTGACCAGCTTTTTGTGAACAGGAAATACCTTGGTAATTTGCCATTTTGTGAGCTAGATGCAAGTGTTGTAGCTGCACTGGAATAATGTGGATAGAGGTGCAGCTCGACCTGGAGCACGCCAGGATGTTGTTTGGCTCCATAGACTTTGTTGTATTCGGTGTGCTCAGCTATTTCTTGATTACATCTGAATTGAATTGAATTGGCTCACAATTGACTTCTGGGATAGTGAGCACCTCATGCAGTTACATGCCTTAGTGGTGAAATCCTGCTGCTGCTGATGGCCCACCATATCCCATAGGTGGCTGGTTTTGAGCTGTTTAATCTGTTCCTATCTAACTTCGCAAAGTGATAGTGCAACAGAGTAAATTAGGCTGTTTTTGTGAAGATCGGATGTAGTCTCTATGAGGATTGTGTGATGATCACTCTGATGAATACGCTCATGGACAAATGCAACTGTGCCAGGTAGATTGATTAGAACAAAGTCGAGCAGGTTTTTCCTTCATGCTAGTTTTCTCACTGCCTATTGCAGGCCTAGCCTGTCCTTCAGGACTCAGCCAACTCGGCCAGTCGTGGTTCTACCAAGTGAAATTTCATGCATGACATATTTCAAGATTAATGGGATGGAATGATTTTTGTTAACTGAAGTGGATGTGCCAAGCCTATGGAATCCTCAACTACAAAGAATAAATAGCTGGTATAATAATATTAACTACCTCCAGTTAGATTCCGTCTTATAACCTAAAGCCATTTCATATGGTGATTAAATTATCAACATCCTGAGTGAATCAGTGAAACTATATTTTTAAAAATTGATCTACCCATAACAAATTGTTAGAAAGAGTGACATTAGTGAAATTTACTCAGTTGAAGAAATGCCTAATACAGAATTTACCAATGATTTGAAAAAAATGAATGAATATTTCTTTGTTTCATTTCTGAGCATTTTGGTGTCAGGCAGTCGAGCTTTACAGTGGCAAAAACAGAAAATACTGGGCAAACTCAGCAGGTCTGACAGAACCTGCGGAGAAGAAGGAAGCTAATGTTTTGAGTCTGGATGACCCTTTGTCAAAGTCACCCGGACTTGAAACGTTTGCTCCCTTGTTATGACCCCCCTCAGGAGCCAAACCCCATATTGTACTATTCCCCTCCTACACCTTGGAGTACAAATTCCCCAGGTGATGAGGACGGAGCCTCCCCCCTAATTATGAGGACCCTCACAGAATATAAACCCCGAGCTGGTCAGGGAGAGTGACCCTGCAGGGTGAGGAGTAGTGTAATTGTAGTATTGTGAGTAGAGTAAATAAACATCGTTATCCTACCTACCTGGTGTCATATGAGGTCCTTACTTTCAGCTATCACATCCCTTCTCTCTCCTCCGATGCTGTCAGACCTGCTGAGATTGTCTCGTAATTTCTGTTTTTATTTCTGATTCCAGTATCGGCAATAATTTGCTTTTATCTTCGAGCTTTACAGTGGACTGATTTACACAGCTCACACTCAATAAATTGAAGGCATTTTAAGGATATAGATTGAATTCCATCTATATCATTGGATTTTACAAATTCAAAACATTCAACATGGATGATCATGGATGACTAGTTGTACTTTCCTGTATTCCCTGAGAGTAGTGTGGGACCCGCTGTTACTCTGCCAGTCTCTGCAAATGTACTGGCTCACATTTCAGCTGCATGCTCTGTCTCCACTTGGTTTACAGTGCAACAATCTTCTCTTTGTTTTCCCCTGAACCTATCTCTCCTGATTTAACCCTTAATCCCTGTCAGTGTTTCACCTCTCCTGTGGGTAGGTTATGGCTTACACTGCATTAGACAGGAAGTTGAGCTGATCTTAGTGAACAGAAACCAGATAATATTACCTTCAACAGAAATACATTCTTAATCTTCAAATTTGAGCTAATCCTTAAACTAGAACCCAACCTCCCAGGAGATCTTTTCAGCCTCATTTGTAGCCTTTTTCCCATGCTCAAGTTGTCTGACCTGAAGAAACAGCACACAGTATACACCATTTAAAAGCTGATTTTACGGTGCAGGGACAAAACATGGCAAGAACTGAATTCCACACAGACAAGAGAAAAAAATAATTTCTATTTGATATATTCATGCATATTCTTTGAAATTTGAGAAATGACTGCTGCTTGCTGTCATAATATACATCTATGTATATAATGGAGTGCAGACAGGCAGTGATTGACAGACAGGATGACCAGTAAGCACACACAACAGAGCAGCCAATCACCAGGCAGGACACGACCACTATAAAGCCAGAGGGCACCAGTTTTCCTGCTCTCTCGGGATCCAGCCTCTGAGACAGTCAGAGTTCGTAAACTGGCCAGTGCAAACAGTAAGTCTGGTTAGGCTAGTATCAGGTCTCCAGTCAAGTCAGCATAGTGTCAACCCACAGTTGAACATGTATAATAGTTTAGATGCTAAATAAAATTGTGTTGCAGCTTATCAAGTGTTGGAGGTCTGTCTCTCGCTACACTGCATCAAGTGCAGTCCACATCGACCCAGCCTGCCCAATACATCATGGTACCAGTGAGTGATGCTGAAAATTGACGGACCTACCTTGAGTGAATCAGCGTTGACCAGCAAACAGCCATCCGGTGATATGGAAAATGTCCGCCCTCCTCCGCAGCTCGCATCTCCGGCAACCTCGGTGCAAATTGGAAGATCTTCAAATAAAAGTTCCAACTCTATCTCGAAGCCACTGACCTCGAGGCCGCATGGGACGCCAGGAAGATCGCACTATTCCTTTCCACAGCCAGGGACCACGCCATCCACATCTACAACTCCCTTACATTCGCTAAAGGCGAAGACAAGACAAAATTTAAAACAGTCCTGCTGAAGTTCGACAGCCACTGCGACATTGAGGTGAATGAGAGCTTTGAACGGTACGTTTTTCAGCAGAGGCTTCAGGGTAAGGATGAACCTTTTCTATCGTTTTTGACCCATCTCCGCATCCTGGCGCAGTCATGTAACAATGACTCGACCACTAATTTCATGATCCGGGATCAGATCGTTTTCAGGGTCCACTCCGATTCCCTTCGCCAGCAGCTCCTGAAAGTCAAGCAGCTCACCCTCACCATTGCCATCGAAACATGCATTCTCCAAGAACATGTGAACAATCGGTACTCCCACATCAGGGCGGCAGAAACGGCAAAGCTAACCTCCCACGAGGCGGAACGGGTGCAGGCCATCACACAAATGCAGGGCCTAAGTCTCGATGAGAGTGGCCATTTTGCGCGCTTTTCCCGGGCCCCTGCGCATGCGCGCCACGACCGAGGGGACGGCGGGACCGACGACCAGACTGCGCAGGTGCGTACGATGTTTGACCGCACTGCGCATGCGCAATGGTGTACGGAACGCGCTGACATTGGCGTCATGACGTGTCCGAATTGTGGCTCCGCCCATTTAAAGCGGCAATGTCCGGCAAAATCACGACGGTGTCTACAATGTGGCAAGCTGGCCACTATGCAGCCCTTTGCAGATCTGCTCCACTGCCCAGCATCCAGTGATCCCAGCCAAGGCACAGAAGCGTCCGTTCAATACAGCAGGGCATGCCAGACTCCGACCCCGACAGACCAACAGATCCTGATGCTGAGTGCCTCAAATCTCCATACCGGGTGGGCATCATTACGAAGCATGCGCTGCCTTTCTCCAAGATAGTGAAGCACCTCCCGATCCTCAGCGTGAATCCCGACGACGAGTGGTGTGCTGTCCTCACAGTCAACAAGGTTCGCATCCGGTTCAAACTGGACACTGGCGCATCGGCGCACCTCATCTCGAAATCCGATCTCGACATCATCCGTGTCAGACCAAGCATTCTTCCACCGGCCTGACAGCTCCTTGACTACAATGGCAATGCCATAGCTGCCAGTGGCTCATGCCAACTCGGAGTTTCCAATAAGTCATTTAAAGCGACACTGCGATTTGAGATCGTGGGACCTGACTGAGCATCCCTGCTCGGTGCTCGGGCCTGCAAACTCCTGAACTTGGTTCAGCGAGTCCACACCATGTCATCCTCACAGCCGACAGCCTCACCTGATGAGAACTTCCAGGCTGCAATTGATGACATCATCACGCAGTACCACAGCGTGATCGACGGAATGGGCACACTCCCATACCGATACAAAATCCTGCTCAAACCAAACGCCACCCCTGTGATTCACGCACCATGTCGGGTGCCAGCACCCCTCAAGAACCGCCTCAAGCAGCAGTTACAGGACCTCCAGGACTAGGGCATCATATCAAAGGTCACAGAACCCACGGACTGGGTAAGCTCCATGGTCTGCGTCAAGAAGCCGTCAGTGGAGCTTCAAATCTGCATCGACCCCAAGGATCTAAACGCAACACATGAGGGAACAAGAAGAATTGACCAGTGAGATGGCTCATGCCAAATTCTTTACGAAGCTGGATGCCTCCAACGGGTTCTGTAAAATACAGCTGGGTACATCCAGTCGCAAGCTGTGCACATTCAATACCCCGTTCGGTCACTACTGCTACAGCTGGGTGCCTTTTGGCATCATCTCTGCCTCAGAGGTATTTCACCGCATCATGGAACAGATGATGGAGGGTATCGAGGGGGTGCGTGTGTATGTTGACGATGTCATAATCTGGTCCACAACTCCTCAGGAACACATCGATCGCCTCAAGCAGGTATTCCACAGAATCCATGAGCATGGCCTCCGCAGGGCCAAGTGCTCGTTCAGTCAACCAGAATTCGTCGCTCACCACAAAGACTAAACTTATAGACTGAACTTTTGCACAATTTTGTTACCTCATCGTTTAGACCTCTGTAAACATCGTTTTTACCATTTCATCTGCCCTATATCTGCACTAGCGACACCTTCCTATGTACATAAGTTCATTTTAGCATTCTGTATATAGTCACGCACATAAACACATCCACACGCCCATTCACCTTAATATTTATTATCTAAACACAAACAATAAAAAAAAGGGAGAGATGTCATAATATACATCTATGTATATAATGGAGTGCAGACAGGCAGTGATTAACACACAGGATGACCAGTAAGCACACACAACAGAGCAGCCAATCACCAGACAGGACACAACCACTATAAAGCCAGAGGGCACCAGTTTTCCTGCTCTCTCGGGACCCAGCCTCTGAGACAGTCAGAGTTCATGAGTTGGCCAGTGCAAACACCAATTGGTAGCTAGTAAGTCTGGTTAGGCTTATATCAGATCTCCAGTCAAGTCAGCATAGTGTCAACCCACAGTTGAACATGTATAATAGTTTAGATGTTAAATAAAATCGTGTTGCATCTCACTAGACAGTGACCCAAGCTGCGTATTGAACCTTGGACCCTGGAGCTGTGAAGCAACTGTACTAACCACTGTGCCTTCGTGCCGCCCGATCTGCCTCATCAAACATTAACTCATCTAAGCATGTATAAAACTTATCGTTTCATAGAATTTACATAGAATAGAGAGCTTGTGACTTTGTGGGCGGCAGATCTAGCTGTGCTGGAGGCTTTAGAGGAACTGTGGATGGATTTTAAAGGAGGAAGTGGTTAATGGAAGCACAATTTACATATCAATGGTAAAGAGAAAGAAAGGCTCGGAAGAGTAACCCCATTAGCTCTGAGGGATCCCAATACCAGCTTTTAGGATGCATTGGGGCAAGTGTATTTCAAAAGAACAGTCAGTTTTGGCATTTAAGGTCAAAGGGGACCATTGAAGAGTGGTCTAATGTACATGGAAGAAGCTGATCACAAATGTCAATGCATATAGTAATTCAAAAAAGTTATGAATTTAGGTAAACAGGAATTTCAGAGTACCCAGCCAGTCTGTTAAGTGGGTTCAACCACATCAACATTCTCTTAAGGAGGTGACCAACATATTTGTAGCATATTGCACTCTCTCCTACAGACATTTTGCTGTTGACCATACATGACCATATTGTTACAGAGCACCGTTCACATTCTCAATAGCTACCTTCAATGTTGCCTTGTGACCCGGAGGCAGGGGAAGATCAGACAGGATTTCTGAAGTGTCGGACGTTGTCGTCGAACGTGCAGTGATTGTTGAATGTGATGCTTACCCGCGGCCGGGATGGTATCGGAGATAATTGTTCCATTGGACATGGAGAAGGCGTTCAACGCGTAGAGTGGGGGTAGCTTTTCACAGTGTTGGAGAAGTTCAGATTTGGACCTGGGTTTGTGTCATGGGTGTGGTTGCTGTATGCAGCCCCGTTTCTAGTGTTTGCATCGACACCATGAACTCTGGGTCTTTTCGTTTGCATCGGGGTGGGAGGCTTGGACGTCCAATGCCCCCCTTGTTGTTTGGGTTGGCAATTAAGCCGTTGGCCATTACTTTGAGGGCCTCAAATGCGTGGAGTGGGATCATTAGAGGTGGGGTGCAGCTTAAGAGTGTCATTATATGCAGATGATTTGCTGCTGTATGTTAGGGACCCGGAGTCGACTATGGGAAATATTCTGGGTATTTTGCAGAGCTTCAATGCCTTCTCCGGTTACAAGTTGAACATAGGGAAGAGTAAATATTTTGTGGTCAGTGCAGGGCGGGGTGGGGGGGGGGGGGGGGGGGGGGGGGGTGGGGGGGGGGGTATTGGGGGTTGCCGTTTCGGATAGCGGGGACTAGTTTTTGATACTTATGGGGGATTGGGCACAGCTTTGGAGATTGAATTATACGAGCCTGGTGAGTATAATTAAGGCGGACTTGCAAAGTGGGATAGTCTGCTATTATTGTTGGCGAGCCAGGTTCATTCGGTTCAGATGAATGGCTTGCTGAGACTTTTAGTTGTGTCTGCCGATAGTCCTGCCCAAGTTGTTTTCCAAAGGATTGAGCAGCTTATTTCCAGCTATATTTGGGCGGGTAAGGCCCTGAGGATTCGAAGGGAGGTCTTCCAGAGGGAGAAACAGGCAGCCGGGGTGGGGTTGGCGGGGGGGGGGGGGGGGGGGGGTGGGGGGGGGGGGGGGTGGGGGGGGGGGGGGGTCAAGAGCTGCCAGATTTGCTGTACTATTATTGGGAGGCTAACGTGGAGAAGGTGTTGGCATGGTGCGGGGACCTGGGGCTCTCTGGGCTCAGATGACTCAGGGTCATGTAGGGGGCATGACGATAATAGCAGACTGTTCCACTTTGCAAGTCCACCTTAATTATACTCACCAGGCTCATATAATTCAATCTCCAAAGCTGTGCCCAATCCCCCATAAGTATTGAAAACTGGACCCCGCCTTCCGAAATGGCAACCCCCCCCAATCCCCCCCCCCCCCCACAAAATATTTACTTTTCCCTATGTTCAACTTGTAACCGGAGAAGGCATTGAAGCTCTGCATAATACCCATAATATTTCCTACAGTCGACTCTGGGTCCCGAATGTACAGCAGCAAATCATCTGCGTATAATGACACTCGATGCTGCACCCCACCTCTAATGACAAGTTTGGGCACATTGGTACCAGGAAGGCACCCAGTGGTGGTGTCCACGTTAAAAATATGAAGGCATCTGTTATATTTTAAATAATGACTTATCTAAAATATATATAATACTCTTGAATCCACGAGGATGGTAAAATGACAAATAGTCTTCTTGTTGAAAGATGAACTATTTAATGAGTAATAAAATAATAAGCTGTCAGCCCTTTTACTCAATACTAAACTAACAATAAAGAATTAAAGTACAATACAGATAACTATATAACTATACACTGTTACAACAAACTAGTTCTAACTTCTCGCACTCTAACTATTCTATGTCTTGCTTGTTCACTGTTCTGAATCACATCATCATCTCATCTAAATTAGAAAAGGTGGGTAACCAGTTCTTATAGTATCTGACTGTGTTGAAATGACTGCATTACATTTACAGAAATTGATCATGTATATTGATATCTGAATATCACGACAGCAACTTCGCCAGCTTTTCAAGTTGTGGGGAGCTTCAAGGCTGGCTCACATTTGTGCTAACCACCTGTTTGAGCTGGAGGCTAGATGCCACATGTGATGCATGGAGAGAGAGGGGCTTGAGAGAGAGGATGATTTTTTTTATTGCAGGGATGGTTTGTCAGCCTGGAGGAGCTGCAGGAGAAATTAGGCTCAAACATGTTCAGGTGCCTCCAGGTGTAGAGCTTTGTTAAGAGTTATTTTCAGATTTCCCAGCGGTACCGCCATCATCCTTATTGGAGAGGATTCTTTCCTGTTCGGGGTCGGAGGAGTGCAATACATCCTGCATGTATGAAAGGATAATAGAGGAAATGTTGAGTTCGGTGGAAGGGGTGAAGGCTAAATGGGTGGAGGAGTTGGGGCCAATACTGGAGGGGGAGGTATAGAGTGAGGGGCTGTGGAGGGTGAACGTCACGTTGTGTACAAGACCGAGTCTTGTCCAGCTAAAGGTAGTGTTTCATGCATGCATCACTAAGGCGAGGAGGAGTCTTTTTTTTGAGGGGGGTGGAGGATAAGTGTGAGCGCTTCTTGGGGGGCCTGAACACCACACACATGTTGTGGTCCTGTCTTAAGTTGGTGGGTTTCTGGGGGTCCTTTTTTAACACCATGTTGGCGATTCTAAATATTGAGTTAGAATCCTGCTCTCTGATGGCTATTTTGGGGATTTTTGATGTGCTAGAGCTCCGGGCATGGGCAAATGTCCTTTCCTTCGCCTTGCTGGTGATGCGGAGGCATATTCTACTGAGCTGGAGGTTGGCGACACCCACCAAGTACTTCGGCCTGACTAAGGGATTTGATGGAGTTTTTGCAGCTCAAGATGGTCAAATGCACCATGATGGGGTCGATTGACGGATTCTACCGGGGGTGGGCATTTATATTGTATTTCAGAGGATTGGTCACTGTTGGCTGTTAGAAGGGGGAATGAGTAATTAAGAGGGGGTTTCTTCTTTTTTTTTTCACAGATTGGAAGGTAAGGGATTTGTTTGGGGTTTGTGCTTGGTTAAATGTTTTTGATAGCATGTTTTGTAATTTTGTATAAAATGCAAAAAATGTAATTAAACATTTCTAAAAAGAAATGTTGCCTTGTGATGAATATTCATTTCATGATTCATTTTAGAAGCAATGTTTACTTCTGAGAAGATTAATGCTTAACCGTAGAAAACAGTCTAACTACAACTAAACATCTTGGATTCTATTACACTAAAAATGGTTAGCACCATGTTGACTTAAAGGGTTAACTGCTAGAAAGGTAAGAGCCATAAAACAGCAAGCAGGCTTACTTAGCTGGAGAAGTGATGACTACACTGCTTGAAAAAAAATTGCCGCCCAGAGAGATGTTTTGTTTTGGGAGTTAGAGCTAAGTTAGTTTAAAAGCCTTTAGTGAACTCTGAATGGAGATGGTGGAACTTAATATGATTCTCTGGCTTCAATTTGTCTGAGTGTTTGCTGGGAGAGTGTGCTCTGCAGCAGGGTAAAGGGCTGAAAGAGCTGGATATTGAATGATTGCTGCTGTTATCAGGCGGCAGACGGTTGGAGCTCAGAGAAGATTAGGAGAGCTGAGAAGTTAGCAAAAAATCACTAGGTTACTGCTGGAGGCAGTTAGGGCTCAGAAGAAGCCCTGGGAATCATTATAGCTAAGTGTAGCCAGTGGAATTCTGAGAAACCCAGAGACAGTACTAGTTTAATAAAGGTAGTGGTCCACTAAAGAACAGGAATTGTGCCGTTAATGAGAGGCAGGAGTGAACCTTTGTGAATCCAGCCTCAGGAGAAGAGTTTTGAACAATCAGGAGTTGAGCAGTTGTTAAGACAGTGGAAGTCAAAATGGCTTTTCAAGGAATTCAGAGGCTAGGCCGTAGAAAATTAAGAGTTGATATCCCTCCTGGGGGAGACAGAGTTTTACCCAGATTTTGAGAGTCAGAGTGGCCTCTGGCATCTGGATGGTTTGTGGGGAAATCTGTCTGAGATCTGTCTTGGTTGCATGCGCAGTATGGTGTGTTTGACCACAATTTGCCTGATCACTCATATTTACATCATGTTAATTCTTAATGTTATAGTTTAAGATAGATATTTTAGATGATTTCACTTTGCTGACATTTTATGATAACGTTTTTATTTTTTTTTGTTTTGGAAAATCAAATAAATCTGTGGAATGTTGTGGTTTATTCTCCGAATAAGTCCCTGGAATTTCAAACTTTGTCTACTTTAAACAAACAGATACGGGCACCTAACTGCATTGTAATAGCTTCACTTCTATCCTTTCTGGGAATTTGCACTCTATTTTCCATGCCAGTGCAATTACAGCTTCTGTTGTCTACAAAATAATCAGCGCTCGTTACTGTATACCTTGCAAAATTGGAGGCCTATCTTCTGAGCGGCTTCAATCCGATTTACATCATCTCTTATGGACCCAGGTTCGAGAGGGGACTAAAACCCTTGCATCCTTTCCCTTACTGTCTAAAATCTGGGCTGGATTCTCCGGTCCCCCAGCCGCGTGTTTCTCAGCCGCGCGCTATTCGTTGGCGGCGGGTTTCTATCCACCTCTTGTCAATGGAATTTCTCATTGAAGCCACCTCACGGTGCCAGGAAACCCACTGGTTGGGGCGCGCTGCCAGCGGGGAAAGTGGATCGCAGCGACCGAAGAATTCCGGCCAGTGTGATTTTGTAAAGGAAGATGTGTATGTTTCTCAACCGCTGAGTAATTGGTCAATTTTTAAACACTCAGCAGCAAGCTATTGTGTATTTGAATAAAGGACACTGTTCATTCATGCATTCAGCCCAAAAGCCTAAACATTACATCACTAAAGGACACACACAAGAACCCGATCCAGGAGTCGTCGTCTGAGCTCGCTCTGAAAATATTTATAAATAAATAATTGAATACTCTGGGTGAATATGGCTTTCTAAACGCTGCGAGAAAGCAATATCCAGGATTTGACAAGCTTGCGACTTTAAAGTAAATCGTTGAGCAAGAGAACTCTTCAGGTAGTTGATCCAGGCAGCCATTGTTGAAAATGTTTTCAAGCTAAGTGCAATCGCTATTGTAGTTGTGCCTGCCAAAAATGACAAGCGTAGGAAAAACCTTTGGGCGGAATTTTCTGATATTTTTTCCTAAGTGTCGATGTCTGCGAGGAAACCAGAGAGAATTATTCAGACTTTTCAAGAAAAATTTTTTTTTACCCCGAGTTTCACACCATGCCTGCAGCAGCCTGCCTCTGATTCTCTCACTGCAATCAGTAGGGCACAACATTTAAACCTTTCCCAGTGCTTGTTCCAAGCTCGGTTGAGGGGGATGGCTGCTAGAAAAACTGCACCACACTTTAGCGAGTGAGCGCTCAGCAAGCTTCTGATGGGTCCGACAGAGGTGAGAGACCCTCGACCTATATTCAAGCAGATGTCCTATCAGTAAGGAGACCAACCCATCCTGGGAGGCTGTGGCCATGATTGTGAGTGCCAGTTCACTACATAAGAGGACAGGGCTCATTACCAGAAGATGAGTGACCCACTTTGTGCAGCCAGGATAAGTCTGCTTCCTCATGTCTTCCGCAGCACCCCGAACACCCACTTCACAGCTCCACATTGATCTCACTCCCAGCGACCTCATGGGGTCCCAGCACTTGACATATCGCATCCCCCCCCCCCCCCCCCCCCCCCCCCCCCCCCCCCCCCCCCCCCCCCCCCCCCCCCCCCCCCCCCCCCCCCCCCCCCCCCCACCCTCCGTTTCCATAATCCCCCTAGTAACTCTTCTGCTCCTCACATCCCCACTCACCTCTCACACATGCCAGAATTCAGTTCCATCTGACTTGGCACGGCTCTCGCTTACACTCTCCCCATACCCAAGCACAACCAGCGTGAGCGGGCACAGCCGGCCGAAGTGATACCAGAACTCAAGACCCTTACTCCCTTTGAGGAGCGAGCCCTTCAGCTTGCCAGTGATATGCAGGACAGCACCTGTGCAAAGGGCGAGGTGGGGAGAAAAGACACAAGTGATAGCCCTCAACACATCTAGCCATAGCGCAAGCCTTACATGAGTACCTTTTTCCTATCAGGTTTCCCAGTCCTGCACTAATGACATCTTGGAGATCAGCATTGAAGAGGCGTCCCACCTGTCACCCATACCCTGCACCAGCCAGATGCACCTTGGTGGGAATAAGTAGTAGGCAGGCTTTTGGGTCACTCACAAGCTGATGATCCACAGCAGGCAGATGCAGGGCCGTCCGAGGCATCCAGCACCCAGAGGGATGCCGGAGCCCAGGACTCTGCTGAGCCCCAGGCTGATGATGGGCTCCTGGGTATGGTCGTCCCAGAGCTGCTGAAGCTACAAAGACAGAGTTGCGGACATCAGAAAAGGATGACAGCACCCTCCTCGGACTGCAAGGCCTCCCCCTCTGCAGGACATTGGTCCTGCTCACGTGCAGCCGCACGTTGACGTCGCTGTTACTGCTCCACAGCAATCAATAAAACTGCCAGCTTCACTGGCTCCATAATTCTCTTGAACCACAATCTGAAAGGAAAAGAACATAAAAGTGGGCAATATGGGGTCCTGACAATGCCTTGACCTACAGCCCTCTCAGCATCTGGGTCATCAACCCATGCACGTTTCCCCCATGTGAGCTCCTTTCCAATGAGTGTCACTCCCCTCTCACACCAATTTCCAATGACCAATTTACCACAGTTGCCCCTCAACTCCACCTGAATGAAGCGGCTTGACCCTTGAGAATCTCAGTGTCATTGTGACCCACCCCCTGCCAAGGGTGAGGGCTGAGGGAAGTTGAGTGTATTCAATCGACCTGCATTCTAACCTGACAGGGGAACGAGATGCTGCCACCCGTCATGTCCTCAACAGGGGGATTAATGAGCACTGTTACCCCAGTGTCTTGCATTGGGGGCAAGGTTTATGGAGAGGTGAGTGTAAGCCTTGAAGTTCAATGCTTGGGGACTAAGCTCCATTCTTTTTTTTTTAAAGTATTTTATTACAAACTTGTATCAAAGCAGGTTACAGCAAGTAAACACCCTGGGAAACATACTTTCCAATAATCAACTATACAGTCTGTACAGAATTTTCCCCTTTTTCACCCACCCTCTCCCCAACACCCACCCTTCCCACCTCCCTGCGACAAATAACTCCTCAAACACGGTCACAAACATCCACCCACCTTTCTCAAACTCTCCCGCTGAGCCCCTTAACTCATACTTTATCTTCTCCAACCGCAGGAAGTCGTAGAGGTCACCAACCATGCTGCTACCCCCGGTGGTGATGCCTACAGCCACTCCAGCAAAATTTGTTGCCGTGCAATCAGAGAGGCGAAGGCCAAGACATCGTCCTTCCGCCTCTCCATGAGCTCCAGCTTCTCTGAAACCCCAAATATCGCCACAAAGGGTCAGGTCCACCTCCTCCTCCACGATCCTGGCTGAGACCGCGAATACTCCTGCCCAGATCTTCCCAATTTTTCACAACCCCAAAACATGTGCGCGTGATTCGCTGGCCCCCGCCCACACCTCTCACACTCATCTGCTACCCCCTGAAAGAACCCACACATTCTCGCCGAAGTCATATACACCCTGTGCGCCACCTTAAACTGTATCAGGCTCATCCTTGCACAAGAGGAGGGTCCTATTTACCTTTCGCAATGCCTCACCATACGCCACAATTGATCTCCATTCCCAACTCCGCTTCCCATTTCTCCTTGATCTTCACCACCCGCTCACCTCCCTGCTACCCCAGCCACTTATATATATATCCCCAACATATCCCCAGGCGTGGAATGCCCTGCGTGCAACAGTAGTGGACTCGCCAACACTAAACGTATTCAAATGGTCATTGGATAGGCATATGGACGATAAGGGAATAGTGTAGAGGGACTTTAGAGGGGTTTCACAGGACGGCACAACATCAAGGGCCGAAGGGCCTGTACTGCACTGTAATGTTCTATGTTCCTCCCTTTCCACATCCGGGAGCAGCAGTTACTCCAGCAGGGTGTATCCCGGCAATCTAGGGAACCCATTCCAGACCTTTCGTGCAAAGTCCCTAACCTGCAGATACCTGAACTCACTACCCCTCGGCAGCTCTACCCTCCCCCTTAGCTCCTCAGGCTGGCGAACCCTTCCTCCAAGTACAAATCCCTCACCTTGCCTTGCCCCACTTCCCTCCACCTCCTATATACACTATCCATCCCCCCCAGCACAAACCCATGATTCTCACACAGCGGCGTTAGCACTGACATCCCTTCCACCCTAATATGCCTCCTCAGCTGATTCCATATCTTCACCGTGGACTGCACCACCGGGCTCCCAGAATACCTACTCAGCCATTGGCAATGCTGCCGTCACCATAGTCCTCAAACTAGACCCCTTACAAGATTCCTCCTCCATCCTAACCCACTCTACCCCATCTCCTTCCCACCACCGCCGCACCTTGTCCACATTCGCCGCCGAATAATAAAGCAAGTTTGGCAACAACAATCCCCCCCCCCCCCCCACGCTGCCTCTGCCTCTGTAGCAGGGTCCTCCCCACCCTTGGCACCTTCCCCGCCCATGCAAAGTCCGAGATGATTGTGTGCACTTTCCGAAAAAAGGCCTTCGGAATAAAGATCGGGGGCGGGATTCTCTGACCCCCCCCCCCCCCCCCCCCCCCCCCCCCCCCCCGCCGGCTCAGAGAATTGCCGGGGGGCGGCGTGAAACCCGTCCCCGTCGGCCACCAAATTCCCCGGCACCGGAGATTCGGTGGGGGTGGGAATCACGCCGGGCCGGTCGGCGGCCGCTCGTAGCGCCCCCCCCCCGGCGATTCTCCTACCCGCTGGTTCTTTGCCAGTCACGCCAGCGTAGATTAGACTAGGTCTGTTACCGGCAGGATCTGGCAGCGCGGGCGGGCTCCAGGGTACTGGGGGGGGGGGGGGCATGGGGCGATCTGGCTCCGAGGGGTGCCCCGACAGTGGCCTGGCCCACGATCAGGGCCCACCGATCCGTGGGAGAGCCTGTGCCGTGGGGGCACTCTTTCCCTATGCGTCGTGTCAGCCTCCAGATGGCCGACGCGTAGGTGAACTCCCCGCAGCGCATGCGCTGGGATGACGTCAGCAGCCGCTGACGTCTCACGCATGTGCGGACTCGCGCCGGCCAGCGGAGTCCTTTCAGGCCCGTCTGGCGTGGTGCCAAATGCCTTCCATGCCAGCCAGCAGGGCGCAAACCACTCCGGTGCCGGCCCAGCCCCTGAAGGTGCGGAGCATTCCGCACTACCTCGACACCAACCACCAGACTCCTTGAGACCTTGAGGCCCACAGCTAAGGCCTGCGATCCAACCACCCCCGCCCACCCTATCGGAATATTGAGATTGAACCACCCCCCGATTGGCCCAAAATTTCACTTATCAGACCTACGTGTTCACCTCCAGTATCCACTACTGAGGTGAGGTTGCCAGGTTCCCGTTTTTATACAGCTGTTGTAAATCGCACCAGCATGGCGGCACACAATGACTATTCAGTGGGGGGGGGGGAGACGCCCGCCCGCCCGCTGGGAGGGCTCATGAATTATATATTGATGTATTTAAATGAGGTTCCCGACCTTCCTTGGTGGGAACCTCATTACATCATCGGCAATAGTTATGGAAAATCGGGAAACGTGATCTTGTCAGCAAGAATCGTATTTCCCGACTCTTGTGGAATTCTACCATTCTCTTCATGTTTCCACTATAGTTATAATGAGTTCAGGAGCTGGGTGACCGTGGATCCAAACTGCGGATCAGTGAACAGGTTATCGCTATGCTGCTTAATAGAGTGATCAACAACATCTTACTGATGACCACATTCCATCTTCCTCATCTCAGCCTTTTAGTGTATTTTTCTACTCTTTTTTTTCATGCACTCATCTAGTTCTTTGGGGCAGCACGGTAGCATTGTGGATAGCACAATCGCTTCACAGCTCCAGGGTCCCAGGTTCGGTTCCGGCTTGGGTCACTGTCTGTGCGGAGTCTGCACATCTTCCCCGTGTGTGCGTGGGTTTCCTCCGGGTGCTCCGGTTTCCTCCCACAGTCCAAAGATATGCAGGTTAGGTGGATTGGCCATGATAAATTGCCCTTAGTGTCCAAAATTGCCCTTAGTGTTGGGTGGGGTTACTGGGATATGGGGATAGGGTGGAGGTGTTGACCTTGGTTAGGGTGCTCTTTCCAAGAGCAGGTGCAGACTCGATGGGCTGAATGGCCTCCTTCTGCATTGTAAATTCTATGATCTAAAGCATCTAAGCCTCAATCACTATGTTGCATTGAGTTCCACATTGTAACCATTCTGCTCTGTACCTTGGGGCTTACTATCAACAAGAGAAGACATTAACAATGAAGTTCAACACCACAATGTACTTGTGAAGCATTTGGGTCGCCTGAGGAAAAGTATATTTGGAGACCATGGGCACGAGTGAAACCCCCCCCCCCCCCCCCCCCCCCCCATATGGCTCAGAGACGGCGATTATGTAAAGCAGGCACAACAAAACCCTGGAGAAGTACTACCAGCTCTACTTCCGCAAGATCCTGCAAATCTGTTGGCAGGATAGGTGCACCAACGTCTATGTTCCCACACAAGCCAACATCCCCGGCATTGACCACGCTCATCGGATCACATCGTCTGCATATCTTACATGAGATTGCCGAAATAAGCCCTCTATTCAGAGCTTTGACATGGAAAGTGAGCCCTCAGATGGTAGAGGAAATGCTTCAAGGATATTCTCAAAGTCTCCTTGGAAAAGTGCAACATCCCCACCGACACTTGGGAGTCCCTGAACCAAGACCGCCCAAAGTACAGGAAAAGTACCTGGGAAGGAGCTGAACACCTCATGTTTCTCACCAAGAGCGACCTGAAGCCAAGCGTCAATAGCAAAAGGAGCATGTGGCAACCTGGGAACCCCATCCTCCCACTCATCCAACCACCGCCTGCCCCACCTGTGACAGAAACTGTCATCTTGTATGAGAATCCTAACAATTTGCAAAAGTAAGACTGTGAGGGAAGACGACTAAACCACAGGCGTGATAACACTGACCAATAGGTATCTTTTATGTTAAAGAAACTTTAATTTAAACATAGAATTAACCATATTAACAACAAAGAAATAGCTTTAAAATTAACAGTTAAAACAATTCTTCAATAAAAAGGAAAAATGTTAACTCACTATCTACACTTGCCATTGTATATTCCAGTTAAGCAACCCAATACAGCTCAAATGCCACTTATAAATAAAGTTAGCAATCAGGGCCGAAAATCGCCCGGGGTCGCCGAAAATCCCGCCCCTGCCGTGGCAGAAATTCTCCGCCACCTGGGAATTGGTGGGGGTGGGAATCGTAGATGGCCACGTAGAGCGGCGAGCCCCCTGCGGCGATTCTCCGGCCCGCGATGGGCCGAAGTCCCGCCGCTGGGAGGCCTCTCCCGCCGCCGAGGTTTGAACCACCTCTGGTGGCGGCGGGATCGACGGCGCGAGTGGGGTCCTGGGGGGGCGCGGGGCGATCGGACCCCGGGGGGTGCCCCCACGGTGGCCAAGCCCGCGATCGGAGCCCGCCGGTCGGCGGACGGGCCAGTGCCTTGGGGGCACTCTTTCTCTTCCACCGCGTCATGGCTGACGTCACCACTGGCGCATGCGCGAACCGGCGAAGGCCTTTCGGCCAGTACCGGACGGCGGGCATCAAAAGCCGTTGGTGCCGGTTTTGGCACCAGTTGGCGTGGTGCCAACCGCTCCGGCACGGGCCTAGCCCCCAAAGGTGCGGAGAATTCCACAACTTTGGGGAGGCCCGACGCCGGAGTGGTTGGTGCTACACCGGGACCCCCCGCCCCGCCAGTTAGTGGAGAAACAGCCAGGGGCTGTTTAGCACACTGGGCTGAATCGCTGGCTTTGAAAGCAGACTAAGGCAGGCCAGGAGCACGGTTCGATTCCCGTAACAGCCTCCCTGAAAAGGCGCCGGAATGTGGCGACTAGGGGCTTTTCACAGTAACTTCATTGAAGCCTACTCGTGACAATAAGTGATTTTCATTTCAGAATCCCGTCCCAGACCTTTGGAGAGAGACCCTTCCAGGAACAACCTCAAAATCCTTCTGACTTGTCAGACACTTTGTTCAACTTAAAATCCTATTGCAGACTGTAAAACTACAAACTGACCTGGCTCCTCCAATCAAATACATCATCTCTATCTTAACATAAGGTATCGTCCAGTTTCCTCCCACTCTGATGCCCCATGGCCTGCCTAGCTAGGACTAAATCCCTCAACGCCTGCCTCTTTGCTTCCTCGACCTGGGGAAATTCCAGCTCATCCAGAAACCACCCCATGTCCCCCTCCTCGCCTCCTGGGTCTGCCTCATAAAGTCCCTGGTAATACTCACTAAATGCCTCATTTATCTTCCCTGGCTCTGACACCACATCCCCAGCTCCAGTCCGGATCTTCAATATTTCCCTGGACGCAGCCTGCCTCCTCGCGTTCTCCCCATACTCGTATTGCACCCCTCTTGCCCTACGCAGTTGCCCTACCGCCCTCCCCATTGTCAGCCTGTCACATTGCCCCTGCAACTTTTTCTTCTTCACCAATCCCTCCATGATGGGCACCCTCGAATATTCCCTGTCGACCTCCATTATCTCGCTCACTAGACGGTCATGTTCCGCCCTCCTTTCCTTATTCGCATGAACCGTAAATGAGATAATTTCTCCCCAGATCACTGCCTTCAGTGCTTCCCAAAAAATGCCCGCCGACACCTACCCATTCTGATTGAACTCCACATAATCCCTAATCGCCAACTGCACCTTATCACAGAAACCTCCATCTGCCAACAACCCCGAGTCAAACCTCCACCCCGGCCTCTGCTCTTGTTCCGTACTGAACCGAATCTCCAGCCAGTGGGACGCATGGTCCGAGATAACTATCCCCGCATACTCTGCCCCCTCCACCCCAACCAAAATCTCCCGACTCACTACAAAGTAATCAATCTCTCTGCATCCTCCTTACAGTTCACCTTCTCACCCAACTTTGTATCATCTGCAAATTTGGAAATACTACATGTTACCCTGATCCATATCATTAATATATAATGTGAACAGTTGGGTCCGAGCACAGATCCCTACGATACCCCACTAGTCACTGCCTCAATTAGAAAAAGACCTATTTATTCCAACTTTTTGCTTCCTGTCTGCTAACCAGCATTCTATCCATCTCAAGACACTACCCGCAATACCATGCTCTTTAACTTTACATAGTAATCTGCATTGTGTGACCTTGTCAAAAGCCTTCTGAAAGTCTAAATAAGCCACATTACCGGGTCTCCCTGGTCAACTCTACTTGTTACATCTTCAAAGAATTCTCGTAGATTTGTCAAGCATGATTTCCCTTTCATAAATCCATGCTGACTTTGTCTGATTGTACCACAGCTCTTCAAATGTTTTGTTATGAAATCCTTGATAATGCACTCCAGCATCTTCCCTACTACAGACATTATGCTCACTGGTCGATGGTTCCCTACTTTGTCTCTACCTCCCTTTTTGAATAGTGGGGTTATATTAGCTGCCCTCCAATCTGTAGGAACCATTTCAGAGTCTGCAGAATTTTTGAAAATGACCGCCAATGGATTTACTATTTCTAGGACTACATCCTTAAGTATTCTGGGATGAAGGTTATATGGCCTTCAATCCCATTAATTTCCCTAAAATTATTTCTCTACTACTACTAATTTCCTTCAGCTCCTCACTAAAACTTGTGTTTTTCAGAACTTCCTGTACATTATTCATGTCTTCCTTTGTGAAGTCAGAAGCAAAGTACGAATTTAGTTCCTCAGCCATTTCTTTGTTCCCTGTTATGAATTCCCCCGTTTCTGACTGTAAGGGGCCTACATTAGTTTTTAATCAATCTTTTTCTCTTTACATACCTATAGAAACTTTTACAGTCAGTTTTTATGTTCCCCGTTTTCATGTTGTATTTTTCCCTTCTTAATCAATCCCTTGGTTTGTCTTCGCTGAATTCTAAACTGTTCCCAATCCTCTGGTCTATTTTTTTTCTTGCTAACTTATATGCCTCTTCTTTGAATCTAATACTATCATTAATTTCCCTTGTAAGCCATGGTTTGGCCACGGTTCCCTTTCTACTCTTGCGGCAAATAGGAATGAACAACTTTTGGAGTTCACCTATTCATTCCTTGAATGTCTGCCATTGCCTGTCCACTGTCCTTCCTTTCAGAAATGTTTCCCAGTCCATCATAGCCAACTCATGCATCATACCATCATACCATTTATTAAGATTCAGGACCCTAGTTTCAGAATCAACTACCTTACTATCCATCATGACAAAGAATTCTATCATACTATGGTCACTCATCCCCAAGGGTTTTCTCACAACTAGGTTGCCAAACGATCCTTTCTCATTGCACAACACCCAGTGCAAGATGGCCCGTTACCTTGTTGGTACCACTGGGCTCCTCGAGTATTTGGCCGGGGAGATGGGAGAGAGGTTTTGACTTGGGCTCGGAGGAATGTCCCTCTGCAGGAACCCTCTTCTATCCTCACCCACTCTGCACCTGGTTCCTTGACCCATCCTCATACTGTTTCTGCAGTGGCCGCCTAGTGGTAGAACTATAGGTTCGGAAGGGCTAGGCTCTCCACATTTTTCCTCCTTTGCAGGACCTTCTTTTGGATCCTCTGGTCCCTTCGCCATTCTGAGGCTAATAGCCAGTGGCTAGATTGTGAGAGCAAACAGCAGCGGGGATAGCAGGCATCCTTGCCTCCTGCCTCTGTGCAGTCGGACGTATGCAGAGCTGTTCGTGTTTGTCTGTATGCTCGCCATGGGAGTGCTGTACAGTAGTTTCACCCAAGAAGTGAACCCGGGCCCACACCCAAACCATACCTGTACCTCTAGGAGGTACTTCCATTCAACTCTGGCAAAGGCCTTTCTTGTGTCCAATAAGATAATCACTTCCAGTGTTCTCTCCCCGGATGGGGCCATTATCACATTATCACATTCAGCAGGCGCCTGATGTTCGATGTTAACTGCCTGCACTTGAAAAAACTGTCTGGTCCTCAGAGACTACCTCTGGCATGCTGCTCTCCAGCCACCTCGCCAGAGCCTTCGCCAGGATATTTGCGTCTGTGTTAAGTGGTGAGATAGGCTTGTAGGACCCTCACTCGGTCGAGTCTTTATCCTTTTTGGGTATCAGCGATTTGAGGCTTTGGCCAGTGTTGGTAGCAGGGTGCCCCTTACTAGCAAGTCTGTGAACGCCTATGGCAAGTACAGGGCCAGTGCTCGCGCAATTTGTTTGTAGAAGTTCGCTGGGAATCCATCTGGCCCAGGCATCTTTCCCATCTGGATAGAGTTGATACACTCCATGACATCCCCCTGTTCTAGTGGTGCTTCCAGGCCCGTCTCCTCTCATCCCCCACAACTGGCATGTTTGATCCATCGAGGAACTGCTTCATCTTTAAGTCTCCCTTCGGGGGCTCGGAGGTGTACAGCCCTCAGTAGAAAGCTGCAAAGGCTTCTTTGCCCTTTTCTGGCGCGGCGACTAGCCTGCTGCTTCTGTCTTTAACCTGAGCTGTTTCCCTTGTTGCTGCTTGCTTGCTCAGCTGGTGAGCCAACAGGCGACTGGCTTTGCCTCCATGTTCATAAAAGATCCCTCTGGTCTGGCGGAGCTGGTGCACTGTTTCCCCGGTGGAGAGCAGGTCGAAGTCCATTTGCAATTTTTTCCTCTCCACCAGTTCCACGTTTGGGGCCTGGAGTATCGCTGAGCCACCTCCAGTATAGAGTCAACCAGCTGTTGCCTGACTGCCCTCTCTTCGCACACCTTGAATGCAATAATTTTCCCCATTATCACTGCCTTCAGCGCCTCCCAGAATGTTGAGGGTGCGACCTCCCCATTCTGGTTGTTGGTTACATAACCTTCTATGGCCTGTGATACCCGATTGCGAAATGCGTTGAGGGGGGGGGTTCAGTACAGGGGGACGGGCATGCGGCCGGAGTGACCCCCCACTGTGCCTAGAGCGGTGTCCAGCCACGGACCACCATTGCCGCGGTCTGAAAGGCAGCCATCTTGCTGCACACCCCACTGACCACTCACCCTGGCCTCTGGTCCTGCAGACTGACACCAACTGTATGTGTGCCCTCATCCCACCACCTCCACACACCAGCCCCAACCAGCCACCACCCGCCAGCGGGGCATCATGCCCAATGCGATTGGTCGATTGTTCCCATTATCTCCCCTCTAATCACCGCCTTCAGAGCTTCCCAGAACGTGGAAAGCAAAACCACCTATTGAACTCAATGTACTCTCCAATGGCGGGGGATATGCGCTCACAGAATCCCTTGAGTGCCAACAATGCCATGTCCAATCTCCACGGGGGTCGCTGAGCGGGGCCCAGCTCCAACATCAGATTCACAAAGTGTACAGCATGATCCGAGATAATGATCACCGAGTACCCCGTCCCCTTCATCCTGGGAAGAAGGAGCCTACCCACCATAAAGAAGTCGATCCGGGAGTAGGCCCAATGGGCATGTGAGAAAAAAGATAACTCACTGTCCTTCGGTGACCTAAATCCCCCAAAATCAGCTGATGTGAATCTAGGCCCAGGATTGAAACTGACACCTTATTGATAAACACCGTGTCATCCCAGTTCTGTGCATACACATTAATCAATACCACCGATGTGCCCGCCAATTACCCACTAACAATTACATACTTCCCATGTGGGTCTACCAATATTTTAGCAGCTGAAAAGAATACCCTCTTGTTGATCAACACTGCAGCCCCCGAGCCCTGCCTTCGAAACCCGAATGGTATACTTGTCCCACCCAGCCTTTCCATTTGGTCTTTGATCTGCAAATGGGTCTCCTGTAAAAACGTGACATCAGCCTTCAAACTTTCCAGGTGCAAAAACAACCAAGAGGGCCGTTTAGCCCTCTAACATTCTAAGTTATCAACAGAACTTCTACCCTCCGTCCTGTCCCAGAGTCAGCCATACCCAAGATATGTGGTAATCCAGCTGCAACTCAGCGAGTATCGATACAAGGCCCACCCAAGGTGACCACCAAATCCCCTCATAAGACCAGAACAAAGAGAAAGAATTCATCAGCATCAGAATTTTACCCTCACCCTCCAGCCTCCCCAACCATACCACACCCAATAAACAAACAAACAGCCAAAAGGAGATTAAAGTACCCTATCCTCCAATCCCCAACCCCAAACAAAACAAGAACAAAAACCTTTAGCTTATTATTTTTAAAAAACTAAATTAATAAGCTACAGATACTCTCACTTCTCCGCTCCTGTTAACTAACTCTACAGCTGGCTAGGTGACACCCACACAGGGTAAAACCAGAAAAGTATTCATACCAACAACCAGCCCCCTGCCCACATCCAACTTTGGTATGAAAAGATAGAGGGGAAAATAAAACCAACACCCATCCCACAAACAACCCCAAAAATAGAAACTCCAAACCATGCCCATTAAAAAAACCCCAGCAAGAACCACGTCCCCTCACCCACAACACAAAAAAATCCCACAATAAATACAGATACAAATACTCCTAACAATTCACATATTAATTCACTGTCAGCCCATGTTGCTTTACAAATTCATGCTCTTCCTCTGGTGCATCAAAGTAATAGTCTCTCTCTTTAAAAGTCACTCGAAGATGGACTGGGTACACCACACCAAATCACACATTACTTCTGTACAACATGGCCTTGGTCTTGTTGAATGTCGCATGATTTCTGGCCAGCTCCCCTCCAACATCTTGGTACATCCTGATGGCGCGGCCCTCCCATCTAGAGTCTCGATGGTGCTTGCCCATCTCAGGACTCATTCCTTGTCTTGGTGACCATGGAACCTGACAATGATCACCCTTGGTGGCCCCCTGCCTTAGTGACCAATGGGCCTGGCCCAATTCAGAAAAGGATTGCAATCCTCCCTCTCCCACCATCTTCCCAAACATCCTGGACATATGTTGCTTAAGGTTTGAGCCCACCACACCCTCCGGCAGCCCAGTGATACTTGCATTTTTCTGTCTGGAGCGGTTTTCCAGATCTTCCCCTAAGCCTTTAAGGCTTTATGCCCCTCAACCGTCAATGAGATCGCCACCTCCTGTGAAATAATCTGGTCCGAGAGTACCACCTGCACCCTTTGTATCACCGCACATAGCTCTTCCACCTTCTCCAAGGCTGCACTGGAGCCTGTCCATTGCCTTCTCAATGTCCTCAGAGACCGCCTGTAAGGGGCAATTTAGCGTGGTCAATCCACCTAACGTGCACATCTTTCGGGTTGTGGGGGTGACGCCCACGCAGACACGTGGAGAATGTGCAAATGCCACACTTTTCATATTAATCTGCCAAGAAACTTGCCAGCATCTCAGCCGTCCATGGAGCGGCCAATGTCACAGCCGCAGCAGGAATCTCTGCCATTTTCTCCACCACCGAGGCTCGAGCGGCTTCTGAGTCCTATAAAGCCTTGCCTTGCTCGACTGCTGCCTTGTGTTATATTTGTTGAGCATTACTGATGTAATTTTCTTGCATTCAGTGGAATATAGTGGAAAGTTGTATTTAAATGTGGGAAATGGCAATTTTATCTGCTTTTGTTTACAGTAGATTCAGCCAACAACAAACAAATTATAGCCTATTGCATGCATTACATGCATTTTCTTTATAAAAAAAAGAAAAATGTGGGTTAGGGAGGGAACACCCCTAAAGTGAAATCATGAGCTGGATCATCCTCTGTTTAGATATAGTCTGGACGTGCTATTGGTTTATGGTGTACTTGGCAGCACAGTCCAGCTGGCAAACCTTCCAGACCTCATTGTACTGTTCGAATTTCGATAACTCTAGAATTAAATCAGTCAGAAAACATCAGAAGACTGGATGCAGCTAAACTCCACACAGTCAGGAATTTCTGCCAAGGTTCTGTTCAAAAATAGTATTATAAAATCTATTTCCTAATCAGCATGTTCAGTGCTGTGAGGTTCTGCTTCTTTATTCCATTTTTCATCTGTCTCTTTTCTGCGCATCTCTGCAAATTCATCCTATTTTCTGGCAGAGAAAATCTTATTGATAATGGTAGAGAGCCTTCCCTGGCCTCTTCATTTTTGAGACATTTGTAAGGATGTTGATGGGAATACCGTAAACATATACTTCTGGGAACGTCCATTAATAGAATATCTCAAAATCTGAAACTTAGCGCATGGAGAGTGACAGGTATGGTCTTGAGTCTAAACACATTGTTGATATAGCGTGGTAGTTCAGGGATATATTGGATTGCTAATTTGCAATCATGATTTTTTTTATTGCAATTTAGTTAACAAATTATGTTTTTCAATGAATTGGGATAAGTTCTAATTACATATTTAGAGAAAACAGTTTTATGATGGAAATCAGTGACATTATCCTGATAGTTAGGTGTACAGTTTGCTCACCTATTGGCTGATGCGCCTGCAACAAAAATGAAGATTTATATTGTTTCTGTGCATACTGTACGATTTATAAGATATTGATGCATGTCATTGATTTGAAGATTCATAAGGGATCTTGTCTATCTTTAATTCTCTGTCCAAAGGTAGGTGCGACCCACAGCATCACAACCTCCACCTTGGGAGGCAGGTCGCAAATCCACCCCCGCTGGAATGAGGATCAAATCCCATGCTGTTGGCGCCAATCCGAATCCGAAAAAGGGGGTTACAATAGGGAAGGCAGGACGGGAGGAGGGGAAAGGCAGGTGGGGTGTTGGTGTTGGTTATTTATTACATTGTACTATTTTGCTTCTGCACTTATTTGTTTTGTTTGTTGTATATATAGATGCTTTAATAAAATATTTTGTAAAAAAATGATAAATCCAAACTCCAAGCTACCCAGTTCTTTACTTTCAATTCTCCCTTTCCTGAAGAAATAGACGGCTTTTATTTCTTGTGCCAATCTCTCCTCCATGTTTGATACATTTCCACTTGCCCTGACAGATTTATTTAATTGTACATGTTGATATAATACAAGTAATAGTTAGTGGTGGTGTGAATCCCCTCCCGGGTCTGGGATAATATAAAGCGATGACTGTCCGATGGAACTGCATGCTAACTTGGAGATATTACTTTCCCAAAGAGACTAAAAGACTTCATATAGGAAAGAAAATCGCTGATTCATGCTAATAGGTTTCTTTGTTTCTCTGTCTCGGAATAATTTTCTTGCACTGTCCCACAAATACCCAGCATTTAACTACTACTTTTTGAAGGCATGTGATTGTTTAAAAATGAGAACTAATCCAAAGCAAGTCTGGGATATTGGTTCTGAAGAATGCAGCACATACCAACAAGCTAACATTTATTTATTTCCGGTTCGTTTTTAGACAAAACACAAAAATATGGATGAAGTACTCACAAGCTGGTTCACTGAGATGTAATCCACTTTCTGGTGTCAGACACCTTGATCCACTGTATTTTCATGCTCATGGGTTCTGCAGTCTAATATCACTCAGTACTTTCTTTCAGAATAGTCTGCTGTTGTTAATAATGCTATATAACTTTCCATTTGCCTTGTTGGGAGAAATTACAAAATGCCATATAAATGAAAGGCTTTGGAGAAATTGTTCACACTTGCCTAGTTTCACAGAATGATGGCACTACTCTGTTGCTGACTGAAACAAGTGGCAATCTGTGTTATGCATGTTTATGTTCACGTACATTTTCCGTTCCTTTCACAGGATTTAAGATGGTAACAAATGCAAAACATTTTCTTGCAATCAAATTTTTTTTTAATTAAGGAAAGGCTAAATTTGCATTTCATTCTGCATTGAAATTTCTCATTTTGCATTGGAGGCAGTGGTGAGCTCGAAGGGATCCTCATCTGCTGACAGGACACTTGTTGACATGAGTGGCCGAGGACGACACCTCCACTTTGAAGATTATTCCCAACAGGAACAAAGCCAGGCTGTGACATAAATGCCCGCAACTGGATTTTTTTTTTTTGCTATAACAACTGCTTTCACAACTGCTTTATGAATTACAAGAACTGATGATGTAGGCCACTTACAGCTCTGTGCACTTGTGAGATCAAAAATATTTGATGATTGAAAAATACTTCCTCAACTTTGACACAAAAATAGATTACTAGTTGTGAACACATCATAAAATTATTTGGTGGCGGACATGGAGAGAGTGGTGGCACATTTCATGGCTCCCGCTCAAGGCGGTATATTTTGGTCTTTGCCCCGCCTGAAGGGTAAAGTATTTGATGGCAAGAGATGCAGGAGTGTCTGGAAGGTTTTACTCCTCTAGTGTGGCTGGTGGATGGATCCACGAACTAGGAGTAGGACAAGGGCAGCACGGTAGCATTGTGGATAGCACAAATGCTTCACAGCTCCAGGGTCCCAGGTTCGATTCCCGGCTTGGGTCACTGTCTGTGCGGAGTCTGCACATCCTCCCCGTGTGTGCGTGGGTTTCGTCTGGGTGCTCCGGTTTCCTCCCACAGTCCAAAGATGTGCAGGTTAGGTGGATTGGCCATGATAAATTGCCCTTAGTGTCCAAAATTGCCCTTAGTGTTGGGTGGGGTTGCTGGGTTATGGGGATAGGGTGGAGGTGTTGACCTTGGGTAGGGTGCTCTTTCCAGGAGCCGGTGCAGACTCGATGGGTCGAATGGCCTCCTTCTGCACTGTAAATTCCATGATAAAAAAAGAAGAAAAGAATTGCTGGAGCAGGAGTATTCGGGGTGCGCCACAGGATAAGATAGCGGAGAACAAGGGAGCTGTTCTGCCCGCCCAGTGGTCAACGGAGCAACTAATATGATTTCCTAAACGCAAAGTTCTGTCAGCAGAAGAAGGAGGCCCTGGAAGACCTGGCCAAGGTGGTAGAACCGATTAAGTCAGGGATCGAGAGAGTGAAGCAGAGGCTGGAGTCCCAGGGTCAGGCGATCCAGAAAGTGGAGGAGCATGAGGAGCAGTTGGCCTGG